>NC_057843.1:31067638-31384166 GCF_910594005.1 Cervus elaphus | reverse complement strand
CAACCCACCAGGGAAGCCACAAAGGAGTACTACTCAGTAATAAAAAAGGAACAAGTTATGATTATATGTAACAAATTGGATAGATAAATGATCTATCCAAGGATAAGGATAGATCATTATTCTGAGTAAAAAGACATCTAAAAGGTTACATATTGTATTATTCTATTTATGTATAAAAATTCTTTTGGTGACAAAGTTAACAGTGATGGCTGCCAGGGGTTAAGGTTGGAAGGATATTATAAGCATGGAACAATAACATGAAGGAATTATTTTGTGACAAATTCTGTATCTGATTGTGGTAATAGTTATGTGAATAAATACATGTGATAAAATTTCATGTAACTATAACCTCATCTCGAAAAAAATGAGTGCATGTAGAAACTTGTGAAATCTGTACAAGGTCTTTAGTTGAGTTAACAGCAGTATACTGATGGAAATATTCTGATTTCAATAATATACTTTGGTAGCATAAGGTGCCATCATTATAGTAAAGATACAAATGAACTATGTCTAATCTTTAACTATGAGGATAAACTACTTCAAAATAAAAAGAAAGTATAAAATTAAGACTCCTTCAAATAAAAAGGAAGTATAAACAGTAGGAATGTATGTGCCAAAAATATACTTAGAAAAATTAGTCTGAACTTCTTTTTGGCTCTAGTTAGATTTTAGTGTCAATTTATTATTGACATAGTTTCTAGTTTATGGAAATAAACCCAAAGTGTATGACCATTGTGTCCTTCTGTTGTTGCTGTTTACCATTAAAAGGTGGCAATGTTTATGGGATATCCCCAAATATTACATACTGGAGGATGTACTACCAAATGGTTCAGTTAATTAAACAAACTTCTTGGGCATTGGTGGGAATATATTGTATCAAATTTATTCCAGCATACAAGCTTTAAAATGCTGATATCATGAAAATATTGATGGGTGTTGGAAAGAAAGTATTTGTGAATAATTTCTGGAAATCACCTTAATTATTTCAAATTTTGCATTTGACTGTTGCTCTGATTTTAAATGAACTTTGATATCATTTCAAGACTTGAAAGACCATACTCTCTAAATACTTTAATTCACTGGGATTATATGATGCACTGTTTTGTAGTGTAACATCAGTTAAAAGTAAAAAAAAAAAAAGTGCATAATTTTTTTCAACACACAGAAAAGTGATCTGTCTCCAAAAATACACATAATAAAATAACAACTATACTCTATATATCCCTATATAATTCTCTAATATTTTGCACATATGTAATGTACTTAGTTCTCCAATTACATTCTTAAGTTTTAAGACATAAAGTGTTTTTTCTATTTCTATTGCATCTTTGTTGTTTCTTAGCAAAGTTGATAGATGTATTTGTGGTTCATAATAATTGCTTTGTTGATTATAGAAGCTAGTACTATATTGAATGCTGTTTCTAGAAAACAAATATTTCAAATTATATCTAATCATCTGCTCCAAATATATTGCTTTCTTAGGCTTTTGTCAGCAAAACTAGCTCAATTTATCAACTCTGTGTATTCAATTGTGAATAAACACTAAAATTTCTCCTACTTTTTACCTTTCTTTTATGAAGTAACTTAATTTTCACCAGATGTACAAAAGGTCTAGTAACTTTCATTTTATAGAATAAGAAACAAATTTAAAAGATTTCATTATTGTCAAAAGATATTCCTATTTTTAACCATTATTGTCATTATATGCATACTAGAAAGACTACAATTTATATGTATAATTATATATGATACATGTATTGAAATACACAAATATACACAAAATACATACATACATATATATATATATATATAATACACTGACAATACAAAATGCTGGCAATGATATAAAGCAATTAAAACTCCAATATATTGTAGCTGGGAATAAAGAAGGGCACTGTAGCCTGTATACTAGTTGGGCAGTTCCCAGAAAGTTAAACCAACATCTGAAATTGACAAAGAAAACCCATACCAAGGTTTTTATGCAAGAGAAATAAAAGGTCATATTCATACAAATACTTGTATACAGTCATTTATGGTATCTTTATTCATTTGGAAAATTTGGATTTTATTTGGGAACCATCTCAAGTGTTTTTAATTGAGTAAACAGATTTTAAAAAGTTGTATTTCATATAATGCACTACTACTCAGCATTAAAATGGAAAAAAATATGGAAATACACAACATGAATGAATTTCAAGGTGTTATATGTTAAATAAAGGAAGCTAGTCTAAAGGATCCCAGTGATATGAAACATGGCATGACTAAGCAGTTCCACCCCTAGGTGTGTATCTGGAAGAGTCAAAATATTAATTCAAAAAGTTACATGCATCCCAATGTTCACAGCATCACCATTTACAATAGTCAAGACATGAAGCAAATCATATGACCATCAAAAGACAACTGGTTTAAGAACATACAGTACATATATACAGTGTAAAATTACTCACCCCTCAAAAAGAACGAAATACTGTCATTTGCGCTATATCAATGGACCTAGATAATATTAGGCATAGTGAAGTCAGTCTGGCAGAGAAAGACAAATACTGCACAATGTCACTTATAATGTAGAAACTAAAAAATAATACAAATGAAGGTACATACAAAACAGAAATAGACTCACAGATATAGAAAACAAATTTGGGGTTACTAAAGGGGACAGGGAAGGGGGAGGAAAAAATTAGAGGTATGGAATTAACATATACAACTTATTGTATATAAAATAGACAAGCAAAAGGACGTATTGTATAGCTCAGGATATTATGCTCATTATCTTGTAATAACCTACAATGGGATATAATTTTTGCAAAAATACTGAATCATTATGCTAGACACCTGAAACTAACACAATATTGTAAATCAACTATGTTGTTGTTTAGTTGCTAATTCGTATGCAGCCCTTTTGTGATGCATGGACTGTGTAGACCACCAGGTTCCTGTGTCTAATTTAAACATTTAGTTAAAATTAATATTTCAAATTTTATAGATATATTTTGTTATTTTTTTAAATTATGACACTGTTTATTTTATTTAGGCCATGTGGCTTGCAGGATTTAAGTTTCCCCAACCAGGTATTGAATTCATGACCTTAGCAGTGAAAGTGCAGAGTCTTAACCACTGAACAGCCAGGGAATTCCCCATTATTTTTAAATTTTTTCTCTTCTTCTCCTCACCCTCATGAGTGTGTAACTAACCAAAAAGAAACTGAAGAACTCTACAACCATTTCTAAAATACAATTAGATGACATACAAATGGTCAAGGAAGCACAGGAGAACATGCTCAACATCACTAATGATTAAAGAAACGTAAATCAAAACTACAATGAGGTCCAATATCATACTGGTCTGAATGGCCATCGTCAAAAAAATCTACAAACAATAAATGCTGGAGAGATTATGGAGAAAAGTGAACCCTCCTACACTGTTGGTGGGAATGTAAATTGGTATAGCCACCATGGAGAACAGTGTGGGGGTTCCTTAAGAAACTAGAGGGAGAGCTATCATATGATCCAACAATCCCACTCCTGGGCAAAATATTGTCAAAAATCATAATTTGAAAAGATATGTGTACCCCAATGTTCATTGCAGCACTATTTACAATAGCCAGGATATGAAATCAACCTAAATGTCCATCAACAGAGGAATGGGTAAAGAAGATGCAGTACATATAGTCAATGAAATATTACTCAAAACTATAAAAAAGAATGAAATAATGCCATTTGCAGCAACATGAATGGACTTAGTGATTGTCATACTGAGTGAAGTCAGTCAGAGAAACAGAAATATCATATGATATCCTTTGTAGGTGGAATCTAAAAATATGGTACAATTAAAGTGTTTACAAAAGAGAAACAGAGTCACAGATGTAAATAACAAACTTACAGTTACCAGGCAGGGAAGCGCAGGGAGTGATAAATTGCAAAACTGGGACTGACGTATACAAACCACTGTATATATAATAAGGACCTACTGTATAGCACAGGGAATTTTACACAATAGTCTGTAAAGGCCGATATGGGAATAGAATCTAAAAAGACTAAATGCATATGTATATATAACTGATTCACTTTGCTGTACAACTGAAACTACCACAACATTGTAAGTCAACTATACACCAATAAAATTTTTAAAATTATTATATAAAAATTTTTTTTAAAAAGCAGTTTAAAAACTGACAAATTTCCTAAGGTTCTATTATTTTGTTCTCTATTAATGTGATTTTATATGTGACTATGAATTTATCCATGCAACATTAATGTGAAATATCTACTTAAGAGTTAATTGGATAAAAATACTTGTCACCTGATTATTAGGCTTCCTGCTGGTAATACAAAATTATACTTGGCTACTGGAATTGACTTAAATGTTCACAAAAAATGTTATTTCTGATTCTACTGACTTTTCCATTGTGTTTTATCTTCACTCAAATCAAAAGGACATTGTAGAACAAGAAAAAAATGACAAGGATGTAGGATCAGCCTTTGACCATTACTACTGAATTCCTACAACTGAATTTGCATCATGGGCATTGCATCAAGTAACTATGGAGGTCACAAGACGTAAGTAACGACAGTTTTGTAGTTCAGTCTGCTTATCTGTCCCGTGGCATGCAGAGTGTTAGTTACAATTTCATTGCCTACTGTGTAACAAAAAATTAGCAGGACAGGGTACGAAAAGAGCATCTGAGTAATGCAAGGGACAGAGACAAGCAAAGTTTGACCCAAGATTCATATATGTATATAATGTGGCTGCTATTTAGTCACTTTGTCATCTTAGAAAAATCACAGAATCTATCTAAATGTAGTGCCTTCCCTTAACATGGAGGGATAACAGTAAACCTTCAAACGCTGTTAAGAGGATCAAAGACAATTAATGGAATAATTTTATTCAATTATGAATAAAATATTTGTTTTGCCTTTTTGAGAGGGTACTTTTTAGGTAATCCTATAGTTTAAAGATATAGAGCACTCTATATATTCAGAGGAATTCTGATTATAATTCTATTACAGAGAATACAAAAGAACACAGCAGCAGAGAATAAAGAAACTTGCAGTGTTTAATTATATTTTCAGTAGAGTTAATCCATATGAAGCATAAAGTTGTAATTAGATGGTGCTTTAGATGAAAATAATGACCATTTTAGGGACTTCACTTGAATCTTCAAGATGTGCCAACTAATTAGCTCATTTCAAAGACAAAATGATAGTGCAACATCGTCTTTCAAAAACTGACTCTCACCACCTAGACAATTAAGTATTTTTGAAAGTATGATCTCCCTATGTTCCATTAAATGCTGAGTAAACTGAACTGAGAAAAACATTTTAGACATAGTTAGCTAATTTGGACACACTTTCTGATATTTTTCACAAAAGCATTAGAATGCATTTTATGTCTTAAATTCCATGTGGTAATGGTTAAAATTTGGTTTCTTTTTTTAATCTCCCTTAATTATGATTCCAAATTCCCAAGCCACATACTTTTTCAATTTAAAATATTAATCAAATTAGATATCATATTTCATTCATAGCCAAGTGAAATAAACTAGTATTTAATAGGTGTTTATACATGAGATACACTAGGTTTCCAGGGGGATAAATAAAAGAAATAAATTATGAGTTCTTGCCTCAGAGGGTAATATATGAGTGTGGATTATAATCTGAAAATAAGCTAAGAAAGTTTTTATAAAGGAAAATTACCAAGTTAATACCTAAGAATAGAGATGCAGAGACTATGATGAACACATTATCTATTGGAGTGAACAGTATAAACATATCTCAAAGGCAAAAAAAAAAAAAAAAAAAAAAAAACCCACATAGGATTTACTGAGAATGATGTTAGACTGATTCAGTGACTTTGAGAAAGGCAATGATGAGAGGTATATACAATAGGTTGCTTGGGACAAGACTGTTTAGACTGTGCAATGCTAGATTTAGGTATTTTAATTTGATGCTTTCCATTTCTCTAAATGGAAATTCATTTAAACTTTCTGAAGATAAATTTTTATCAGAGTAATAATGAAAAAGCAGAAATGGAAATGTCAGTTAAACTGGGGGATTTTTTCTTTTTTTTAAATATGGGGAAACGATAACTAACATTCCAACTATAGTGATATTAGAAGAAAGGAAAGACAATACGCACATGAGAAATCCTGAAGAAATAGTCATTAGAATTTAAGGATGGAAGAGTTAAAACAGAATAAGAACTAGCTATCAATATAGAAAAGCTTTTAACTCCAGGCAGCTTCAAGAATTGGAAAATTAAGATGAACTCATCTAGTGTGCAGGGAGAAATATTTTAAAAGCCTGTTGAATTCAAAGAAGCAAAACATTTCAATGGAACTATCTGAGGAATCACTGCAAATTGGGAATTGCACACTAAAACTCCAGAAAACTCAGACTGGCAGGAATAATTTTAGGGTCCAGAACATTGATGAGAGATCTGAGGCCACAGACTTGAACGAAATGTCTAACTGAAAGCTAGCAAAGAGAATATTCCCCAGGAGAAATCTGAGGAATAACAATACTTGAGAATGTAAAGAAAAAGCATCAAGGAAAGTTATTTATTATGATTTAGATAAAGCAATATTTTTAAAAAGAATGAAATGGCCAATTGTGTTGCCTTCTATAATGAAGTCAAAGAAGGTGGGACAAAGAGGAGAAAACTGGACTGACAACTGAAAAGACTGTATTAAAAGATTAAGTTCCAAGAGGTAGGGATGAAAACCAGATTAGGGACTTCCCTGGTGGCCCAGTGGTTAACAATCTGCCTTCCAATACAAAGGATTCAGGTTTGATCCCTGGTTGGGGAACTAAGATCCTACTGCATGGATTATAAAAATAAATAAATAAGAAAGTCAAATAAATAAGAAAGAAAGAAAATCATATTAAAAGGGTTAAGAAATTAGTATGTGATGAGCAATTGAGGCAGCAAATAATGTACCATGCTTTCTAGAATGTTTACAATTCAAAATTTTAGTCAATGTGAAATTCCTGAAGGAGTTCTATCTAGCCAGAAAATGGGATTGTCATTGAAGCCTGGAATACACAGAGCCAATGTTAATGAGAATAGACTCTGGTGGCTAGGGTAGAATCAAGGAAGGGACACAGAGAGACCAGTGTGTCAGGAAGCATTTTACAGGAGGCTTCCTGTGTGCTGTTTTGGATCTGTCAGGAATCCTTTGGTCCTTATTAATTCCTGAAGAGGCATGCCTTTCCCTTTCCTGGGGCTGAGGAATTCAGGCATTTCCTTTGTTAGTTTCTCATTATGGTGATAAGTACCCTCTTCTCTCTTTAATAAGGATCGCCTTGTGTTTTGTAAGTCTGGAATTTTAATCTTTATCTTTGCTGAGAGTAACTGCCTTGTAAGATAGTATATATGCCACACCATGTTGATTAAAACACCTTTGCTCCATCAGAGCTTTGGTCCCCATGTCTTTCTTTCTTTCTTTCTCTTCCTCTCTTTCTCTTTATCTCTCTATTTCTGGCTGATTCCCTGGAACATGAAAGCCGACTGCATAACCCAGAGAATATTAGCCTCTTTCCTTCTTTCACTTTCTCATCGTCGACTCCAGACCTCCAGGTTCTGGTCCATTAAAGGACCAACACAGGGAGAGCCTGCCTGGTCTGCAAAGGGAGGTTAGAGCTCTCAGAGGAGGCAGCCTAGTAGCAAAAATGTTGCTCCCAAAAGCTGAAGTAGCTGTTTGCGTGGAGAAATGGCAAAAGATATGGAGAAGGAGAAGCACTCAAAGGAGAAGAACTCGATATCAAGTAGGTATATCAGAGAAGAGAGTATCAAATACTTATGAAACTGCACACATCAAGGTGGCCAGAAAGTAAAACATTGTGAGGGGGTCATTGAGAATTTACGACAGTGGTTCAAAATGGGACTAAAAAGGAAGTCATGACCTTATAAGTATTGCTAAGAAATGATAACTTCCCCTCCAGTAGAAAGAGTACTAGGATCCGAAGCATGGGGGTGATATTTATTTCAGTCAATCACAAGATTTGCCAAGCTATTCCCTTAGTTTTAGAAAAAGAAGAAAGGTAGAGAAAATGAACACAATCAATTGTCAATCATGGGACAATTTATGCATGTTTCTTCGAGTTTTGAAATTTCTGAAGCTTCCAAGATTGGAAATTAGGAAACTCATAAACACTCTGAATTCTAAGTTTATGTTAGAGCCTGTCTTTAAGTGAAAAAAGAAAAATAAAAGTCTGAGTGGTCTCTGAAGTTACAGTAAGAGCAACTGTAAAAATGGTGGGAATGATTATTCATTACACCACAATGATTATTACACTGTAATGATTATTCATTATAATAAAGGGACTTTATTTAAATCTGAGGAATGAACCAGTATGACTATGAGCAAGCCAATGGGAACAAACAGGAAGATGCTCAACGGAAAAGACAGCAAAGAACTCAGATGCTCAAGTGAACTTCCCCTGCATCTAAAGATACTGAATAATTTCTTCACAACAGTAGGAAAAATCCTATCACTGGAAAATATCATGAATTAAAAATGACTGACTATGGTGCAAAGTAACCAGTCACTTGGGGGTGACTTGCGTATATTACTAGCTTACAGAAACAGACAAAATAAAATATAAGCTTCCATTCACTTATTTCATTTGTTAGAGCTTTCTGAAAAAGCACTTTAAATTTTGATCTGTATCAAGAATAAATACATCACTGTAGCTGCACTATACATTTTATAGAGTCCTAGATGATGTACCAACACCCACAATTTTCAAGAATTACCACCCAGAGGGAAAATCATCAGTTGTGAAAATAAACATTTTTAAAAATTAGTGTGGGCTGTTTATTAGGGACAAACTTTCCTAAAATGAAAGATCACTTTTAAAATTCGTGACCCAAAACTGTTGCTCTTCTTAGCTGTGAGATTGGCACCCACCAGCACTGTGTGTTAGGAGAAAGATGCTTTTTTAAGACCTGTTAATTTAACTTATGTAAATTAATTGGCTGAAACATGAAGCAAGAGTGCAGAGTTTTACCATTTGGATGGCTTTATTAACTGAAAAGTCAGGTGTTGAAATACATTTAAAGTTCTGTTATTCTGTTCTCTGCTGGTGTGATGTGGGCAGATTCTCACTTGTTAATTATATTGTGTATAAAAAAGTAGAAAAGCTAAATTGAAAGAAATAAAATATTCTATGTAAGTACTTTTTCTCATGGAAGCTTATGCCCACAAAGAGATTCAGCACTTTCTGTCACAAAACTAGCTTTGTCCTAATCACAACCCCACAGTCACAGATAATTATGACAGAATTACTTCCTTTTTCAAATACTGCTTTTTGCTATAATAAAATCTCTTATTACTCTACAATCAGTATTCATTATTGTGCAATAGCTACTTAAATATACCTACCCAGAAACTCTCTTGAAACTTATAACAAACTTTGACTCTTGTCACTTCAGAGGGTCAATTTTCCAAAATAAAGTACTGACAACACTTAATGAAGAATTCAGAATTGCTGATTTTTCAAACTGTACATGGTTGCAAATTTCAGCTTTGTAACTATTCTTACCTCCTTTACTCCACTGTTGTAATGCTAAGTTAAAGGACTGAATTTCTACTTGTCAGAAATTTACTCCAAAAATTTACAATGGTGTTTACTCGTGAGAAACTGTGATTTCACAATTAATATTTCATAAATTAGACTCCTCAAACATATTAAACATAGAGCAGTTTACATCTCTTTTAAAAACATTGTGAATCTGCACCTTTTCTATGGATTTTAAACATCAAAAGATACTTTTAAAATTCCTATGCCGATTCAGATTTAGCATATGAAATGTTGAATAATTTATAAATATATATACATTATCTATAAATAGTTATCAAACTAGATCTATATTGTGCTACTTATTTCCAGATTCTAGTTTTTTTTTTCTAGTGTTCTTGAGAATCTTTCAAATATATGTAAAAATGGATATAACACTTGCTTGAAAATACAGTTTTTCTAAAGGTGAAATGAGGATAATAATTCTAATCTCATATTTCAGCAACTGGAAAAATATGAGGTGATATTTATGAGTAAGCAACAAATAATTATGATTAAATATTTTAGTAAAAAAATAAAAAATGATGAGAAAAAGAGAATCACTGTAAGGTGAAAGACATACTCTGATTTAAATTGATATGAAGAATGTTTAGAAAATATTTAAGAACTGAAAGAAACCAATTCAACACAAATATAGCTGCCATTTGGGAATTAAGGGTATGAGCAATGGCGAGTGATCAGTTTGCAGCTGAACTTTTGCTGCTGAGCCTTAGCGACTCCACTTGACTCACAGTTTTCAACAAGGCAGGCTATTAGGCGCATACCTGAAATACAGGGCAGGCATAATTGGAGACAAACAAGACATCCATCATATTTTCAATACCCAGAGACTGTGTTTTAAGTTACCTCTGTCTCAAACTGAAATGATAAGAGGCTTAACTGCCTTAGGAGAAAATATTACCATATGTGGCTACGGTTGAGGGAAAAGTCTTTACTTGCTGGAGGTACTGAGAAAATGCTTGCAACTCATGCAGATGGGGGATGAGGAAAAGGCAGGTTGTCTTAAAATGGAAACAGGAAAAAGAGTTCAGGACAATGCGTTGGAAAATCAAGAGGGGTTGTGGTTTGATTAAAAGCATGAACTCTGCACAAAAAGCTTGTAGGTCCTTGAAAATGAGCCCAGGTATCCTTGTGCCTGGCAACCCTGACCTGCCAACGTTGTCTAACAAACCAGCTTTATGAGAAAGTGGATTAGTTAGTAGCCAATGAAGTGGAATTCCAAGCGTGATTTTGCTGAGATTTATTTGAGATGCCATGTTTACTTTTCAGAAAACTTCACAGATAGGAGTAGCACTGTGAGTCCAGGGTTATTAACCAAGTCATAGTGTAGCTTCATGTTCCTATGTTATTTAATCCTTATGTCCCACATCTATTCTAGAGGTCAAGAGATTTTATACAAAAGTTTATCTATAAATATAGCATCAGACATGTATAAGACTTTGGACAAAAATTGAGTCAAAGAAATATGGGGCCTGTTTTGTTGAAGTTTAATGATCATAACAGGTATTCATTAATTCAATAAATACAGAATAATACAATGAGGTATTTCCATTTCTTTGAAGCAATGTATAGGGAGCTATGAGAGCTAAAACAAAGGGATCTGATCTAGTTTCAAGCCACATGGCATGTAAGTGGAGAAATGATATGTGAGAAGTCAAATTGATAAAGGGATGAAGAGGGTGAACTTCTCAGCAGAAGGATGAGTAGGCCAAGCAGACTGAGCCTGCTGGACATGCTCAGTATAACCTAATGTGATAGTATAGGTAGAAAAGAAAAGAGTATTGGCAGATGAGCCTGGGATATCCCACAGGGACTTAATGGTTTTAAATGGGAAGGGAAATCATAAAATTCTGTGACTAATTACAGCTACTTTTACGAAGATCATTATAAATGCAGAAGTAAATGGATGGGATAAGGAGGCCTGGGGTTGAGAAGGAATCGTCTATTATTTTTACAATAAGAATGCGTAGGAGACTGTTATAGCAGAGTGACACTCTTGATTACCCAAATCCTTTTCTTCATTTCTCCAACACTGAATGACCCGGGTCTCAGTAGCCTCTTTTCCTCTTTATAGAAGCTTACAATCTAGATGCACTCACATCTCATGGTTTAAAAATAATTGATCCTGATATTTCCCAAATTCACATCTAACCCATCCAATAAAACCACAATCTAACCTTGCTTTGCCATCTCCATTCTTAACACCATGGTCCAAGTCACTGATTCCTCTTCCTTAAAGGAGTGAGTTTCTTGACAGTTTCTTAACCTCTATTTGTCTACAGTGCTCTACTAAACTGTATCTCAACGACAAAAACAACTAAAATATAAAACCAAGTCCTGTTCTATCTTTTCCCATCTCAGAAACACTCTAGTACCTCAGAAGTACCTTTCAAATAAAATCCAATATCCCTACTGTGGCACATTTTGTTTTCCATTAAGTGGCTGCAACATTTACTATTCCACATGATCATCAGAATCTTGCCACTTCTCCACTAAGAAAGCAAATCCATTATCTCTACCCCTTTGATTCTGGATGGGTCAGTGACTGGTTTGACCAAAAGATTACGGAAGAAATGATGCTGTATCAGTTCTAGAAATAGCCCTTCCCTAACTCGGCAGCTTCCTCCACCTACTTCTTGGAACACTTGATTTTAAAACTCTTGTTCTTAGAACACTCCCTTTAAACCCAGGCCCCAACTTACAGTTAGTTCACGACCCAAGAATAAGCCACATGTAATAAGTCTCTTTGTTTGAAAGTTTTAGATAAGCATCCAACCAATAGCCAACATCAGCTTAGCCAAGAGACATCTGCATACAGCCCAGATGAACCTTTGAATGAGTACAGGCCCAGCTGACATCTGAGTAACCTCACATAAGAAACTACAAGCAAGAATACCATCTCCTAAAAACAGTCATGCAGGAGAAGCCAGCTTTCTTGTCTCCCCGCAAAGATCAATGACTGAACAGCTACCCATGAATAAAAACTCCAGGCAACCTATAAAATTCACTTAGAAAGTTTTAGCACATAAGAGAAAGAAGGCAACATCATTTTATCCACATCCTCCCATCCCCTAAGCCATCACCCTTCACGGCCATTAAGGAACTTTCCAGCTTGAAAGATTTTTCTCTTACCGGAAAAAGAAGTGGGTGAGTGATCAGTCTCTCCAGCTTTGAATGCAGGGCGCAATATGAAGATTCAGCTTCAGTTTCACTCCATTTAGACCAGCAAAGCTGAGACATACTAAGCCAGCTATGAACAAGGAAGAAAATCAGAGTCTGTTAGCAGACACGCATGGGAGTTATTATAGTTCACGAAAACTTTCTCTGAAGACAAACTCAGCAGATTTGCCTCTGAGGTAGTCACTTGCCAGCACGATCTCATGGTCCCACTGCAAAACTCACCATCCTGTGCCCCAGAGTTATTTGTACTTGCTGGAACGAGCTACCTGAGAACCTGCATACTCCCTGGCCACCACATTGCTGCCAGAACCCAGGACCCACACTGACAGCCATATAAGTTTCCTATAGTTGTGCAAGTATAAGATGCCAGCTAAGTTCCTTCCAATACCTCTACCTATTCTAAGCGAGAAGCCACTTTTGTAGCCAGTTCAGGCTTCTGCAGGCGTGTGAGTACAAGATAGCAGCCAAGAGCTCTACCTTCTGACTGACCCCTATGTCAACAGGTCTGTGCTTGAGACTAGCCCCTGCAGCTATGCCTCCACAGACCACCAGACTGATACCTGTCTTGGGCTCTACAGGAGTGTACCCACACACACAGGGGAATGGGTGCAGCCACAGAAGAGCACCCTAACTCTGAGCCCAGAGTTGGCCAGGCCTCCGTCTCTGTATGTCTAAAACTAGCCCCTGCTGCCACATACGCACTTGCAGCTGGCCCCCACAGCTGAGTATGTGCACACCACTTGCTTCAGCTACTATCACTGCCTGACTTGGGCCAATGTTACTGGATCTAGAGATGCCACCTAGAATCAAAACAGCTCTTACAACTGTTGTGGATCATCTGCAGTTCTATGTGACAAGAAACACATAGTTGTTGATACTGTGAACCACAGTGGCCAGAGCTGAAAAAACATCATGCTCGCCCAGACCCATTGCTGCCATGTATTCCTGCACATGACATTCTGCATCACTAGACCCAGAGTCACAGCATTATCTAGCATGCTGTGATCCATAGGGAAAAAGTTTTTCTTACTAAAGTCAGTCCATAAAGCTTGCAAAAGGTGAATGCTTCTTCAAATGCATAGATGCCTTTGCAAATCTACAAGGACCCAAAAGATTCAGGGAAATAAGTCTCCACCAAAGTAATACAGTAATCATCCAGGAACTGGTTACAAAGAAAAGAATATTCTGAAATTGCCTAATAAAGAATTCAAAATAACTGCTATACAGGTAATCAGAGAGTGATCAGAGAATACATATAAACAATAACAGAAAAACAATACAAGAACACATTGAAAAGTTCAGCAAACAACAAAAGTTCAGAAAAAAGCAAAAAAGAACCAAACAGAAATTTTGGAGCTAAAGATACAATGTGTGAACTGAAGAATTCAACAGAAAGTTTCAATAGTGAACTTGAACAAGCAGAAGAAAGAATTAGTGAGACTCAAGACAGATCAACTGAAATTATCTAATCAGAGGGGTGAATAATAATGATAATAATAATCTGCAATGAAGAAAGTCTACGTACTACTTGAATACAAAAAAAAAAAAAAAAACAACACATATGCATCACTGGAGTCCCAGAAAGAAAAGAGAATAGAAAACAGTAGAAAGCCTATTTAAAGAAATAATGGCTGAGAACTTTTCAAATCTGGGGAGAGATCTAGACTTACAAGCTCATGAAGCTAATAGGTAATCTCAAAATTTCAATCCAAAACAATTTGCATCAAAACTTATAATAAAACTGTCTAAAACAAAGAATTTTAAAAGTGGCAAAATAAAAAATAAATAAATAACAACAAAAAAAAAACCCTCTCTCATAAAAGGTAACCCTTTTAAGAATACCAGCAGATTGCTCAGCAGAGCCCTTGAAGGCCAAGAGAATATGGGGTGATATAATCAAAGTGCTAAAACAAGGAAAATACCATCAAGGAATATCTTACCAAGAAAAACTGTCTTTCAGAATTGAAGGCAAAATAAAGAATTCCTTTAGTTAAAAAAAAAAAAAAAGAAGAAGAAGGCTGAAGGTGTTCAATGCCACTAAACCTGCCTTACAAGGACTCCTGAGAGGAATTCTTCAAGTTGAATCAAAAGTGAACTAATTAATTAATTGCAGATATATGAAAATATACAATACACTGATAAGCATGTGGTCAAATACTCCAATACTATAAAATGGTGGTTTGATAACTAATTAAGTTTGCTAAGAGAACAAAAGTGTAATAAGTAGGTATAGTTTCTACAATTTTTTAATGACTACTAATATAAAAAGAGGAATGGAGACATCAAAAATGTCAAAGGGGGAACAGAAGAATAGAGGCTTTGAGTGCAACTGAAGTTCAACTGTTACACTAAGAAGTATAATGAGAAATATAATGAGGCTTCAATGTTTTATTGAAGCCTCATGAGAACCACAAGGCAAAAATCTATCATAGATAACCCAAAGATAAGAAGAAAAGAATCAAAGCACACCAAAATGGAAAGTCATCAATTTATAAAGGAAGAAAAAGAAATGGAACTGCAAAACAACTAGAAACCAATAAGATAGCATTAGTAGATGTGTCTGTTTTTAGTAGAAACAAGAAAGACAACAAATAAAAAATCTCATGCCAAAAAGAACTAGAAGAAAAAAAAAGAAAACTCACAGAAGGAAAGATGTAACAAAGATCTGAGTACAAATACATGAAATAGAGACCATAGAAGCAATAGAAAAGATCAACACAAACTGTGTTTTTAAAGAGAAAATTGACAAAACTTTAACTAAACTAACTCAGAAAAAATAAAATCAGAAATGAAAAAGGACACACTACAACAGATAAGACAGAAATACAAAGAATCATGAGAAACTATTATAAATATACACCCACAAACTTGATAACAAAGAAGAAATCAATATATTACTAGAAACATAAACCTATGAAGATTAAATCATGAAGAAATAGAAAACATGACAAATGATGTAAGAGGGGATAAATCAGTAATGAAAAAACTCCCCAACAGAGGAAAGAAAACTAGGTGATTGCCCTGGTGAATGTTATCAAATATTCAAAGAAGAAGAAATGCGAATTCCTTTAAAACCTTAAAAAAAACTGAAGAGTAAGCACCAACTCCAAGGTCATTTTATGAGATGTGTGTGTGTACTCAGTCGCTCAGTCATACCCAATTCTTTGCAACCCCATGGGCTGTAGCCTGTTAGGCTCCTCTGCCCATGGGATTTTCCAAGCAAGAATATTGGAGTGGGTTGCCATTTCCTCCTTGAGGGGATCTTCCCAATCCAAGAATCAAACCTATGTTTCTTGTGTCTCCTGCTTCAGCAGGTGGATTCTTTACCACTGTACCATGTGGGAAGTCCAAGGCCTATATTACTCTGATACTAAAGACTGATAAGGACACTACAAGAAAATTACTGACCAATATGCCTGATGAAAATCAATGTAAAACTTCTTAACAAAGTATTATCTAATTGATTTCAACAGCACATTAAAGGATCATTTATCATAATACAGTGGGATGTAACCCTGAGATTCAAGACTGGTTTAACATCCACCAATCGATAAATGGTATACACCATATGTATAGAATAATAGATAAAAATAATATGATCATCTTAATAGATGTAGATAAATAATTTGACAAAACATTACATCTCTTCATGATTAAAAAAAATCCAAAGGAATTGAAAGCAGGATCTCAGAGATATTCACACCCCCATATTCTCTGCATCATTATTTACAATAGCCAAGATATAAAACAATGTATGTGTCAATGAATGAATGAATAAAGAAGATATGGTATATTTATACAATAGAATATTATAGAGCCCTGAGAAAAGGAAATCCTTCTATTTATGACAACCTGAATGAAACTAGAGGGCATTATGCTAAGTGAAAAGAATCAGAGAAAGACAAATATTATATATATATCTCCAAAAAAGCCAGACTCAGAGAAACAGAGAGCAGAGTGGTGGTTCCCAGGACTAAGTGCAAGGGAAAATGGGAAGATATTGTTCAAAGGGTACAAACTTTCACTTATAAGATTGTTTTGAGATGTATGTACAGCTAATAATACTGTAGTATATAATTGGAAAAAAAGTGTCTCAGAGGATATATATTCTCAAGAGTTAAGTCTAGGCTTTGCATACTTATGCTGTTTATAGACATGGAGATTTAATGCATTGCTACGGGCAATTTTTCTAAGGGCAGCATATTAGTCCATTTAGCAAGAAGTCCACGAAAGTAAAAGTACAACCATTAGGAGCTGCATAATTGAATTAAAATTGCGACCATGGGGTCGCAAATCATAATTGAATCATAATTGAATCAAAATTGCTATAAGGACTTACTAGCAAGTCCATATACCAAGAATACTGGGGTTCCCTGATGGCTCAGATGGTAAAGAATCCACCTGCAATGTGGGAGGTCTGGGTTTGATCCCTGGGTAGGGAAGATCCCCTTGAGGAGGGCAAGGCAACCCATTCCAGTATTCTTGCCTGGAGAATTCCATGGACAGAAAAGCCTGGTGGGCTACAGTCCATGGGTTTGCAAAGAGTCAGACATGACTGAGTGACCTAAGCACAGCACACCAAGAATACCATAGACTAGGTAGCTTCTAAGTAATAAAAACTGGGATCTCCCTGGCGGTACAGTGGTTAAGATTCCACATTTCCATTGCAGAGGGTTCAGGTTTGATCCCTAGTTGGGGAACTAAGATTCCACGTGCCATGTGGCATGGCCAAAAACTAATATAAAATTAATGAATAAATAACAGAAACTTATTTTTCACAGTTCTGGAGGCTGGGAAATTCAAGATCGAGTCACCAGCAGTTTAACTTCCCATGGGGGCCTGCTATCATGGTAGCCGTCTTCTAAGTGTGTTCATATACAGGAGTGGAGAATGAGGTAGTTCTCCAGAATCTGTTTTATAAAGGCACTAGAGCAATTTATGACGGCTTTGCCCTCCTGATCTAATGGCTTCCCAAATGTCCCACCTCCAAACATCACCACAATGGGTATTAGGATTCAACATAGGAATTCTGGGCAGACACAGTCTACTGAAAGGGAAAAACAGACTGTTAAGAAAAGGCAGCCTAGAATGGGGTATGGAGAGTAAATATGTTTTTCTAAGTCTTAAGCTATGCCAATCCTTGCTATTTACAGGTGGTATTGCATCACTTTATCACATATCACTGAGGTTATATATTTAACTAATGAAATAGTTGTCTATTTACAGAAAGAATATTCGGCATGGAGTAAGGACCTCTGGACTTCAAAAAAATACTCTGTTATTTGATTTTTGATTTCTTATGCAGTTTCTCATGGTTTTACTTTTACTTTCAAGCGCCTTTTTCTCTTAGCTTAATTTCTGGCTCTTTACCTGCAAGTGCCTCCAATGCCAGGCTATTAGTTGAAACCAAAATCCATTTGCTGAGAGCTGGGCTTTGACAAGAAATCCTAAGTTCTGGCTCTACAGTTGTAGCTGTTCACTCTGTTGCTAGGAAAATCAGGAGAAACAAAAAGTGATGCAAGATGCTTCCAAGGTTCTGTCTCTTACAATTCCTTTATGAAAACAAAATGCTCATCTGTTTGTTGTTACTGTTTTTTGTTCAGTCAGCATTGTGTTCTTATGTTTAGAGAACTCTTCTTTCTTTTGAAAATGTTATTCTTGAAAGTGTTACTTTAGCTTTGTTTCTGCTGTTTTATATCATAAGTCTATTTTGCTATTTTTTTTCTTTATTGTGTTTTTTGCTTTTTGGTATTCTGGGGATTCTAGTAGAGAAGCAAAATAGCTATAACACTGTGTTACCAAGGATAAAAAATCATCAAGGGTAATTCTTATTGTAATTGTTTCATAAGAGGTTTATGGCCCGCTGTAAGCTTTTAAGATATCATGGTTATTGTAGACTTCAGTTCAAAACTGTTAGGTAAGGCTTAAAGAGATGGAAAAAAGTCTATGATTGTACAGTTCTTGATCATTACATTCCTTTAATGCAAAGTTCTTAGTTCTCTTTAGTGAAATTGGTAACTAGTACTTAAGATGCTAAAAAGTTATTCTACTACTAACTAAAATGTGTGTGAAGTCATTAGTTTCTCCACTACTGAGCTACTGCTCAGACACCAGCTAGTTTTCCCAAAACTCAACACAATCCTGGAACTATTGGCCCTGAGGTAGCACTGTATCCCACTCATAAAGGGCTCCATCCAAAAAGACCACACTTCACTCCAAACTTCAACTGCAAGCTTAGGTTGTTGCTTATACTTCTGACTCACTGACTATACATCACAATTTGCCATGAATCCCTCCTTAGGTTCCCCTCCTTGTGGCTCACAAATGTCATAAAATCTGTTTACTCACAAATTATTGGTTTATTATGAAGGATATCAAGGCTTCCCTCATGGCTCAGATGGTAAAGAATCTGCCTCCAATGCAGAAGACCCAGGTTCAATCTTTGGGTTGGGGAGATCTCTTGAAGAAGGGAATGGCAACCTACTCCAGTATTCTGGCCTGGAGAATTTCACGGACAGAGGAGTCACAAAGAGTCAGATATAACTGAGCAACTAACACACACATATACACATAAAGGATATTAAAGAACATGAATCAACAGCCAGACAGAGAGAAACACAGGCTGAGGTCCTGAACAAAAGAGCTTCTGTCTTCATGGAACATGGGGCCCAGGAAGATGGCACCTGGAACTATTCTGTTCCCCCAACCTAGAAGCTCCCAGAAGCCCATACATAACTCTGGAGCAGCCAGAAAGAAGAAATGTTTATGGAAAAGCTATGGGGAAGAACAATCAGTTCCATGTTTTCTCCAGGCAAGCCAGTCTCCCTGTATCTCCATTTCACCAACACAGAAGCTCTCTAAAATCTCTGCTTTTGGATTTTCTGTGGAGGCTTCATCACAAAGGCATGATCAAGTAAATCATTGGCCCCTGGCAAATAATTCAACCACCAGCTCCTCTTCCTTCACTTAAGGAGGTCTTAGGATGGGACTTAAAGTTCCAACCTCTGATCACATGATTGGCTTCCTTGGCAACCAGTTCTCATCATTTAAGTGGGGTCCCAAAACCACCTCACTGACATAACAAATGACACTGCTATTGAAAGCAGCTTTTTTGTCCCTTCCTGCAGGCCCATTTCTGTCCCCTTCTAACTTTAAAAGAACCTAGTTATAGGAATGAGATCATCAAATAATTGAAACCAACTCCTGCTTTATGTACTCTTGAATACACACCATGTTCTGTTTAACCTGCTGGTTCTTTTCCTAGATAAAAAGAAGAGTGACAAAGTAAGCAGTTAAAAATTAAATGGCTCTCTACCCTCAACAGACCCCTAACCAATCCCGCGGGCAGATCATGCAGGCAAGGTATCATCTAAAGAAGAGTCAGTCTGCACTCAATGGAGAATGATACATAACCCAACCTCCTGCCTTGATGAGCCCCTAAGATTCTTCATCCTGCTCCATTTTCCTTTTAAAGACTGCCATGGCTAAGCATCATCTTCAGAGTTGTACTCTGAACGCGAGCCCACTTCTTCCCAGATCACTGAGTTTTCTGATTAAAGCACCTTTACTCTCTACCTACACTGTTCTAGGCTGGATGAAGCACAAGCTTGAGTCAAGATTGCCAGGAAAAATATCAATAACCTCAGATATGCAGATGACACCACCCTTATGGCAGAAAGCAAAGAAGAACTAAAGAGCCTTTAAATGAAAGTGAAAGAGAGTGAAAAAGTTGGCTCAAAACTCAACATTCCAAAAACTAAGATCATGGCATCTGGTCCCACACTTCATGGCAAATAGATGGGGAAACAGTGGAAACAGTGACAGACTATTTTGGGGGGTCTCCAAAATCATGGCAGATGGTGACGGCAGCCATGAAATTAAAAGATGTTTGCTTCTTGGAAGAAAAGTTATGACCAACCTAGACAGCATTTTGAAGAAGGCAATGGCAACCCACTCCAATGCTCTTGCCTGGAAAATCCCATGGACAGAGGGGCCTGGTGGGCTGCAGTCCATGGGGTTGCAAAAAGTCGGACACTACTGAGTGACTTCACTTTCACTTTTCACTTTCATGCGTTGGAGAAGGAAATGGGAGCCCACTCCAGTGTTCTTGCCTGGAGAATCCCAGGGACAGGGGAGCCTGGTGGGGATAAAGCTGCCATCTATGGGGTCACAGAGTCAGACACGACTGAAGCGACTTAGCAGCAGCAGACAGCATTTTAAAAAGCAGAGACATTACTTTGCCAACAAAGGTTCATCTAGTCAAAGCTATGGTTTTTCCAATAGTTGTGTATGGATGTGAGAGCTGGACTATAAAGAGAAAGCTGAGCACCAAAGAATTGATGCTTTTGAACTATGTGTTGGAAAAGTCTCTTGAGAGTCCCTTGGACTGCAAGGAGATCCAACCAGTCCATCCTAAAGGAAATCAGTTCTGAATATTCATTGGAAGGACTGATGCTGAAACTGAAACTCCAATCCTTTGGCCTGATGCGAAGAGCTTACTCATTGGAAAAGACCCTGATGCTGGGAAAGATTAAGTGCAGGAGGAGAAGGGGACAACAGAGGATGAGATGGTTGGATGGCATCACCAACTCAATGAACATGAGTTTGAGTAAACTCCAGGAGTTGGTAATGGACAGGGAGGCCTGGCGTGCTGTAGTCCATGGGGTCAAAAAGGGTCGGACATAAATGAGCAACTGAATGGAACTGACACCTGTCTCTTGAATCATTAGCTTATGAGCTGAGAACGTGGAACCTGGGTTCAGTTACATTACCACTCTCTAACTTAGGAAATCTTAGGTGTTTCAAGAGCTGTGAGCAAGGGACTGTGAATGAAGACCAAATGCACATGAGAAGTACATATCTGGTCATCTGAATAGCAAACACTTATTCCATATATATCACAGATGCCAAATGATTGTTATTGCTTTGTTTTATCTAGATAAAAAATACAGGGGAGACAACATGAGTTTGGGAATTAGGTGGACCTGAATTTGCACCTATAGCTACAATATACCAGTTATATTGAGGGAACTTGGGAACCATTACTTAACTTCACGTGTTCTCATTTGTAAAACAGAGTTAATATTCTGTATCCTCTAATCTTGAAGATTAATGACAACATAGCACTGCTTAGCATAGTATATATCATATAGTGCTCAGCAAAATCAATTGTCATCTTGCAATAAATAATCATTCATACTTACATTTCATTGCAAGGTCTTGTGTGTTTCTCAAAGCCTTCAAATATTGCTTTTATATGCAAGGACATAGAACTCTGCATTAACATGAGAATCAGTGAGGAATACAGTTTTCATTGAGAGAGGAGTGTCATGGGTTTTTCTTTTAACAGAGGTTCAGGGTAATCATCTCTTAGCCAGAAAGGACTCTACTGGTTTCTCTTCTGCTTTGAGTTTTGAGAAGACAGGTCTATAGTACAGAAATATGTGCACCACAGGGTTGGTTTGGCAGGCGAGACATTTGCTATTTTTGAACATATATGTTGCTTTCTCTTTCTAACACACCAGAGGTTCTTCTCAATGCCAAAATTTCTCCTTTGTCAAGCTCCATAGGAAACTGATGTAGTCCATGCTCAAAAGACATTCAATAAAAAGCTATGAAGCTGCCATTGACTTCACATCTCCACTGGAGGGAAAAAAAAGTTACAGAATGTCAGGCCAGTCTTAAAAAGTTATGCTTATGCTATTACAAAGGACTGAGAATTCAGCTTTTAAAATATCCCTCTGGGTATGGTAGCTCTGTGAGAGGATGAAAAATGCCATTGAAGAAAGGTTAGTAGTTTTTTCTTAGTTTTCTAATCCCTTTATACTTTTCCTGAAGCATAATATCATGCTGTTGTGAGATCTTCTGGCAGGGTGTGAATTTCATTTAATGGTTTCCCGTCAACCATCCAAATTGCAAGGAAAAAACAGTAAAGGGGCTTCTGTTTTAAAACAAACAAACAGACAAAAAATACAACTAGAAACACACTCGCTTTTGCTACTCCACTTATAATAGCCTGGAAAGCAACATAAACTCTGGAAATCATTAGAGCTTTATTGTGAGAAATTTTAGTACTCATAAGTCAGATCTTATGAAAGCAGTATGTAAAAGTTGATGAACTGTTTACCGTGGCCATATTCCTCCAAATAACAGTACTCTGTGGATGTATTAATACTTTGCAATAGTTTACAAGAAGAGCTGCTACAATCAAAATATCCCCAAAATGTTGAGTTTTAAATGATATGGAAATTTATTTCTCTCTCCTGAAAGAGTATACAGTTAGTAGGCTACAGTGGCCGAGGGGCTTGGAAGCATGCATCCAAGCAGGGACCCTCAACCCTTCTCATTTCTCCTCTGCCTTTTGCCCAGGGTGTTGGATGTGTCTGTAGGGTTGAAGCTGAAAGCCTGCAGGATTGGTTCCTGCAACACAGGGTAAGGAAAAGTAATAAGAGACCAAACATGTATAAATACATAAAGGTTATCTTTTTGGGGTACAAAACTTGCCAATCCAAAATGTCTCTTTGGCATGTAGATTATTTCATATTGATAACAAACAAAACACAAAAGACCTAGAAAATCTAACCTTCCCCCTAACTTTCTAAAAGACTGTAAATAGAGAACCTATTGTAAGAAAGGAGTTACCACCATAGGTAACTATAGTAGGACCCAAGTGTGTAGTGTGTAGAAAGGCAGGAACGTAGAAAAGCCTGTTAAAAATCTCTCTCTGGGTCCCACTAACTCTGCAGGGCCCAGCAAAGATTTGTTTATCAAACATTTGCTTTTCCATATTCATGTGAAATACCTTCCTCCCCTTTGAAGTCCCAAACCAGTTCTCCAACATCCTATTTGTCTTTAGCTGAAGATGATATTTAATGTGATGAGGAGGTTCAGTCATTTTGAAAAGTTATTCAGATTTCCTGGCTCTCTCCCATATATACCTGTTATTAAATTTTCATTTGATTTTTATCTTGTTAATCTGTCTCATATCAATTTAGTTTTAGACCAGCCAGAATAACCAGAAGGGTAGGGGAAATATCCTCCTCCCTGACACCTTTATCACTCTCTCCCACATCCCACTAGCTCTAACTTATTCACTTTTCCCCAGCAAGATGCAGAGTCTAAACAGTTAAGGCTCTGGTGGACAGCCGCATTCTCAGCTAAACGTTGATCAGAGAATGAGGAAGGAGTGTCGTATAACTAAAATGAAAAACATGAAAATGGAAATGGGGAGATTTAAACATCTTCGCTGTGATATGGTCAGAGAATTTCTTCTAGGAAATATAACTGCTCTCTTAGGAATATTTAGTTGCAAAGTATCAAGTTATAATACTATGGAATGTTGAAAAAGGCAAACTTTTGGATTAGTGGGCTGACAGATAACATGGACTTGATATGCTTCTTATCACATCTCCTCTTACACACACGCACACATACAAGCAGGTTTGTGCTAATGTAATTAGAGAAAAATAAAGAACATATGTACAATTTCATTCGGAATTTAAACAAACGGTGCTGTTGAAGCAGATGAGTTAAAAGTATATCCTCCAACCATATATCACATCCAACTACTGAACAGACATCCAAAAATAAAACAGGAAGAGATTCTGATACCCTTAATATACAACATTCAACTGTAATCTTCAACAACAGTTGTCAAAAAGAAAACATGAAAAGACTAGGACAACATGTGTGACTTTGCCAAGCTGTGAGAACTAGATGCTAAAATAAAGAGGGGAAAAATAGGTGGCTTTCTTTCAAGTGCAAGAAAATTATAATTTTATCTCATCAGAGCTATGAGTTCTGTCCTCAGCCTTTGTGAACAGCTCTATCTCACTGACACTGGGAGACTGCCAACATACATGACTGCAAGAAGTAGGCATAAGCAGTGATTCTTTATTCCCTGGAATGTTTACACATCTTAGGGAAAGCACTGTGAAAAGTGCTGAAACTAAGCTTAACATGTTGAGCGTAGAGGGGCTCATGAACTATAGTGTCGAAATGACAATTTCAAACTTCATCCTACTCCCTAGTTTAATTAAAAAATATAAATAGGGAGGAGAAAGGGAGATTTCAGACAAGTAAAATACATCAAATTACTCTGAACAAAATTTACTTATTGACCTGCAAGAAAGAACTTTTTATTTCTATTTTTTTAAATTGGAGGATAATTATTTTCCAGTGTTGTGGTGGTCTCTGCTATATAGCAACACAGAGCAGTCATAATTATATATACAAAGTGTATGTATATACCATTATATATACAAAGTGTATGTATATACCATTATATATACAAAGTGTAGATATATATCATTATATATACAAAGTATAGGTACATACCATTATATATACAAAGTGTGTGTACATACCATTATATATACAAAGTGTGTGTATATACCATTATATATACAAAGTGTATATACAAATATATATATATACAAATATATATACAAATTATATATACAAATATATATAGCCTCCCTCTCCCTCCATTCCACTCCTCTAGGTTATCACCGAGTGCCAGGCTGACCTCCCTGTGTTATGTATTAGCTTCCCACTAGCTATCTGTTTTACACATGATAGTGTATATATGTCAATGCTACCTTCTCAATTTGTCTTAGCCTCTCTTTCCCCCACTGTAGCCACAAGTCCATTCTCTACATCTGCACCTCCATTTCTTCTCTGTAAATAGGTTCAGTACTTTAGAACACTAGGATACTGATAACTATAGCACAGATAGTATTTCCTAAATTCCATATGTGCATGAATACATTTGTTTTTCTCTTTCTGGCTGACTTCACTCTGTAAAACAAGCTCTGGGTTCATCCACCTCACTACAACTGACTCAAATTCATTAGTTTTTATGTCTGAGCAATATTCCATTATATATATGTACCATAGCTTCTTTACCCATTTGTCTGTCGATGGACATCTAGGTCGCTTCCTTGTCCTAGCTGTTTTAAATAGTACTGTACTGGGGTACATGTGTCTTTTAGAACTGTGGTTTTCTCAGGGTATATGTCCACTAATAGGACTGCTGGGACATATGGTAGCTTTTTACCTAGTTTGTTAAGGAATCTCCATACTGTTCTCCATAGTGGCTGCACCAACAATGCAGCTTTATACATCAGTGTAACCATCTTATTGAAATGTGGAAGGAGGAAGTTGCTCACACACGGATGGTAATGACTATGCACAGGTATACATTCTCACTGCACTGATATTTTGAACTCAGAGATGAAAAGAGAAACATCAACAGGCCTATGAACAGAAACTACTGAAAAGGGGAAAATGCTTTGATAAGTTTGAGGCTGTTCATATCTCTGAGAAAATCCTCTATAAATATGATTAGGGAACTATAAAGAAAGAACACCATGAAATAAAAACAGAGATGCAATGAGAGCTGGTTATTGGAAGAAAAGGGGCGTGAAGGGAGAAAAGAAGTGGGAGAAGAAAAACTTAAAATATAGAATAGGCGTTAAAATCTTCTCTGGAAGCAATGAAAGTCTGAGGTAAAAAAAGATCTTTATTTTGGAGAACACATTCAGTAATTTTATTTGGAATGCATAGGAAAGTTTAAAATGAGAAGACAATGATAAATGAATGATTAGGAAAGTAATAGACATTCTATTTAAGAAGATTATAGAAATTCTAAAAATTACAAACTTCAAAGAAATCATAAATAATAGAAATATAGCCAACAATCACAACTAATAACTAACTTGTACGAATAATTAATACTTTACATCTACCATCAGCTCATTTAACCTGCAGGAAACCTCTATTCAAGACAATTTCTATACAATATAGTTTTACATCTATTTAACAACTGATGAGAGAGGTTTGCAGAGAATTTTAAACAACCAGCCTTTGAGTTAATAAGGAGCAGATGTTGCAAAGCCAGCCTTTCCACTTCTAGAGGTGATGTACTTTACATCAGCTTCCATGGAACTGAAGAAAACTCTGGTTCTAAAATTTGAAAATGTTTGGTATTTTACAGGCTAAAAAAATTACAAAAGCACTTCCCTCTCTAGATATATCCTGAGGAAGAAAAATGTTTGAATTTGAACAAGTTAAAAACAAATCCTGAAGGCATCTATTAAGGAAAAAAATACTTTAGCTTAAAAATAACACTTAAAAGTTAAAAAAACTCAACAACTTCTTTCAGAATTCTATTTTCTGAAAATGGAGCACCATGGAGATGACACTGGAATTTTGATGGAGAAAGTTTAGGATCTAATTGTCTTTTACATGTAAAAACCTCAGGAAAAAAGTGCTCAGTTTCCCCACAGACTCTAGAAATACTCTTGCTTTTGTAAGAAAAATTATTTAAAGATCTAATCTAACAACAACAAAAAAAAGTCAGTTAAAATAAAGTATCTGAGTGGAAAAGCTATAGTGACAGAGGAGGCTTAAAATAATGCAATGAGAACATGAATTAAGGAGCGTTATCTCTCCAGTTTAAAAGTCCCATATGCAACGATAAGAATCCTCAAGTAAGACCCAGTACAGACAAAAACAGTCAATGCATGTAGTGAACCAGCTCTGGTTTGTCAGGCCTGGCTTTGGTTCTCCCAGATTAGTATTTTCAGTTTTCTCTTGTTCTACTGTGTTAGTTCAGCCACAGGTTCAAAGTAAAAGTTCAATAAATATATGTTTCACAGATTAACAGTAATGTGTTACACTTCCATATTTGAGTACAAGGCTTTCAAATAACAATGTGAATTCCCCTCTTCCTTTGAATGATTGTAAGGAAAACTCTGGAATACTCCTATGTATGTATGCATCATTGACTAACAACGGTTTCAAATTATCAGGATGCCTTGATTCACACGGAGTCTTTTCAATGCTGTTGGTTGGTACATATCAGGGCCTCATAAAATCACTGGGTGAAATCTCTGAAAACCACCCTCCTTAAAACAATCATGTTTTATTCGGAAGTTTCAGAAGTTATAGGTATTCTCCAATAGTCTTTCTTGGTTATGTTCACAACACTTGCCAGGAGATGAATGCCGTTTTGAGAGGGGTGGTAGTTGGTGGAAAGAATGAAATGAATGAGGACTGAGCAATATATACATATACACATATAGTCAGTTGCCTCTCCAGTCAGAGTGCAGAGGCTAGCATACCTCTGAGACCTTAACCTGGTGTGTGCATGCTAAGTTGCTTCAGTAGTGTCTGGCTCTTTGCAACCTCATGGACTGTAGCCTTCCAGGCTCCTCTATCCATGGGATTCTCCAGGCAGGAATACTGGAGTGGGTTGCCATTTCCTTCTCCAGGGGATCTTCCTGACCCAGGGAACAAACACCCATCTCTTGTGTCTCCTGCATTGGCAGGCGGGTTCTTGACCACTTGCACCACCTGGGAAGAACCTAAATGTATATACAATGTAAGGAAAAAACATGTGCATGTATACTGTGCTCCTTGGTATCAAGCATGAGTACTATAATGGCTCCATGTCACTGATAGACACCATAAGAACACTGAAATTTCCTAAGATTCTCTAGCTGTTCTCTATTTATGTATAATCTATTTCTAAGATTCTCTAGATCTCTGTTCTTCCATCCTTTACTAGAATGCAGAAGACAACCATGACTATTAACGTAGTTGTGAATGGTTTGACATTGGATATGGGTGACATGGGTGGGTGACATGGATGGACATGGGTTGGGGTGGACTCCAGGAGTTGGTGATGGACAGGGAGGTCTGACGTGCTGCGGTTCATGAGGTCGCAAAGAGTCAGACCCGACTGAGTGACTGAACTGAACTGAACTCCTCATTGTTTTCTCTAGGCTCCATTAAACACCCACGCTTCCCAACTGTTCACCCTAACAACTACTATTGACTTTCCCTCCTGTGATGAAAGGTAAATCACCGTAGTGCCCACCTAAACACTTTAAGTCTTGGTCTCATTCAGATTTGCATATTATTAAAGATATTCCAGAATCCTGCAAGAATAGGAAAAAATTTAGTAATCCATTCAGATTAGTCTTCAGGACAGATTTTTCTGGGCTCCCAGCTTTATATCTACTTGTACCACTGCTGGTGGGCCTGGAAGAAGGATCACCAAGGAAATGAGAATACCTCTGAAGCTCACATACAGGATAAAATCATAAAAATGAAACAATAATGTATTGAACAGAGATTCAAGATTTCAGACAATAAAGAGAGAAATCTGACTCCAGTTTGAGGTATAGATTAGTTTGAAAGAACTATTGTGTTTCTGCTCATCATAACTGAATCACTTCCAACACTGGCGTTAGTTTTGTTAAGAGCTTACAAAAAAAAAAATAAATTAGAGATTTTTTTTAAGTAAATTAGTGTAATAGTCCTATCTCTGAAACACACACATTAGCTCAATACCATGAGTACTTCATTGCTGAAAAAACTAATTCAACACGATGTAAACTCATGGCTTTACAACTTAAACAATGAGAAGGAAACAAGCCCGGGAAGTCTGCTCCCTACAAAAACTCTATAGATGGAAAGTGAAAGTGTTAGTTGCTCAGTTGTGCCCGACTCTATATGACCCACGGACTGTAGCCCACCTGGCTCCTCTGTCCATAGGATTGTCCAGGTAAGGATACTGGAGTGGGTTGCCATTGCCTCCTCCAGCAGATCTTCCCAACCCAGGTATCAAACCCGAGTCTCCTGCATTACAAGCAGATTCTTTACCATCTGAGCTACTAGGGAAGCACTATAGCCAGGGACAATTGCAAATGTCATTTAAAAAAAAAAAAAAGTCATATGTCTTGGCCTCAGAGTACATAAGGGAACAAGAATCCAAAAATCCACTTCCCCAGTGATTTTTCTTTGAGCTACTAAATCTCTTGTTTACAGAAATAAATATCAATGAGCAAGGGAAAATAATCATCCCCATAAATGCATACACCTCTGTCTTTTCAGTGGACACTAGAGAAACACATTTCTCTCACTCTCTTACCACCCTCCCTTGGAGCAAGTAAACCATACCTGTGATGGGACTTGACAGTCCAATCTACCTGTGATTGGACCTTAAATATCTTTTTATATCACTAGGACCTCTCACTATTCTGCAGAGCCTTCTGTTTAACTCCACTACTTTTAACCTTTTGGAAAAAATATGTACATCCCAATTAGATTCTCTGTATTCTTCACTTTCCCAATGTTTATAACTCCACACACAAAAACTTTGCCTTTTAATGTATTGCACTATTAGACAATTATTGCCCCTGATAAAGCTCCCTCCTCACCCACAGCCTTTAATGGACATAAATGAAGTCAATGGCAGCTGCAGGAGTATCTATCAAAAAAGAAACCTGAATCACTAATCTATTGGCGGGGGGCGGGCAGTTATATCCAAGGAATTAGCAACCATTCCCCAAAGCTAAAGTTCTTTGATGGTGAATGAACTAAGATAACCAATTAGTAAGAAAGCCATTCTTCAATCACCAGCATATATCCCTTTATTCTTTTAAAGTCAAAATTTAAGGAATTGAAGATGCAATCATTATAGCACTTGAGGTTAACAAACATAATTGGAAATAGGCTGGATTTTTTTTTTTAATTTCTATCCAGATAATCTTTGTAGATTTGGCCTATACATCTTCCTGAACTCTCTTTGCTCTCTCATTTAAAATATAGTCTATAGTCTACTTAATATTATACACCATGATACAGAAATTCTTGAAGGTCTCTTTCACAAATGTCACTGGAGATGCTTTAGCTAAATGTTTTAGCTGTCATTTTGAGCCATTAATTTCAATTTGCTTTACCTGTAGAACAGTCCATATGGTTGCTGGGTCAGACATGACTGAAATGACAGTATACACAGACACAACTGTAAGATACAGCATCCTGTAAAAATATAAAGAAGAGGCAAGAACAGAGTCAGCTTTTTCATATGAATCAGTGAATTTAAAATTTAAGCTATGAACTATTGTGTCTATAATTGTACATATGTGTATATATGTTATGTAAGTGTAATACTATCTTACTGACAATGATGTGATCAAATCAGATTATAAAATCCTTTGAAGATCTATTCTGATTGGTTTAGAAATAAATAAGCACTTATATAAATTGAGTATTCTTAAAATTTTCAGAAATTAAGGAAATCAAATTAATATTTCTAATGTGCATAAAAATGTATTTTTATAATAGCTTTTTATTATTTATATTATATAGAATATGATTATATTTTATTGCCTACTTTATTAAATATTACTATAATACTATTACTAAAATACTAATTTATATAAATTACTATTTATTACATAGGACAGTTTCATATTCTTTTAGTACATGTTTTATTAAATATTATCTTATTTATTATTATTCAGACAAGGCAATGGCACCCCACTCCAGCACTCTTGCCTGGAAAATCCCATAGAAATCACCAAAACATTCTAAGAGTTCAAGTTCACATAATTTTAGGTATGTCTTTGGCAAACAAGACTTATTTAACATTTTTTTCATAAGAATGTATTCTCAATTATCAGTGTTAAGTACAATATAAACATACATTTTTATTCTACTTTAGCATATTCTCTCAAGAAAAGAAGGTACATTTGTACATGTTTACTAATAAAATAGGCTAGGATTACACATACTCCAATACTTTGGCCACCTCATGTGAAGAGTTGACTCATTGGAAAAGGCCCTGATGCTGGGAGGGATTGGGGGCAGGAGAAGAAGGGGACAACAGAGGATGAGATGGCTGGATTGCATCACCGACTCAATGGACATGACTTTGAGTAAACTCCGGGAGTTGGTGATGGACAGGGAGGCCTGGGGTGCTGCGATTCATGGGCTCGCAAAGAGTCGGACTCGACTGAGCGACGGAACTGAACTGAACACATACTAGATTTTTACAATGATAAAAAAAATAAAAATTTGTGTTTAATCAAATTGAATCATTACTCTCAAAAATGTTAATTTAACAGAAACCATGTTTTATAGTAGGGGCTTCCCTGATGGCTCAGATGTTAAAAATCTACCTGCAATGCAGGCAACCTGGGTTTGATCCCTGGGTTGGGAAGATCTCCTGAAGAAGGAAATGGCAACCCACTCCAGTATTCTTGCCTGGAGAATTCCAAAGACAGAGGAGTCTGGTCAGCTACATCCATGGGGTCACAAAGAGTCAGACACGACTGAGTGACTAAGACTTACGTTTTATAGTATGACACCTGGAAGACATTTTTCAAGATCACTGGGTAACTTAAAGCCTTAGACTTATGCTATATTAAGTTAATTAATTAAACCTGAAAGTCACTCAGTCATGTCCAAATCTTGGTGACCCCATGGACTATACAGTACATGGAATTCTCCAGGCCCAAATACTGGAGTGGGTAGCCATTCCCTTCTCCAGCGGATCTTCCCAACCCAGAGATCGAATCCAGGTCTCCCACATTTCAGGTGGATTCTTTACCAGCTGAGCCCGAAGGGAAGCCCAAGAATACTGGAGTGGGTAGCCTATCCCTTTTCCAGTGGATCTTCCCAACCCAGGAATTAAGCTGTGGTCTCCTGCATTGCAGGATGATTCTTTACCAACTGAGCTATCAGGGAAGCCCTAGTTAACTAATGAGCAGACGTTAAATACCTAGATTATTTCTAGTCAGATAGAATGTGTGATTCTTTGTGAAACAATGAACTGTAGTTCACCAGGCTCTTTCTATCCAGGAGTCTCCAAGCAAGAATACTGGAGTGGGTTGCCATTTCCTGCTCCAGGGGATCTTCTTGACGCAGCTATCAAACCTAAGTTTCCTGCAATGGAAGGAGGATTCTTAACCACTGAGCTACCTGGGAAGCCAGTAAGATAGAATACTGAAGTGTAATTTTAAGTTTATATACATTTTTTTTTTCAATTTTTACAGTACAGAGAAGCTATGAATATTGGGTCTGAAATAAGTTTCAGTTCAGTTCAGTTGCTCAGTTGTGTCTGACTCTCTGCAACCCCATGGACGGCAGCATGCCAGGCTTCCCTGCCCATCACCAACTCCTGGAGCCTACTCAAACTCATGTCCATTGTGTCAGTGATGCCATCCAACCATCTCATCCTCTATCCTCACTTTCTCCTCCTGCCTTCAACCTTTCCCAGCATCAGAGTCTTTTCCAATGAGTCGGTTCTTCACATCAAGTGGCCAAAGTATTGGAGTTTCAGCTTCAGTATCAGTCCTTCCAATGACTATTCAAGACCGATCTCCTTTAGGATGGACTGGTTGGATCTCCTTGTAGTCCAAGGGACTCTCAGGGGACTCTCTAGTACCACAGTTCAAAAGCATCAATTTTTTTTTTTTTTTTTATTAGTTGGAGGCTAATTACTTTACAATATTGTAGTGGCTTTTATCATACATTGACATGAATCAGCCATGGATTTACATGTATTCCCCATCCCGATCCCCCCTCCCACCTCCCTCTCTACCCGCTCCCTCTGGGTCTTCCCAGTGCACCAGTCCCTAGCACTTGTCTCATGCATCCAACCTGGGCTGGTGATCTGTTTAACACTAGATAATATACATGTTTCGATGCTGTTCTCTTGAAACATTCCACCCTCGCCTTCTCCCACAGAGTTCAAAAGTCTGTTCTGTACATTTGTGTCTTTTTTTCTGTTTTGTGTATAGGGTTATCATTACCATCTTTCTAAATTCCATATATATGTGTTAGTATACTGTAATGGTCTTTATCTTTCTGGCTTACTTCACTCTGTATAATGGGCTCCAGTTTCATCCATCTCATTAGAACTGATTCAAATGAATTCTTTTTAACGGCTGAGTAATATTTCATGGTCTATATGTACCACAGCTTCCTTATCCATTCGTCTGCTGATGGGCATCTAGCTTGCTTCCATGTCCTGGCTATTATAAACTGTGCTGCGATGAACATTGGGGTGCACGTGTCTCTTTCAGATCTGGTTTCCTCGGTGTGTATGCCCAGAAGGGGGATTGCTGGTTCATATGGCAGTTCTATTTCCAGTTTTTTAAGAAATCTCCACACTGTTTTCCATAGTCGCTGTACTAGTTTGCATTCCCACCAAGAGTGTAAGAGGGTTCCCTTTTCTCCACACCCTCTCCAGCATTTATTGTCAAAAGCATCAGTTTTTTGGCGCTCAGTTTTCTTTATAGTCCATATCTCACATCCATACATGACTACTGGGAAAATCATAGCTTTGACTACACAGACCTTTGTTGGTAAACTCATGTCTCTGCTTTTTAATATGCTGTCTAGGTTTGTCATAGCTTTTCTTCCAAGGAGCAAGTGTCTTTTAATTTCATGGCTGCAGTCACCATCTGCAGTGACTTTGGAGACCAAAAAAATAAAGTTTCTCACAGTTTCCATTGTTTCCCCATGTATTTGCCATGAAGTGATGGGACTAGATGCCATGATCTTAGTTTTCTGAATATTGAGTTTTAAGCCAACATTTTCACTCTTCTTTTTCACTTTCATAAGAGGCTCTTTAGTTTTCCTTCACTTTCTGCCATAAGGGTGGTATCATCTGCGTATCTGAGGTTATTGATATTTCTCCCAGCAATCTTGATTCCAGCTTGTGCTTCTTCCAGCCTAGCGTTTCTCATGATGTACTCTGCATATAAGTTAAATAAGCAGGGTGACAATATACAGCCTTGATATTCTCCTTTCCCAATTTGGAACCCATCTGTTGTTCCATATTCAGTTCTAACTGTTGCTTCTTGACCTGTATACAGACTTCTCAGGAGGCAGGTCAGGTGGTCTGCTATTCCCATCTCTTCAAGAATTTTCTAGAGTTGTTGTGATCCACACAGTCAAAGGCTTTGGCATAGTCAATAAAGCAGAAGTAGATGTGTTTCTGGAACTCTCTTGGCCTTTTTTATGATCCAGTGGATGTTGCCAACTTGATCTCTGGTTCCTCTGCCTTTTCTAAATCCAGCTTGAACATCTGGAAGTTCACAGTTCATGTACTGTTGATAACCTGGCTTGGAGAATTTTGAGCATTACTGCTAGCATCTGAGATGAGTACAATTGTGTGGTAGTACATAGCCATAAAAATTGTGAGATGTATATTCATGAGCTCTCCTAGTCAGCTACAAAATTCTACTGTATGAAAGAAGTGTATCATTATCTATCTCATAGTTACTGTGGGAAATTGAAGTTATTGTGGTTAAAAGTTAATAAATGTCAGAGACTCTACTAGAACAATAGTGGCAGAGAGAACAATTTTATATGCAGGGGGTACAGGATCAATTTTTGTTAAAGAAAAGGAAAATAGTTTTATTCTAAAATAAGATGACCTTTCTCGTCAAATTAGAGGAAAATGTATGACAAGACGAATATATAAACTTGTATAACATTCATGAAAAGGGATTTTTATTTGCTTGGGTCAAATCTGGCTAAAGTTCAGTGGATGTATTAAGATTGTTTAAAAAGTGATTTAGTTTAAAAATTATACTGATTCAAAATTAGAATTTAAGTTTTTCTCTGTAAAAAAAAATGACAAAATTTTCTTAAGTTTAAAAAGGGTTTCTCTTTACATTCTTGGTAATCTTTTAAGGCAAAGATATTGTGTCTCACAATAAGTAACTCTATATTATGGTAACTTTTATCATGTCCTTGACTACTCAAGAGAACAAAGTGTTCTCATTTTTGAAAAATCTAAGTTTCTTTATAATATTTTAGTTTTTTATATTTTAGTTTTTATATATAAAATAATTTATCATCACATTTGTTAAATAGCTGAGTATTGTTACTAATTCATGATTCTATTTAATCCCACATTCAAACTTCCTGACAACTTTTGACTTTTTCCATCCCCAAATCAAATCCAAAGTGGTATATTTTGCACCTAAAACTGTCTTTGAGATCTTCTAGGGCTTCCAGGAAATTATAAAGAATTTGTCCTTTGGCCTTGTAAAAAGAAAAAGGCTAAAAATAATTTTGTTTTTTTCATAAATGCATAATCTAGTACATACTAAAATGAAGGAAATAACACTTTCTAAACAGTAAGGATTCTACATATTCTCTGATCAAGATCAAACAAAATCCAAAATAACTGCCAAAACTTCAAATAAAACATTCTCGATAGAGACTTTTTAATTTTAAGATGTGAGTTATATATCAAGCCTTGACGTCAGTCTAAATTAGTATAAATATCAAGATTTCAAACATAGTAATTTCAAAATGAAATTTAAATTTCAGCTATTAATTATATGATAAAAATGTAAGGTGATGTTAGTGAGAATTTGACTATTTTTTTCCTTTCTATGCTTTCCCTCCAAATTTCCATTATATATCTTTTTCCTTTGTGATGTAGAATTATAATAAAATAGGATCACATATCCATCTCTATAAGCCCAAATTCATTATTTCATTTTTAGAGTAAATGCTATTTATAGCCACAATGTTGTCTTTGAAAATTATAATCAACTTATGAACATATCTTGAAAGATTTTCTTTTAATTACCAGAATACAAAGTCAGTGAATTTTGTGGTATAGAATAAATAGCAAAGCAGGTAGATATGGGGAAGAGGTAATGGTAAAATAGTGTTTGGAGGTGGGTATCTTGACCTCTTCCTACTAAAAGAAAGTTGGGGTACTGTCTGAAACTAGTAGGTTTTGCCATATGGTGATAAATATATAATACAATTTATTAAAAGGATGACACATGGAGATGAAGAAAGTGTCAGTGATATAAATTTTTCATGTTTCATAGTGGCAAATAAACTTTGTTTATAGTCAGCAAATCAAAAACTAAATATATAATCATAATATTTAAAATTATAGAGCTAACCATCAACATTAAAATTAGAAATTAAAATCCTTATTTACTCTACTACCTAATTCCTAGAGGAGATGATATGCTTATCTAAAAAAATGAACAGCTTTTTGAATACCATAATGAATTAAAAAACATATCCAAGCGTACACTTATTCTCATAAAATTTCAAATATCCCAGAATAAATATTAAAGTTATAAAAGCCTATAGAATAATAAAAAAGAGAATGAGAGAAAAGATAAACATATGTTTAAGCTGCAAGTCAGGTTGATGACCAAACTTTCAAACACCAATTTTGAAGATGAAAATACAAAGGAGCATGGTTCAACATAAAAAACAAAAACAATTTCGTATTATTTTACATTGCTACATTTTTCTAATTATGTGGCATTTTATTGGGAAATAAGTTGTTTTTCTAGCTTCTAGCATACTAAATAAGAAAAAACTAGCTTCATATTGAAGAAATTTTTTCCTAGTCAATCAAAAGCAATTACTTAAACATTGTCAGTGAAAAAATTATACAGGGAGGGAGAAGAGGGCTGAAATATTTACAATACAATGAGGAAACTAAGTAAGACTATGAAACAAAAATCTAAAAACAACACAACAGCATTTTACTGAAGTAAGCATGCTAAGAAAGAACTATTAAAAGATTCATGTGTATATAATCATATGAAACAGCATCCAGAAAACAGGAATTGTAGTTTATTCAGATGTAGGTCTGATGCTCAGAGGTATTTACTAGTATTTCTCTAAGTGTCAGACCCCATAGCAGTAAAGAAAATAAAAAATAATTCTATCAATATACAGTTGTATAAAAATTTCATTGACATGTATTTTAAATATAAAGGACCATGGACAATTGCCAGAAAACATGCATATTTAACTATAGATGCTTTTACATTTAAAATACATTTTTTTTCTCATTCATTCCCATTAGTTGGAGGCCAATTACTTTACAATACTGCAGTGGGTTTTTTCATACATTGACATGAATCAGCCATTTTTAACAGTTATTTCCCCCTCATACTCTATTGTACCCTACCCTACACATGGGTATCATATTCCTCTACTCATTACGTCATTTTTTTTTTTTTTCTGGCGGTAATGACCTATTTTAAAGGAATAAGCAAAATATAGTGAAATATGCCTCTTAATATGCTGGTGGAAAATCATGTAAAAGTAACAAATGTTTGTGACTGTATTTAATGCTCCTTTCTTCTGAATATACTTAATATCAGAAATAAGTACTTATATTTTTTCTAATTAATTGTGAATGCCAAAAAAAATTTTTAGACACATATTTTACTTTAACATATTTTTTGTAATGCTAACTGAATTTAATTTCCCACTAATATCAGTGAAGAGAGCTAATTGACTATATAACTGACTTCTCTTGGAAATATATATATATATATACACACATATATATATATTTAAATGAAGTCCAGGAGCAGACAAACTGAAGGAGCTTTTAAATCTCCTCTGCTTTGTCTTGAGGTCATAAAGTGCTAATCTTCAGAGATAAAAGTGAATCAGAAAAATACTGTCAGTTCTAAAAAAGCAGCACCAGCTTCAAATAATCTAAATTCCTATGAAGAGGTTAAGGTTATCTGGGTTACCCTTGCCCTTAACACATGACAACAATGAATAAAAATCTTCTTTAGGAGGATATAAACTAGTGAAAATCCTTTAATCATTTCTACAATTTTTATATTTGATATTCAATACTATGTTACTCAATAACTGACAACAGAAAAAAAATACACCATTAATACAAAGCAAAGACACATACAAAAACAAAACAGCAAAAATAGACAAAATCTATATGATGTAATGATCCAGATAATGCTTAATATGATAAAATGATAGAAAACGAGACAGAAAATTGGCAGAGGACTGGAATATAAATTTATAAAATTCAGTAAAAATAGATGGGTTTAACAAGATAGACTGAGATGAAAAGAGAATGAGTTAGAAGATAGATTTAAAGAAAATAATCAGAATGGAAGCAGAAAATAAAAATAGATATTAAATACAGAGGAGAGAGTAACATAGAGAACAGTAATGTAGTCTAACATGGATAGTTGGAGACTTAGAAAGATAGCAGTAATAAAATAATAATAAAGTAATAAAATAATAATAATAAAATAATAAAGTAATAAAAATAAAGTAATAAAATAAGCCCAAAGAAAAAATGACTAAGAAAGTTTCAAAAATGATGAAAAATATCCCCCTACAGATTTAACAATTCACGTAAGAAGGAGGGGCAAAGATTTAAAAAAAAAAAAAAAAGTTTATTTTAAGCAACTAAATAAAGGCATAGAAGGACATATAAGTCAGTCAGGAATTAAAAGGCCAAGTTACCAGAGAGAAGATAAATGTCCTGAAGTGAACTCAATCTTGTGTGATCCTTTGTTCCTCTAAATTTTCATTAATTCTTAAATTGGCTGAACAACCAACCAGAACTCTTAAAGCCAGAGTTTTTGTTCAAGTAGTGAGATTATGGATAGAAAGTTAAATTCCAGAACTGCTAAGGCAGTCAAAACTTGAGGGGACAAGATCTGATAGAAAAAAGAACTACAGAGAAGCAAGACCAGAGAAATCTGTCCTAGTCCCCCGCCTCACACAAAGGATGTTTCTATTTCCTTAGACTGTATGGGACTTTTAAAATCTACAAGGAAGGGAGCAACTGTACTAAAAAGAGCCTTTAACAATTCCATTGTATTGGGAATACAAAGAAGAGAATTTACAGACCACCAGGTTTGTCATTTGAGAACTCACATGACATACATTCTAGGAGCAAAGGCAAACCGAAAATTATATACTGTAAGAAAACTAAATGCAAATTTAATTACTGCTGCCTCTAACTGGAATAATGTGACCAGAGTATATATAAGCCCTCATTGTAGGAAAACAGTATCAGTCAAAGCCTCTAAAATGGAACTTTGCAATAAAACTTTCTGTTATTATGGAAGCTGCAATGTCCAAAATTATATCCAGTAACCACATGTGATTTCTGAACACTTGAAAGGTGGCTACTGTGACTTAGGAACACAATTTCAATTCTATTTCATCTTAATTATTTAAATTTTAATTTCAATAGCTGCATACAATGAATTTACACTTTAATAAACAGTACATTGATTTTTTTTGTCCAAAATGTCTAGCATTCAATCAAAATTTATCAGATATAACAAGAGATAAGAATAATAATAGCTAAGAGGTAAAAAGCAGGTAATAGAAAGAGTCTATGGATGATACCATTTCTGGAGTTTTCATATACTTGTACACCTGATATATTAAGAGAATTAGCCAAAGAGAAATATGGAAGATCATGAAAGCAGGAAAGAAAAAACAAGGGACATAAAGTCAAGTGGAATCCACATATCAACATAATGACACAGGAAACTCTGGCATGTAAGTTACACTGAAGAAGCTGTCTTATCGCAAAGAAAAGGCTGTGCTTTTCCTTTTTTTTTTTTTTTTTTTTACAAATATGTCTGTCATTGAATACAGATTGCTCTAGGGGGGACAAAGATTACCAATGATTAATTCTCCTTCTTTCCATATCTGGGCAAAATCAAGTCATCTGAAGAGGCTACAATATAAATTATTAGGATTGAAGTACAAATTGGAGAATGTGCACACAGAGGTGAATTAAACTGATATCCAAGTTGTGACTGCATCCTCTATAACAGAAAAGGGTTCCATACACTGAGAGTATCCTTTAAAGCAGTAGTTATTAAAAAAAAAAATGAAAAAAAAAAAAAATGATACCCAGACCAGTAGCATCAGCAATACCCAGGAACTTGCTAGATGTGTCAATTCTTAGGCCAGTATTCTCAATCGTGTCTTTTACTTCTTTTTACATACTGTCATTTTAAGTATAATTTTAAAATCTATGATAGGGAATTCCATTATCTGAAGCTTCTGCATGTGTCTCTCCAAGATCATTTGTTTCCCTTGATTGTTCATCACATCAATATGTTTCCTTATGTGCTAACTTGCTTTTAATTCAACAATGAATTTTTGACATTATGTTATTTATAATTTCTTCAGCCTCACTTAAAATTTTTCATTTACATATGAGCCACCCTATGTACTTCAAGTAAGAGTCTGAATCTTAAACTACAATTAGGACAGAGAAAACAAAGGCTAGAGAGGATGGATCTGTATTTCAGGAAATTTGAAATTTCAAGAATCTTAAGGGAGGCACTGCAGGGGATGGAAGCTTCTGAAAAGCACCAGAAGACATGATTCCTTGACAGGGTTGAACAGTCCCAGGCAAAACGTTACATTTATCACATACATATACTGCATGCCTGCTTTAAGCGGTCATCAAAAATACTAGCTAATATTTTTTTTTTTATTCTACTTTCCATCTCAAGCAAGTTTTTCTCATCAGCTAACTCAAACTGAAACCCTACTTGCAGACAAGCTAGGAAAGGTAATTTCCAGTCTTTCAGACCTTTTGACACAGAAGGAATGCTAGAACGTTGGAATGAAACTGTTTATCACATAAAGGATTGGGATATATCCTATGATTATATTGTTTTTCCCCCTCACTGGTTGCCTAAATGGTTTCCTTATCACTACGTAAGTGCGACTTTGAAAATAAGGAGTGTATTTTGTAACTCCCCCTAACCTGGGTTAAGGAGGATTCAAAAGGAAGGGGATGCTGCTAAAGTACAATATTATGTTTAGAAATGAAGATTTTAGATAAAATAGCAGCTCTGCTTTTATTATGAGTCATCTCACAAAGGACAGATTTCTTCCACTAGCATCCTGTCTTGCACACAGATGCATCTTAATAAATGTTGCTGTGTGTCTATCATCTTTTCATCAAATACCCAAAGCTTATCTTCTCTGTGAAATAGAACCTTGATTCTGATGATCAGATTGGGCCCATTTCAAGTAACACTATTTAACTGTACATAAATTCTTTTGTAAGTCCAAACTTCATAAAGATAAAAGAGATTTTTTGAAAACAACTGTGTCTATACTCTAAAAAGTTAAAATATTTTACTTTTTATGCTACTGGACTTTAGAGAAAATAAAGTACTATTTCTTCCTGCACTTAAGCATTTCTCCCTCACTCTTCTTCCAGTGACAATTCAGTAAGCTGAGGTATAGAATGGGCTGCTCCTCTATTTTAAAAAATTAGAAAATCTCTATACCCCACTCCTGAGCCAGAACAGGACATCATGTCTTTTTCCTGACAATCTGGGTATGAAAAACAATTGATGTTTCCCCTGTACAAAAAAGCTAGCTATAGATTAACATAAAACTGTTACAGTAATAAATTTGAAGCCCATAAGAGAGGATCAATGATGGTGGTGTCACACCGAAGGTAAAGCAGAAGTAGCTCTTCAAGAAGTAGAGATAATAAAATTTTCTGTAAAACCTGAAAAACAAGCAGTAAATCTGGGAAGGAATCAAAATTATATTAAAGTAACAGACTCTAAGAGATGAATCTAGAGACAAAATTTTTGGGTTTGATTACCAATTTCATCATTTGTGAGTTTCTTACCAGTTATGCTCTTCAGTTTTCCAATCTGAAAAGTGGCAATAATTACAGTATCTATCTCACTAGATTGCTGTCAACAAACACTAAAGAGCTGATAATGTGCAGTCATAATTTTTGCCTATCAAGGAATAAACTCTGGAATGAATAACAAGTATAGAATCAAAAATACTTCATATATATTCCACAACACAAACTATTATGCAATCTTTAGGTAAATGAGCAATTATAAAAAATACCAGATATATTAGCTCAGTTGGTAAAGAATCCACCTGCAATACCAAAGACCTGGGTTCAATCCCTGGGTTGGGAAGATCCCCTGGAGAAGGGAACAGCTACCTGTTCCAGGTATTCTGTATTCCAGTATTCTGGCCTGGAGAATTCCATGGACCATATAGTCCATGGGGTCACAAAGAGTTGGACAGGACCGAGCAACTTTCACTTTCACCAAATATATTTAAGAATGAGGAATGGGATTATTAGAATACATTTAAATTTGAGAGATTATTAAAATATATCTAAAATTTGAATTACACGAAGATTTATAGTTGTAGACATTCTATTGGAAACTTTAAATATTGGGCACCCCAGGCCCAGCCCCCACAGAACCTAGTGCCTGAGCAGCCGGTGGGCCAGGCTGGAGCGGCTGGAGGCAGACGTGAGCAGGGTGGAGCCCAGATGGCGGTTGCACGTGGTGCAAATGGTTCATCTGATGTCCAGATGCTTTCCTACTATGTCTCAACCACACTCTGAGCACAGAGAAAGAAGAGGTGATGGGGCTGTGCATAGGAGAGTTGAATGATGACTTAAGGAGTGACCCCAAGTTTACATATACTAGAACTGAAATGCACACAGTTGCTAAAAGGTTGACACTGTCAGAATTGTTCACATTCAGTCATTGTCTTGCGGCTTTCTGGTAGGAGGAAGGGTTGAGTGGAAATTTCTCCAGAGCAGCTGTCTGCGGCTTTAACTGAGGCAGAGAGGTTGGCTGAACTAACTGGCGGTACCCTGAGAGTTGTGGACTGGTTTCATTGCCATCCCCGTGTAACTGTTTGGCCTTCCCATGTTGAAGTTCGCACACAAGCCATATACCAGATTATGGAGCAAGGCTTTGTAGGGCTTGTATTTTCCTGTTTCCTACAAGATAAAAATACAAAGATTGGACAGGTACTCTATACTTGATTTCAATCCATAGAGGCCCAAAAGAGCTCAGAGTATGAGAGAATTGAAATCCCAATTCATATTGTACCCCATGGAACCATTGGGAAAGTGTGCCTTGAGTCAGCAATTGAGTTGCCCAAGATCCTGTATCAAGAGGGGCAAGATGCACATAGGAGGATCCACAGCCTTCCACATCTGGACTCAGTAACCAAGATCCATAATGGCTCAGTAGTTTACTAAGAATCTGTGCAGGTCAGCAGTCAGCAGACCTCTACTACAGTGGTTGGAGGACAGACTGGAGAGAAACCAAAAGCATTTACAGGAGTTGCAACAAGAAAAGAAAGAGTTTATGCAAGAATTTTCTTCTCTAGAATAAAGCAGGAGACAAAATGGGGAAGGATGAAAATATCCAGGTGTAAAATTAATTAAGCTAAATCAGTTTTGAAGAAGAGGCATTTGGAGGACTCATATTACCTGACTGCAGACTTAATATGAAGCTACAGGGATCAAGACAGCATGGTATATATGCCCAACTGATTTTGATAAAGGTACAAAAGCAATTTAGTGGAGGAAGGGTGATAGTCTTTTCAACAAATAAAGTTGGTGCAATTTGCAAAGAAAATGAAGTTTACCCTAAACTACATACCTTATACAAAAATTGAAAATATATCATGAACTTAGATGTAAGATGTAAAACTATAAAAACTTTTAGGGAAAAAAAAAATCTTGGGGAAAAAAAAAAAACAACCCTGGGCTAAGCAACAAGTTCTTGGCCTTCACCCCAAAAGCACAATCCTAAAAGGAAAAAGTTGATATATTGGACTTCATCAAAATTAAAAACTTTTGCTCTGCAAAGAATTTAAGAGGAAGAAATTACTGGGAGAAATTACTTGCAAACCATTTATCTAGACCAATATAGAATATACTGTATGAAGTCAAGAGTGAAAAATAAACAATCAAATTAGTAAATGAGCAGAAGACATGAATAGACACAGCACTAAAGAGGAAATGTGGATGGCAAGCGAGCACAGGAAAAGATGTTGAATCTTATTAGTAATCGGGGGATGCAAATTAAAACCACAAGGAATTTTGACTATGTACTTATCAGAACAGCTAAAGAAAAAATAGTGAAAATGGGGACTTCCCTGACAGTTCAGTGGTTGAGACTCTGCCTTTCAATGCTGGAGGCATGGGCTTGATCCCTAGCTGGGGAACTAAGATGCCACATGCCTCAGTGTGTGGCCAAAATTTTTTGAAAAAATAGTGAAAATACCAGATGCTGCTGAGTGTATGAACTGATGAACTGGGTCTTTTATACCTTGCTGAATGGAATGTAAAATGGTAAGTCACTCTGAAAAAAAAAAGTTTGGAAACTTCTAATAAACACACACGTACTTTATTACCTCAGCAATTATTTTCTTGACATGTATCCCAAAGAAATGAAAACCTATTTTGGCACCAAAACTTCTATACAGATGTTCTTAGCACTTTCATTTGTAATAACCCCAAATAGAACAACCTAGATGTCCTGCAGATGAGCATGTGGTTAAACCAACCACGCATACCAAGGGAACTACCTGAAATGTAAAGAAATAGACTATTGATACACACAACTTGGATGAACCTCAAGCACATTATGAGGAACAAAAAAGCCAGTATTAACAGGTCTCCTACTATATGACTGTATAACATTTCCAATTTTTAAAATGACAAAATTATGGAAGTGAAGAACATATGAATGGTTGCCAGGGATAGGGACTGGAGGGGGTATTATAAAGGGTAACACAAGAAGTTTCTTTGTGCTGATGGAACAGTTCTGTATCTTGATTGTGGTGTTGATTATGTGAATGTCTAAAATGAGCAAAAACTATACAGAGTTACAAACACCCACAAATGAAAGCATGTAAAACCTGGTGAAACCAAATAAGGTCTATAGTCTCATTAATAGTATGATACCATTGTCAATATGTTGGTTTTGAAGTTGGACTATAGTTATGTGTAAGATCTTATCGCTGGGGAAAACTGGGACTCCATGTACTATTTTTGCAACTTCCTGTTAATCTGTGGTTATTGCCAAATAAAGAGTTGTAAATATTAAATAAGGAAAAAACATTTAAAAATTGAAAAGTAAGAAGGTGGCTTTTAAATCTAAAAGTTGGAAAAAGAGCAAAATAATCTTAAAGAAAGTGGGTGAAAGGAAGTAGTAGAGTTACTTATAGTAATAGAGATCTGCAAAATGGAAAACAAAAACAATATGAAATATGAAGAAGAATGAAAGCTAGATCTTTGAAAAACTAAGAGAATGCATTAAATACCAAAATTTGACATTAAGAGGATATACAGGTAAAGAGCATTAAAATTTTTCCTGAAAAAAGGTAGAAAAAATTTTAACAAAATATAAACAAAATTATTTTTTTTTAAAATCTGATTTAAGTTATTACTGTTTAAAAATGTAACAGTCTAGAAGAGTGGGATGGAGAGGGAGGTGGGAGAGATGTTCATGAGGGAAGGGACATAGGTATACATATGGTTGATTCATGTTGATGTTTGGCAGAAACCAACAATACTGTAAAGTGATTATCCTTCAATTAAAAATAAATAAATTCAGTTGAAAATGAAATATGTAGTTTAAATCAAATAAAAAATATTAGTCGGAGAATGTATATTTTGTTATATTTACTTTATTATAGAGCAAATACATATTAATATGTTAAATACATTTATGCATAGTATACAAGTATAAAATAATCAGATAGTGATAAATTTCATGAAGGATAAAAAAGCCTAAGGCCATAGAGACTATGTGTGATATATGTGACAGTCATAAGTGGTACCTTTGTGAAGGTGACATACTGCAGAGACCTAAATAAAGTGACAGAGAGGGTCAAACAGATATCTCTAGGCACAACATGACAGCATTAGAGACAGAATAACAAAAAAGCACAAATACTCTTGACAGCATTAATCCAATGGTCCAGAGACACCATGGAAGCCAGTGTGGTATGAGCTGACTGATGGAGATGGAAGATGAAAGAAAATGAGGTCAGAGAGGTAGAAGCCAGGAAAGTAGCAGCAGAACAAGGAATATCAAAGTGTGGTCCCTCAGGTCAAGTAAGGAGATCGGTTCCAAAAGGAGGAGGTGACCAACCATCCCATTGCACTCAGAACGCTCCTGACTTTATCACTAACACCCCACATACAGGGAAGCATTCAGTCCCGGAGAAACCAAGACATCGGATACTGATGAAGACTGAAAACTGACATTAGAATTGATCAAATGGAAACTTTCTTGACCTTAATAAGAGACTAATAGTGAGGAAAAGGCTGGTTTTCTTATGTGTTCAAGATAATGTAAGAGGGAATACCAGGATCAGGTTCATAAAGAATACACATATCTTTCAAAGTTTTTCTATAAACAGAAATGGAAAATGGGACAGTAGATCAAGGGTTTTGATTTATTTTCCTTTAGTTAAAAATTTGTATCTCCACTCAACTCTGTCCATACAATGACTTTCTTAATTCATCAGGTATGATAGATACGTATGCTACCCTTTAACATTCTTTCTGCTGTAGACTGAATGTCTGTGTCCCCTTAAAATTCATATGTTAAATCCTATCCCCAACGTGATGGTATTTGGATGTGGAGTCTTTGGCAGTTGATTAGATCAAGAGGATAGAGTTCTTACGGAGAATCAGTGCCCTTATAAGACATCTGAGGGAGCTCCCTCCCTCCTTGTGGGGACTCAGTACAAAGAGAGTCCTCTTTAAAAAAGGATCTGCATCTCACTGGACACTGAATATGCCAGCACATCAATCTTGAATTCCCCGGCATCTAGCACTGTGGTACTAGGTATAAAGTTATATTTTATAAGCTGCTCAGACTGTGATAGTCTGTCCTAGCAGCTGAAATGTCCTAATATGTGGCCCAAGTAATTCTTATGATTAAGGTATTTAGGGAAACCCACCAATATTTAACAATCCCATTCCAAAATCCTTCTCCTATATTTCTAAAAATCTGAATCCAACATTTTCCTTGAGGCCCATTTAATATGTTATGTTTCCCATAATACAGATTTTATTATATCCTCTAATTCTTTTGGTTTATGGGGTCTTTAATGGACCTTGACATACATCATACTCCTGAACCCGTAGTAGATTTTAAACTTCTCCTAGATAGTTACACATTGCTATTTCTTCTGTCTCTGCTCTGTGCTCAGTATATGCTATATGGCTAATTGCTTGTTAACTTGTTTAAATTGTTTATGCAATTCTAGTATATCTGCAGTGTTTACCATGAGGTTTTGAAAACAAAAGAGGTCTTGATTTCAAGAATAATTTATGAAGATTACTGGGCTCTAGGTGAGTTCACAGATTTACAACATAGAACCTCCTAATGGATATGTCCAGATCCTCCCTGAAGTCTTCTGACTAGGTACTGCAACAGGTTTACTATGCTGCTTTAGCCGAAAGATGCTTTGCTGCCAATAACCACTTCATTATTATTTATCTCAGAGTAATAAAAATGAATTCTCATTTTTCGGCAGGGATGTATGAGTAGTCAAGAAAGCACAATTGCAGTGCTTTCTCCTTCTCTTAGAGGTGTAATTTAAATTCTGAGATACTCCAAATGAGAAATTAGAATGACTTTTGCTTCATTTATAAAACCTGACAGCTTAATTCCAAATACTTTGGAGATTTAATTAATGAGAAGTGAATCAACCCTTCAACATTAAAAAGAAAATCCATAATTTGGCCTCTTTCTGTAAGCAGAGTGAAATGTCAAATTATTTTAGGCCAACAGGATTTTTCATAACTTTTATGATGTAAATGTTTCATAATAATGTCAAAACTTCTGCTGCATTAAGCCAGCATGTAACTGATCCAATACAAATTGCCCATGACATTAAATGGTATTGATGTCTTACCAAAGAGATAAACTTGGCTGTGGAAAGCAGGCCAAGCCTTCTAAGCAGCTAAAGAAAGATATTTGGGGTATCAAATGACCAAGCTACTAACCACTCCTGGAATTGCTTGCCTGTAGCAGCAGCTCAGAGGTGTGCCTGCTTAACCTGAAGTCACAGGAGTAAAAGGATCTAAATTGGAACTGACAGTCAGGTTTTGTATGGTAATTCTCTATTTGCACCAGTTTTTCTTTTTACTCAGCCTTTAGCTATCTACACTGAATTCATTAAAAGCACTAGAAGCTGCAAATTCTGTAGGACTAAATGCCTGGCCTAGACAGCAAATGAAAATGTTGACAAATGTGATCTCCCCAAGTCACTACGTTAATGCCACTTTCCAGAGGATATGCATTTTTCCTTCAACGATCAGGACAGATTACTGGCTACAAATAATTTGATAATAGCTCACATTATAATACTGTGTGCATGTATCTGCAATTATAGAAGATTTTGATAGATATCACAAAGCCTTTAGTTTATGAATCATGGTAACTTTTTCTATAACTACTTATCAATGGACTACAAAAAATAAGACAAGTTAGAAACATGAAGAATGAGAATATTTTGTTATAAGTGTCAAAAGAAATACAAACATTTTGCTAAGGTAAGATAATACTGAAAATAACTTTTTAAATAAATAAAAAGGCTTAAAAAGCTAAAATGTAATAGAAAGATTAAGCGTACTGCGTAGTGCTTAAAGGGCTTCCCAGGTGGCGCTAGTGGTAAAGAACCTGCCTTTCAGTGCAGGAGATATAAGAGATAAGTGATCAACTCTGGGTTGGTAAAATCCCTTGGAGGAAGGCAAGGTAACCCACTCCAGTATTCTTGCCCAGAGAATCCCATGGACAGAGGAGGCTAACGGGCTACAGCCCTTGGGATAGCAAAGAGCTGGACACAAATGAACCGACAGCACACACACATAGAGCTTAAAAGGGAAATAAAAGGAAGGATAGAAATGATGGTAACTTTTATTTCAACTAAGCAAAATGGGAATGTTTTTTATGGTTATAAAGAATTAGTTCAACACCGAATTGGTTAGAGGAGGTAGTGAATTTTCCATCTCTGGAAGTAATTAAGCAAAGCATATGGGGTTCAAGCAGTGGTTTTCAATCTTGCTTTGAATATCCCCCTGTTAAAAATACCTTTGACACTATCCTTAACAAATACATGCAGGCTTTAGGAAACAATATTTATCTCTGATACTAACATACTTCAGTATCTTCTAGACTATATAGGCATTAAATGTATGTGATTGATACCTGATATATTCTAATTTTCTATACTATATTCAAAATAAAAACTAGTGTATGACCCTGAAGATTAATTTTTGCATGTCATTAATGTTTTACAATGCTCACTTTGAAAACCATAAATAAATATTCCCTTAAATCTCTTACAATTTTATAATTGTATCAGAATAAAACATTAGTACACAACAAAATGACTGGGGGTAGGGGAACCTTCACACATCTATTGCTTGAATAAACTAAATCTGACTTATAAATGACTCATATAGCTGAGAAGAGATTTCTTCCCAGTTATATAGTAAAAGTCTTATTGTTCAGTCACTAAGTTGTGTCCAACTCTTTTGTGACCCCATGGACTATAGCCTGCCAGGCTCCTCAGTCCATGAGCTTTGTGTCTTAGTCCATTTAGGCTGCTATTATAAAGTTGGTTAGCTTATAAACATCAGAATTTATTCCTTACTGTTCTAGAAGCTGGAAAGTCAAAGATAAAGACAGAAGTCTGGTCATGTTCCACTGAAGATCCCCTTCCTGATTTGTAACCAGCAACTTTTCCGTGTGTCCTCACATGATGCAAGGGGCAAGGGATATCTTTGTGTTTTATAAAGTACTATTTCTATATCTGAGAGCTCCATTCTCATGACTTAAGCATCTCCCAAAGGCCCACCTGCTGCTGCTGCTGCTGCTGCTAAGTCACTTCAGTCGTGTCCGACTCTGTGTGACCCCATAGACGTCAGTCCACCAGGCTCAATCCCCCGTCTCTGGGATTCTCCAGGCAAGAACACTGGAGTGGGTTGCCATTTCCTTCTCCAATGAGTGAAAGTGAAAAGTGAAAGTGAAGTCACTTAGTCGGTCCGACTCTTAGCAACCCCATGGACTGCAGCCTACCAGGCTCCTCCATCTATGGGATTTTCCAGGCAAGAGTATTGGAGTGGGGTGCCATTGCCTTCTCCAAGGCCCACCTACTATCATCATATTTGGGGGTGAGTATTTCTATATATAAATTTCAGGCAACACAAAAATTTAGATCATAGCTTCTGGAAATTCAGAAAAGCAAGGGAAGAACCCTAGACACCAGTGTCAGGGGCACTGTTGCAGTGCTCATTGCCCAAGATTCTGTGGGTCCTCTTCTTAAGCTGGGCAGCCCCATGAACTCTAAACTGAAAACAAACAAAGGATTTTTGATTTCAGTGTTCATGGCCATAGGTCTGTGTGTCTAGCTCCACTGACAAGAGAAGCTGAAGATCTCAGTACTTGGTGGAACGATTATCACTGGCCTGGAGAAGGACGTGGCTAACCACTCCAGTATTCTTACCTGGAGAATTCCATGGACAGAAGAGTCTGGTGGGCTACAGTCCATGTAGTCACAAAGAGTCTGACATGACTGAGTGACTATCACTTTGACTTTCACTTAATACTGACCATCACAATATTGGTTACTAACTCTAATCTGTATATTACAGTAAAAGTATAATCAAAATAAAATGGCAGAGAAATGAGGAGAAATGTGTCAACCCATTACTCTGTTTTTTGTGTATAACTTTACAATGTGATTTTTGAAGGGTTACATGTGGTCCAACATTTCTTCACCGTATTTACTCTAAGCCAGTTTGGGTAAAATTATATAAATAAAAGTGGCGGAGGTATAGTATAAAAAGTTGATATCAAAAATGGGAGAGTCCTGATTTAAATCCCCATGTATTCTTCCTTAATGTACCTCAATTCAGTTCAGTAGCTCAGTCGTGTCCAACTCTTTGTGACCCCATGGACTGCAGCATACCACTCTTCCCTGTCCATCACCAACACCCAAAGCTTGCTCAAACTCATGTCCATCAAGTCGGTGATGCCATTCAACCATCTCGTCCTTTGTCATCCCCTTCCCCTCCTGCCTTCAATATTTCCCAGCATCAGGGTCTTTTCCAATGAGTCAGTTCTTCACATCAGGTGGACAAAGTATTAGAGCTTCAGAAAAATAAACAGGTGCATCATAATTGCTACAGAAAAACATATATGATGACAACAGTGGACACATCACCAGAGAATACTGAGATGTATCTGAAGGGTATGTGAGGGAACAATTCAGACACTATTCATTCAATAAACATTTACAAACCACCTAGCATGTGTAAGGTACTATGATTAATACTGAGATAGTAAACAAGAGACATAAATCCTGTTATCATATATATCTTTATTCCTTAGGGGAGCTATACAATAAATAAATGCATCAGTTCAGTTCAGTTCAGTTCAGTTGCTCAGTCATGTCTGACTCTTTGCGACCCCATGGACTGTAGCATGCCAGGATTCCCTGTCCATAACCAACTCCCAGAGCCTATTCAAACTCATGTCCTTTGCATCGGTGATGTCATCCAACCATCTCATCCTCTGTTGTCCCCTTCTCCTCCTGCCTTCAATCTTTCCCATCATCAAGATCTTTTCCAATGAATCAGTTCTTTGCATCAGGTGGCCAAAGGATTGAAGTTTCAGCATCAGTCCTTCCAATGAATATTCAGGACTGATTTGCTTTAGGATTGACTGGTTTGATCTCCTTGCAGTCCAAGGGACTCTCAAGAGTCTTCTCCAACACTACAGTTCAAAAGCATCAATTTTTAGGTGCTCAGTTTTCTTTATAGTCCAAGTCTCACATCCACACATGACTACTGGATAAACCATAGCCTTGACTAGACAGACCTTTGTTGGCAAAGTAATGTCTGCTTTTTAATATGCTGTCTAGGTTTGTCATAGCTTTTCTTCCAAGGAGCAAGCATCTTTTAATTTCAAGACGGCAGTCACCATCTGCAGTGATTTTGGAACCCAAGAAAACAGTCTCTTACTGTTTCCACCATTTCCCAATCTATTTGCCAGGGAGTGATGGCACCAGATGTCATAATCTTAGTTTTCTGAATGCTGAGTTTTAAGCCAGCAATATCTCTCTCCTCTTTCACTTTCATCAAGAGGCTCTTGAGTCCTTCTTCAGTTTCTACCATAAGGGTGGTGTTATCTGCATATCTGAGGTTACTGATATTTCTCCTGGCAATCTTTATTCCAGCTTGTGCTTCATCCAGTCCAGCATTCAGCATGATGTACTCTGCATATAAGTTAAATTAGCAAGGTGACAATATTCAGCCCTGATATACTCCTTTCCCAATTTGGAACCAGTCTGTTGTTCCATGTCTGGTTCTGTTTGTTCTTGACCTGCATACAGATTTTTCAGGAGACAGGTAAGGTGGTCTGGTATGCCCATCTCTAAGAATTTTCCAGTTTGTTGTGATTCACACAATCAAAGGATTTAGTGTATTCAGTGAAGCAGAAGTAGATGTTTTTCTGGAATTCTTTTGCTTTTCCTAGGATCCAACGGATGTTGTCAATTTGATCTCTGGTTCCTCTGCCTTTTCTAAATCCATCTTGAACATCCGGAAGCTCCTGGCTCACATACTATTGAAGCCTAGCTAGGAGCATTTTGGGCATTACTTTGCCAGGATACCTAAAAGTCACGACTTTCTCATTGGTAAATTGGGCCTCAAACTTGTGGAGGCCCAACCTTACAGTGAAGGTTAAGCCACAAAAAGAGAGCTTAGAAGCAGTCAGAGCCAAGCAGTAGGAGCTCATGGAGATATGAAAACAAAATGTCATACAGTCCCATATGGAACCCTGGAACAGTTGAAGGACATTAGGTAAAAAGTAAGGAAATCTGAAGAGAAGTTGGGCTTTAGTTAATAATGATATCCCAATTTAGACAAATGAATTTTAATAAATGTACTAATTTAAGATTTCTTAAATAGAGCAAACTGTTGTAGAGTATGGAAACTCATTGAACTATCTTTGCACTGTTCTTGCAAATATAAAACTATTCTAAAATTTAGTTTATTGAAAAGAATGCCTAGAACAAATCACAAAATTATTTAATACTCATATATATATATAAAGCTTGTGAACATGTGTATGTATATATGTGTAAGTATATATGTAGGTGATGGGCTTCCCAGATGACTCATGTGGTGAAGAATCTGTCTGCCAGTACAGGAGATACAGATGTGGGTTTGATCCCTGGGTCAGGAAAATTCCCTGGAGTAGGAAATGGCAACCCATTCTAGTAGTCTTGCCTGGAAAATTCCATGGATAGAGAAGCCTGGAGGACTGTAGTCCATGGGGTGGCAAAGAGTAGGACATGACTAATCAACTGAACACTACTACTGTTATATATGTAGATACATACATTACACATACATGCATACTTATGATTATTTGATTAAATACATATGTGTACACACATGCATAGGAGAAGGCAATGGCAACCCACTCCAGTACTCTTGCCTGGAAAATCCCATGGATGGAGGAGCCTGGTGGGCTGCAGTCCATGGGGTCGCTAAGAGTCAGACGCACTGAGCAACTTCACTTTCACTTTTCACTTTCACTCATTGGAGAAGGAAATGGCAATCCACTCCAGTGTTCTTGCCTGGAGAATCCCAGGGACAGGGGAGCCTGGTGGACTGACGTCTATGGGGTCGCACAGAGTCGGACACGACTGAAGTGACTTAGCAGTAGCAGCACACACATGCATACACGTATATTGAAGCAAATACTCATAAAAGGATACATATATATAATGAACTTATATATACATATGTATACATAGGAGATTGGAGAAGGCAATGGCAACCCACTCCAGTATTCTTGCCTGGAGGGCTGCTGTCCATGGGGTCGCACAGAGTCGGACATGACTGCAGCGACTTAGCATGCATACATTGGAGAAGGAAATGGCAACCCACTCCAGTGTTCTTGCCTGGAGAATCCCAGGGATAGAGGAGCCTGGTGGGCTGCCATCTATGGGGTTGCACAGAGTCGGACACGACTGAAGTGATGCAGCAGCAGCAGCAAACATAGGAGATAATGGATTTCTAAAAAGTTTTCTCCTCAACTTTTGAAAGTTCTCAAAATTTTGAGAGTTACAAAGAATAGAATGAAGAGACTTTAATTTTTTTTCTTCAGTTTTCATTTTTAAATTTCGTAACAGATTCAGTTAGGGTTTCCTTGCGTTTCTATGCCTTCACTAATTAAGCAGATATAGTCTACTTAAATCTGTATTAGAGCAATGACTAAACCATCTTTTGAATATGGGAGCTAGGTTGCCCTCTAATGAGGGTACAGTTTTAGTTAAGAGCTGACCAAAGGACTTAACTGAAAGGCCAACAGTCATAACCAGCTTCATTGGCTATTAGTAGGTTTACCTGTTGATGCTGTTAGTTTGGAATCCTCCATGCTTATGCAACAGTTACCATTTGACATTAAAGCTAATTTTATTTCACATTTTCTTAGGCCTCAAATTATTATTTTCAACCATTAGGCTTGCATTTACTGATATAATTAAGGTAGATAAATTCACAATGCTGGAATCTTTTAAAAATATTCATTTAATAATACAGCCTGACATCTCTTTCCTAAGATCAAAACACCAAAAATATAAAATAGGTTGTTCCCATTCACCCTGCCTCTCCCAAAACATGTGGCCAACAGGTGCCATATTGTCAGGAACATGTACCTTGGACTTACACTGAGGTGTGATACTGGTCCTGCCATATTATTTGTGTGGGCTTTGATTTTTCAAATTTCAAAATAAGCAATGATATAAAATCTTAGATATCTGAAAAGGATTAAAAACTATCTGAGATAATACGGCCATCAGCCCGGGTACATCTCTAACCTTTACCAACACTTTCTTGTAATATTCCATGACTGCATGACACTCCATATTTTTTCTCCAGTCTCTCAGTTTCCTCTTCACTTTTATTCAAAATATTATTTATTTTCTAGACTTTTTTAATCATCTCCCTAGTCCTCCATCTTGCCTAAAATTCAAATTTTTACTAACATCAAAGCTAAATTTCTTTCTCCTCCAGTCAACTTCATTTGCTGATTAAATATTTAGCTTACAAATTAATTGCTTAATGTAACTAGTGAATAACTATAATCAGCAAATATCCGAAACTATTTGATTTGAAAATAAATTCATCTGAGTTTATTTTGCTTCATCATTTTGGGGTGCCTTCATTTTATCTCATGGTGTATTAAAGAGCAGAATTGCACTGACCTGAGAGACATCAGGATGGGCATGTACACTTGCACATTTATTTTTCATGGAGATTAACCTCACGACTACCTTCTTTTAATATTTCTGTGTGAATTTTGAAGATCACTAGGCTTAACACTTTACAAACACGTGGTTTGGAGATTCTCCACCTGGAGTAGTATTGTACCTTTCACTAAGAATCCTTATGGTGTCTATAGTTATGTAATACTGCATGGTAATGTAACATTTCACCTACATAGACAAAAACACAGCCTTCACTACAGAAATAAGTATGTAAAGGAAAACAGTATATTTTAAAAGTTAATGCAGCAGAATTGCCAGTTATGAAATTAACTGTTTTCTTAAGTGTAGTCTAGTCATGAAAGAATCTCAGATATCCCCTGAAGAGGGGATATAGGGCTTTTTATTTTGAAGATAGAGGTTTTGCTGACTTCTAGAAGAGAGTTAAGTGGACTTTATTTGCCAAAGATTAGGCTCTTAGAATAATTAACTGGACTGTGTGAGAAGGGAAGGAAAAAAGGTGTAAGCTTTGAGAAATAGAAGGAGAGGATTTTAATTTCAGGGATTTTCTTTGAAAATGGGAATGAGAATGGAGCTGCAAGTCCCTCTGAGTGGTAGAGGCCAGAAGTCAGTTTAGATGTGATGCTCTGAAGATGACGAATAGGACTAGGTTTGTGATACCTGGTAAAACTTCCATCTAAACACACAACCTTCCACCCATAGTGAACATCTCCATGTCTCAATGTGGTGGTAGAGATAAATAGACATGTCCAAACCACGGTGAGAATTTGCATCTAATACAGGTTGAAACATACAGTATTCATATAGCCATATAACTATGACAGAAGAAGCAAAACTACTGACAACCCTGGTCCCTTCACAATTTTTCTAGAACCCTAAGAGCCTGGGAATGTTGAATGTCCTTTGTGTGTCAGAAGAGCCCCCATAATGTCTGACATTTATATATATATATAATTATGGCTTATTTTATTGATTGGTATTTAGGCCACATTTGACATGATTTTGAGTATTAAAGAAATACAGTATTTCTTGCCCTTGAGTGTTATAGTGCAATTCATATTTTCTTCATAAATTTGGTATTTTGTTTTTAGTTCGTTAAAATTTCTCATTATGTCTTTGTCAGGTTCATACATCTTACATGTTCAGTATAAAATTTCTTGAATATGTTTCACAGAAAAAACTGATTATCTTATCTCTGTCTAGATATAGGATTGTTCTGATTGCTACATATTTTTTGTATGTGAATCTTTTCAAAATCCAAAGCTTTTCTTACTCTTGAGTTAGGGTACATAAAACTATTTCAGTAAAACATATGAATTCTATTAGATAAAATATGATGACATTAGAATAAACCATCAATATATTTGTATTTGTTTTAATAAAATCATATTTTACCCTATTTAAAAGCTGTGTCAAATAAATAAATTTCTAAATTAGGATAATTTTTTAAAAATATATCTTAGAAAGTTTACAGAAATAGATTAGACATAATGTTTTTATTTCCTAATCACTTGGAGCCCTCTTTTTCTTTGTCCCCTTACAATCAGTTTGCCTATGGAAAATATAGATCAATTTGCAAGATATATACATGAATACAAGTGCCAAAAAAGAAAATTAAAGAGAAATGATGAATTAGAATATTAGGATAAACAGTTAAGATGAAATAGCATATTAAAGTATGTTCTATTCAAAAGAAGGCAGGAAAGTTGTGGAGCTGAACAATAGAACAGCTATCTTAGACCAGGGAGGTCATTTCAAGATATGACCATCACACCCTCTGACCATGCAATATTACCAGCAATCATAAGTAGTTGGCATTCTAGGAAGACTGCCCTAATCACCACATGGGTGGAACATTAACCCAACAGTAACCAGAGGGAACAAGAAAAGAAGCCCAGTTTCTCTCCCCCTGCATAGACTCCCTTTTGGACTCACTCCCTGCTCCCTTACAATGTACTCAATATATCTTTCTTTCTACCCTTCCAACTCACAAATTATTTTTTAAATTAATTAATTTGTTTTAATTGGAGGCTAATTACTTTACAATATTGTAGTGGGTTTTGCCATACATTGACACGAATCAGCCATGGGTAAATTCTTTTGCCTCCAGTGTTTCTGGCCCCACCAATGGTACTCTGGCAACAGTGAGAATACAATCAACAAAAACAGAAGACAACAGAACATAAGTAGTGAGGAGTTACACTTAAATCCATCCATGCTGATATTGACAGTAAATTAGCAATGCTTTCAAAAGCCAAATCTTAATCATAGTAATGGATAATCAAAATGGATAAAGTATGACTCAAAGAAAATCAAAATGGATAAAAGTATGACTCAAGACTACTGTGTCTATGTGTGTGTGTGTGTGTTAAAAATTAATGGATGAAAAAAAATTAATGGATGGATGGCAAAAGAAACTACATGCAAAACTGGGGTAAGAAAGCTGGGGTAACAGTATAAATATCAGAATTAATAAATATGGGGAAAGAACAAATTACCACTAAAAGGGACCTGGGACCAATTTCCAATGGCAAGGTGAAAGAAGGAGTTTTTCCCACACACCACCAAACAATTCTCCAGATACCAGCTGGGTGTCCTAAAATTCAACTCATAATGTTCTGACATTATGCAACCAGTCCTTGTGTGTGTGCTAAGTCGCTTCCATCCTGTCCAACTCTCTGCAATCCCATGGCCTATAGCCCACCAGGCTCTTCTATCCATAGGATTCTTCAGGCAAGAATATTGGGGTGGGTTGCTATTTCCTCCTCCAGGGAATCTTCCTGACTCAGGGATTGAACTCAAGTCTCTTATATCTCCTGCACTGGCAGGCAGGTCTTTACCACGAGAGCCACCTGGGAAGCCTTTTATGTACCCAGAGGTAGCATCGTACCCAACAAGTTAAGGACTCTGTCCTACAAAATGCACCCCACCTCCTTCAGATGACAATCACAAGTCCAAATTATCATCTGTGCTTTGGACCAACCAGCTATTGATTGGAGGACCCCTGTCTTGGGTTCAATTAATTTGTTAGAGGTGCTCACAGAACTCAAAGAAAACAGTTTACTTACTAGATTACTGGCTTATTATAAAAGAATATTATTCAGGAACAACCATAAAAAAATAAATAGAGCAAAGTGTGGGGGAAAGGGTGTAGTTTCCATGCTCTCTTAGGGCAGACCACCTCCCTGACTGTCCATAAACATGGAAGCTCACTGAACTCTCTCCACTCAGGGATTTTTAATGCAAGATTTATTACATAGATGCAATTGATTAAATCTTGGTCACTGGTTATTGAACTCAGTCTTAAGACCCTCTCCCTTCCCAGGAGGTCAAGGGGTGGGGCTGAAAATTCTAACCTTCTAATCACAAGGTTGGATCCCCTGGAAACTGGTACCCCAACATTAGAGGGCTTCTAAAAGTCACCTCATTAACATAAACTCAGTTGTGGTTAAAAGGGACTTTTATGAATAACAAGACTCACTTCCCCTTTATAGCTCTGAAGCAATATCAGGAAACTGAGGATAAAAGGCTGAATATTATATAGGTGTTCCTTGCTCTTACCTCTCAGGAAATTCCAAGGATTTGGGGATGTTTATGTCAGAAATGGGAAGAAAACCAAATGTATATTTCTTATTATAAATCATAATATCACAATCATGGTAAAGAATATTTCATAATGATAAAAGGACCAATTCAAACTGAACATATAAAAATCCTAAAAGTATATATGCCCAATAATATAAATCCAAAATAAATGAGGAGTTAGACTCCTTTCTCTCTCTCTGCCATTTCTCTGTTATCTCTTTATTGGTCTTTCTGTCTCTCCAAGGAAAGCAAAACAGATGTATGAATTCTATTTGTTCCTGCATCATATTTCAGTCCTAGTGAAAATGATCTCTATTCACTTCCATTAGTACCTGTGTATTTTTACTACAGGTAATAGTCAAACTGAGTAAGGTCCTCTGGGGTCCCAGGCATGGAGGCCTTTTTTTTGTCCCCCATTTCTAGGAGGCAAGACTCCAGCATCTATGACCTTCTCTGAGATCCAAAGAGCAGATTACAACAGTTGTTCATCAAGGGAGGAGCAGCCAAGAAATACCTAAAACAAGATTAAGGGATTGAAAGCCCTTCCAACACCCTGATCTTGTCAGAGTCACCACATCTGAACAGTCAACTTAAAAAAAAATACTAACAACCTTCAAGTTGAGAGCTATGTTTTATTTGGTGGAAATTTTTAGGATGTCAAAAATGGGAGACAGCCTCTCAAGTAACCCTAAGAGAGGAAGCAAGGGGAGGAGATGGGTTATATAGAAGCTTTGTAACAAAGGGCACATAGTCTGAACATCAAAAGATTACTGCTAATTAAAGAAAACCAAATATTCCAAGTAAAGCAATTTAGGACATTTCTATTTGTGGGAAGATACAAGAGTTTGGGTTCACTGAAATCATTCCTTTCATGTGTATATCAGCAATCTGGGGAAAGTACCTTGTGTCTGTCACACCCTGAGTTTCCTTGAGGCTCACCATAGGGAGTGGCTGCAGTCTGGGGCTGCCAGATCTCCTCCCTGAGTGCCTGTAGGGCTTAGGAGTTCACATTGGAGGGATGCAATCTCTGATGATTGTGACATCGTTTTTTACTGACATGACAGAAAATACTCCATTTTTCCGAACCACTGTTAAAAAAAAATCCCTCATCAAATTCTCTGGGATATTGACAGAAATATTTTTCTGTTGTGAACCTTTCTGTCTGGCAAATAAAGCTATCCTTTTCTACTTCATCCAAAACTGTCTCCAAGATTCAATCTGGCACCAGTGCAGAGAAATGGAGTTTTCAGCATCAAAATGAAATCAAATTTCCCAAAAAGAGCTTATCTCTTACCTCAAATGCAATCTACATTCATTATTTTCATTTTAGAGTATTTGAAATAGCCATGCATTAATGTATTTCAGCAGACAGATAAGACATAGCTCATTAGGGCAAGTTTCCTCCTCACTCCTCCCATCTATGCCATTATATAATCCAAATGTATATTTTTCCTTTTAAAAATATAATAACAAGAAAACCTCACATTCCAAAACAGCGTAAAATTATTTTTGGAATTCTAGATTTACGGTAGGCATCAGATTGCCTGTAGTTTAAAACATTGAGTGGGACTCCATATCTTTCTAATCAGAGTAATAAGAATTATCACACATGGGACCTTTGATGGCAAGCAGAATCTACTACCCCCAAAAAGCCTCTTCAAGGCGGACCATATCATATTAAAAAAAAAAAAAAATTAAGAAACCGCAGACACAGGACATTCTCTGAAAACCTAGTAAGCAGTATTCTTTTGCAAGATAGATTTACATTTGTAAGGTAAATCTCCATTTGTGTCTTTCTTTCTTCAAGCTAGGCTTAAACAGTATGTGAACCAAGAACGTCCAGACGTATAAGCTGGGTTCAGAAAAGGCAGAGCAAACAGAGATCAAATTGCCAAGATGTGTTGAATCATAGGAAAAGCAAGGGAATTGAAAAAAAAATCTAATTTTGCTTCATTGACTATACAAAGACTTTGACTGTGGTCAGTTCAGTCCAGTCGCTCAGTCATGTCTGACTCTTTGTGACCGCATGACCGCAAAATGCCAGGCCTCCCTGTCCATCACCATCTCCCAGAGTTTACCCAAAATCATGTCCATTGAGTTGGTGATGCCATCCAATCATTTCATATTCTGTCATCCCCTTCTCCTCCTGCCCCCAATCCCTCCCAGCATCAGGGTCTTTTCCAATGAGTCAACTCTTCGCATCAAGTGGCCAAAGTATTGGAGTTTCAGCTTCAACACCAGTCCTTCCAATAAACACCCAGGACTGATCTCCTTTAGGATGGACTGGTTGGATCTCCTTGCAGTCCAAGGGACTCTCAAAAGTCTTCTCCAACACCACAGTTCAAAATCATCAATTCTTTGGTGCTCAGCTTTCTTTACAGTCCAACTCTCACATCCATACATGACTACTGGAAAAACCATAGCCTTGACTAGACAGACCTTTGTTGACAAATTAATGTGTCTGCTTTTTAATATGCTGTCTAGGTTGGTCATAACTTTCCTTCAAAGGAGTAGCGTTTTCTAGTTCCATGGCTGCAATCACCATCTGCAGTGATTTTGGAGCCCAAAAAAATAAAGTCAGCCAATGTTTCCGCTGTTTCCCCATCTATTTGCCATGAAGTGATGGGACCAGATGCCATGATCTTAGTTTTCTGAATGTTGAGCTTTAAGCCAACTTTTTCACTCTCCTCTTTCACTTTCATCAAGATGTTCTTTAGTCCTTCTTCAGTTTCTGCAACAAGGGTGGTGTCATCTGCATATCTGAGGTTATTGATATTTCTCCCGGCAATCTTGATTCCAGCTTGTGCTTCTTTCAGCCCAGCATGTCTTATGATGTACTTTGCATATAAGTTAAATAAGCAAGGTGACCATATACAGCCTTGACATACTTCTTTTCCTATTTGGAAACAGTCTGTTTTTCCATGTCCAGTTCTAACTGTTGCTTCCTGACCTACATCTAGGTTTCTCAAGAGGCAGGTCAGGTGGTCGGGGATTCCCATCTCTTTCAGAATTTTCCACAGTTTATTGTGATCCACACAGTCAAAGGCTTTGGCATAATCAATAAGGCAGACATAGATGTTTTTCTGGAACTCTCTTGCTTTTTTGATGATTCAGTGGATGTTGGCAATTTGATCTCTGGTTCCTCTGCCTTTTCTAAAACCAGCTTGAACATCTGGAAGTTCATAGTTCATGTATTGCTGAAGCCTGGCTTATTAGCGTGTGAGATGAGTGCAATTGTGTGGTAGTTTGAGCATTCTTTGGCATTGCCTTTCTTTGGGATTTGAATGAAACTGACCTTTTCTAGTCCTGTGGCCACTGCTGAGTTCTCCAAATTTGCTGGCGTATTGACTGCAGCACTTTCACAGAATCATCTTTTAGGATTTGAAATAGCTCAGCTGGAATTCCATCACCTCCACTAGCTTTGTTCATAGTGATCCTTCCTAAGGCCCACTTGACTTCACATTCCAGGATGTCTGGCTCTAGGTAAGTGATCACACCTTTGTGATTATCTGGATCATCAAGATCTTTTTTATACAGTTCTTCTGTGTATTCTTGCCACCTCTTCTAATATCTTCTGCTTCTGTAAGGTCCATACCATTTCTGTCCTTTATTGGACCCATCTTTGCATGAAATGTTCCTTTGGTATCTCTAATTTTCTTGAAGAGATCTCTAGTCTTTCCCATTCTGTTGTTTTCCTCTATTTCCTTGCATTGATTGCAGAAGGCTTTCTTACCTCTCCTTGCTATTCTTTGGAACTCTGCATTCAAATGGGTATATCTTTCCTTTTCTCCTTTGCTTTTTGCTTCCCTTCTATTCACAAGTATTTATAAGGCTGCCTCAGACAGCCATTTTGCTTTTTTCCATTTCTTTTTCTTGGGGATGGTCTTGATCTCTGTCTCCTATACAATATTACGAACCTCTGTCCATAGTTCATCAGGCATTCTATTAGATCTAGTCCCTTAAATCTATTTCTCACTTCCACTGTGTAATCATAAGGGATTTGATTTAGGTCCTTGCTGAATGGTCTAGTGGTTTTCCCCACTTTCTTCAATTTAAGTCTGAACTTGGCAATAAGGTGTTCATGATCTGAGCCACAGTCAGCTCCCAGTCTTGTTTTTGCTGACTGTATAGAGCTTCTCCATCTTTGTAGACCATGAGAAATTGTGGAAAATTCTTAAAGATATAGCAGTACCAGACCACTTTACCTGTCTTTTGAGAAATCTGTATGCAGGACAAGAAGCAACAGTTAGAATTGGACATGGAACAATGGACTGGTGCAAATTGGGAAAGGAGTACGTGAAGGCCATTTATTGTCACCCTGTTTATTTAACTTACATGCAGCATACACATGTGAAATGATGGGTTGGATGACTCATAAGCTGTAATTAAGATTGCTGGGAGAAATATCAACAACCTAAGATATGCAGATGATACCACTCTTATGGCAGAAAGTGAAGAGGAATTAAACAGTCTCTTCAAGAGGGTGAAAGAGGAGAGTGAAAAAGCTGGCTTAAAACTCAACACTCAAAAAAGTAAGAGCATGGCATCTGGTCCTATTACCTCATGCAAATAGATGGGGGAAATGTGGAAACAGTGACAGACTTTATTTTCTTGAGATCTTAAATGGATCAGTGACTGCAGCAATGAAATTAACAAATGCTTGCTCCTTGGAAGAAAAGCTATGATAAACTTAGGCTGAATATTAAAAAGCAGAGAAAACACTTTGCTTACAAAAGTCCATCTACTCAAAGCTAGGGTTTTTCCAGTAGTCATGTACAAATATGAGAGTTGTACCATCAAGGAAGCTGAGTGCTGAGGAATTGATGCTTTTGAATTGTGTTGGAGAAGACTCTTGAGAGTCCCTTGGTCAGCGAGGAAATTAAACCAGTCAATCCTCAAGGAAATCAATTCTGAATATTCATTGGAAGGACTGATGCTGAAGCTGAATCTCCAATACTTTGGCCACCTAATGTGAAGAGTCAGCTCATTGGGAAAGACCCTGCTGCTGGGGAAGTTTGAGGCCAGGAGGAGAAGCAGGTGGCAGAGGATGAGATGGTTGGATGACATCACCAATTCACTGAATGTGAGTTTGAGCAATCTCCAGGAGATAGTGAAGGACAGGGAAGCCCGGTTTGCAGTTCATGGGGTTGTAAAGAACTAGACATGACTTAGTGATTGAACAACAAATTTCTTTCTGTACCCTGAGGAGAACTTCTAAATCACTAGAAACTCTTACCAGTGGAGTAGGCAAGACTTGAATCTGCATAACAACCATTCCCTTATTTATTGTGTTTTACCTGATAATGTCCCACAGCTGGTTCCAAACACTCCAATAGTTTTCTTTGTCTTTAGTTTAAGAAGGCACTTACAGTAATGGCTTGAGCCATTAAGGGGAATTAGTTTTCCTTAGTATCTTTCATACAGATAAGAAATATACATGTTATTAAATTTCTGTTTTCCCCCTGTTAATCTGTCCCTTATAACAGGGTTTCTAAGCAAAGAACATAGAAGGGTAGAAAGAAAAGTATTTTTCCTCCCCTACACCTCTATCAATGGTACTAACGTACCTTTTTGAGGCCTGGGAATCACTGATAACTAGAAACACAATTTTAAAATCTAATATTATTCTTTAAAATCTAATTCAGAAATAGCACACTGTGCTATGGACCAAAATAAAGGTATAATGGAACAGAGCCACCTCAGCTCTGCTCTTATTAATTCTATCTCCATTATATGAGAGGTTGAAAATTGCTTTTCAATGTATTTATATTAATACTCCTCTCATTCTGAGTCAATGAACAAATATATACAAAGACCTGAAATTCTGATTTATTGTGTATAAATATTTGTAAACAAGCAAATTTAAATCCCACATTCTATTTTATAAATATTTATACTATTTACCTTAAAAATATATTTTAAATATCTCAGCTCAAAAAAACAGCCATGATCTGAGCAAAGCTATGACCTTTCTTTCTAAATTTCCTAAATTAAAACCACGGGCCTTTTGTGTTGATAAATTATGCTCTATAGTTTTTATTTTCACGAATATAAAATCCAACTTCAAAGACTCATGCTTTATCACCAAAGGTTTCCATCCTATTGAGGGGTAAGCAGAATACACCATGCTTATATGTACCTTTTTGGCATGTAGGTTATAATGAGATGACACAATTAAGAACCATAAGACTCAGGAAAATCTGTGAACCTCTCCCTAACAGCCTCAAAGAATTTAGATAAAGGGAAACCTGTACCAGGAAGATCTGTACAAGGAAGAGAGCTATTCCCAGAGATACCTTTTTTATACTGGAAAGATTTATCTGTATGACCTTGAGACAGGAGATAGATGGTCCCCAGGCTGAACAGCCAGAGCTAGTCCCCTGTGGACAGATGCCCCAAAGCAGCAGGAGTGGGAGAGAAATGGAGTTCTGCCCGGATAAAAGGCCACATATTCTTCATTCTCAAAGTTAAGGAGACCTTCCCATCTATATACGCACAGAAAGGCTCCTTGAAGGTCAAAGGGAGAGCGCTCCACTCCATAGGAAGTGACACCAACCTGCCCATAGGCCTCTTAGCTGGAATCCATTTTTGCTAAGAAAGGAGTGCACACACAAAGGAAGACTCTAAGATAAACCAAACACAGACTTAGAGCCAGGCAAAGCAAGATGACTGGCCAAAGGAAACCTAGAAAACAGACCACATAAAAATGATTCAAAGTATGAGGCCACAACTCTCTCTCTGAACATGCTCATGTGTCTATGTGCACGTGCACTTTTCCCTAATAAGCAGTTAGCGTCACTATTTTCATCTCTATGTGGAAATTCCTTTCTTCACAGCTGATGGGCCAGGGCCTTGTCACTGGTCCCTGGTGGTCTAGTGGTTAGGATTCATCACTCTCAATGCAGCAGCCTGACTCCAGTCTTTGGCCAGGTAGCAAAATCCTGCATTAAGCCACTGCAGGTGGAGGTCATCTGAGATCAACCTATCGAACATTTGTTTACCAAATATTTACTCTTATTTTAGTTTTCTGATATTGTGGTTTTCATTCTGTCTGTTTTCTGATGGATGAGGATAAGAGGCTTGTGGTTTCCCTCTCCTTTGAGAAACCGGATCCCCACCACCTTCTGTTTCACTCAGGTATTTAGGCCTCAATTGCCTGACTAACTTAGAGTCTCATGGTTTTGTGGGGTGTCTGTAAAAATGCAATTTAATGTTTTTTATCCCATTGATCTGTCTTATGTCAGTGTTATTACTAGACCAACCAAAGAACCTAGAAGGGAAAAAGGAAAACTATGTTCTTTCCTACACTTGGTTGAAGGGTCTAGATTATTCTAATGGATTAACCGAAGATACATATCTTGACTAAAAAAAGAAGTATGCGTTTCATTGTAAGAAGTGGTATCAAAAGATAATGCTTTTTACTGTTGTTATAAACAAGACAACAGTCTCAAAATGGAGTCACTTACACTAAGCCCCACATCACCAAATCAAGACTTAATTGTGATTTTGGCTCTCCCATAAAAGTAATATTAAAACAGTCAATAAGGAATCACCTGATTAGCAACAGGTAGGTAAGCCACCAGATAAACCCTTCCAATTCCCTAAAGGAAAGTGACCTTGCCATAACCAATTCACATTATTGCCTAGTATTTCTTCCTTGCTCCCAATCCCTTCTACCTATAAAAGTATTTCATTTAATTTACTCAGTTGAATTTTGCTTAACACTGTCAATATTACTGTAAAGATTTCTTTTATTTTATTGAAAATCTAGTACTTGAGAGACTATTTCATTTTTATTTCTGAAAAGATTATGAATGTATTATGAGGTAAAAAATGAGACTAGTTTATTTTGATATAATTTAAAAATTAGGATTTTGTATATTGAACAAGAGGTAGAGAGATATAAATTCAAAGATGTTAAGGAACAATCCTAGAATATTGAATTTGGGGGGAAGTATTGGTGTGAACTCATAATGGCATTTTAAAAATATTTTTTGTTAGCTTTTAGGAGGAAAGAAAGTAGCCAGCCTAGTGACCACGTTGTGGTCTCTAAAATCGTTTTCAACTAAAATAATTCCTTGTTTCTCAGATATGGCTGATTCTAGATCTAAGACAGGAAATACACTAAATAAGCCTGTAATATCTTACCATGAAGAAAAATGAAGTTTTCACAGACTCCTAGCATCATCTAAACAATCAGGAGCCAACTTGAAGACAGTCTAACCAAATCAAAGATAGAAAATCTTGGTTATCAAGAAGAAGAATTGCAATGGATTGAGATAAATCACATTTATTTAAATTCATGAGTTCAAAAGATTATTAAAGAGAATAATAATAATTGGCTAACATACAACTCTAGAGAAACAAGTCATTATTTTGAAAACTGGAAAGAAATGGTACGAAACACGAGTTTATTTTGCCCTACTGTGCAAATTGTATTTCTGGATAACTAATTGAGAAAGAATTTCTTTTTAGAAGAGTACCCTGGTCTTAAGGAAAAGAAAGGACAGAATTAGAATGTCACATTTGCAACTACTGGTGAAATCATGGATTTAGGCAAAAATCACTAAAAGGAAGCAATTAGACGTAGAGACCTCCTGATGGAAAAAATACAACAGCAAGTAACTACAGCATATTCTTGCCAAAATTCAATCTTAAATTTATCAGACTTCAAGGTCTAAGTACTAATTTACAGAAAATATCTGAGTAGAGGAAGATGTTCAATACAATCTCAAGGCTGTAGTCAATAGAATCCAGATTTGGGATACTGATTAGACCAAAAAAATCTGATTATTTTTAACAGATACATTGTAAGTAAAGGAAAAAAGAGGGATGGAGGATCATTTATTTGATTTTCACTATGTAATACTATAGCCACTTGTTACTGTGGCTATGTAAGTTTAAATTTATTAAAAAATAAATAAATATAAAATTCCATTCCTCAATTCACACTAGCACATTTTAAGGGCACAAGTAGCCACAAATGGAGACCATCAATACAGAACTTTTCCATCATCACAAAAAGTTCTACTCATCAATGCTACCAACTGAAAGAAATTCAGAGCTTTATCAACTAAATATAATACATAGACATCATTAGGATCATATTTCTACAAACTTAAAACACACACATACATTTATGTGACAAGCAGGAAATTTTTAACCACAACCTGATATTTAGTTATATTAAGGAATTACTGTTATTTTCAATGTTTTGAAATGAATTGTGGTATGTTTTTAAAGTCTTTTCTTTTTAGAGATGAATACACTTGTACATTTCTATATGAAATTGTTTGATATTTTGGGTCTGCTTTAAAATTCAATTGGGAAAACTAATTGGGAGTGTTTTGAAGCACTTTTTAAAATAATTACTGGTAATTACTAAAGCTATACAATGTGATGTGATGTGTATGATGTGATGATTTGATAGATGTATATATTGTGAAATCAGGTTAATTTGCACATCCACTCACTTCCGCTGACTCACTATAGTTAGTTATTGCATCATGACTTGAAATTTTCTGAGTAGATCTTAGTCACATAACAACAACAACAACAACAAATGTTTAAGTTGTTTGAAGAAAAATATTATATGTGCAGGAATGCAGTCTCTTCAAATTTCTTTTAGGAGTAACGTTAGTAAAACTTTGGAGACAGTGGTTAAAGTACCCAAGTGCATGAAAACTATTGTTAATCATGTAGATTTGACACTCTCCTACGACCAATCCTAATTCAATGGGCCTTTGCTCAGAGTTTACTTGGAATGGTATGTCTTTATATCATCAATTCTCAAAATGCAATCAACACAATGTCTTCTCTGATGCTATCCCTTTAGGAGTCTCCTGAATGGATTCTAAAGTTCATGACCTTTTAACCAAATTTCGAGAAAGAAATTCTTTTCTAAGTATCAGCACTGCCCTCTCAAACCACCTCTTGCAACATATAGCAAGCCCTGGCCTCTCAAGCCCAGGAAACCATACAACAGGTGTCCCAGCCCAAATCTTCAAAACCCTGAGAACCATTCCCAGAGACTGAGGAGTCTAGGTTAGGATGCCAAATATATCATTTCCTGCTGGCTTTAATTTATCCTGTTTATCTAATCTGTTCCTAAAATTTTAGGATGTGGTTGAATAATTGCTTACTTCATAATTTCTACAATAGATTTCTTCTTAAATGATGAATACTTAGAGAATCTAAACATGTATCAATCCAACTATTACAAATACAGATGATTTTTATTAAACATTGTAAAACAAGCTGAAATTCCTATAAATCTTCATAATGTACCAAAACATGAATCACCTGTTTTCACATTATTTAACATTAACATATCTAGAAAATAATTACATTTGTATTATTTTGGTTTTGCTGATAAGCAGATAAAGTAAATTAATGTACAACTGAATTCATAGTTCACAAGCTGTATGTTATAGAGCATAAAATACAACTATTTGAGCACAATCAAAAAGTTCTTATTTTTATGAAACTCCTCAGGTTTCACTATTTCAAATAAGAGTGTGGTCTAATTATCCATCTTCTTAGATGTCTGAATGACAATGTCAGACTTACTGAGAATGATGATGGTCATTATTAATCTTTGCTAAGCCACCTACATATTGATTGAAGAGTCAAAGGAACATGTCACTCTCTCATGCTCTATTGACTCGAGATTAGAGGTCAGATCAGTAGGGGAGAGTGATGTACTGGTGAGAAGCAAGAGATTTAGAAAATAAACTGTCACTTGTGAATTCTAATGGAGCAGTTTCTGTATTTGTAGAGCTGCCACAAAAAATAGGGTACATAACATGAAGAAAGAAGCATGACTCCATGCTCAAAAAAGCTAATGGTAGGGTTAACATTATAAATAATATACCATTTTAAATTGCTATCTTGCTTTTAATTACTTTCTCATTTGCCTTCTGCCATCTTATTATTCTCTGCTCATATTCATTGAGGAGAGACAACCTTCTTATTGAGGACAACCTTCTTAAAGCTATTTCTTTGTTAGTGTCAACACAGTAAAATGTCTAACATGTTTCCATCTAGCTATTAATTAAAACTAAATTGCTTGCATTAAAAAGTAAGACCTCTCCTTAAGTTCAGTTCAGTCACTCAGCTGTGTCCAGCTGTTTGCAACCCCATGGACTGCAGCACGTAAGGGTTCCTTGTTCATCACCAATCCTCGGAGCTTGCCCAAACTCATGACCGTCGAGTCGATGATGCTATTCAACCATTTCATCCTCTGTTGTCCCCTTCTCCTCCTGCCTTCAATCTTTCCCAATATCAGGGTCTTTTCCAATGATTCAATTCTTCACCAAATAGTGGAGTTTTAGCTTCAGCAACAGTTCTTTCAATATTCAGGACTGATTTTCTTTAGGATGGACGGGTTGGATCTCCTTGCATTCTAAGGGACTCTCGAGTCTTCTCCAACACCACAGTTCAAAAACATCAATTCTTTGGTGCTCAGCTTGCTTTATAATCCAACTCTCACATCCATAATACATGACTACAAGGAAAAACCATAGCTTTGACCAGCTGGACCTTTGCTGGCAAAGTAATGTCTCTTCTTTTCAGTTGCTGTCTAGGTTGGTCATAGCTTTTCTTCCAAGGAGCAAGCATCTTTTAATTTCATGGCTGCAGTCACTGTCTGCAGTGATTTTGGAGCCCAAGAAAATAAAGTCTGCCACTGTTTCCATTGTTTCCCCATCTATTTGCCATGAAGGGATGGGACTGGATGTCATGATCTTTGTCTTTTTGAATGCTGAGTTTCAAGTCAGCTTTTTCACTCTCCTTTTTCACTTTCATCAAGATGCTCTTTAGTTCCTCTTCACTTTCTTCCATAAGGGTAGTGTCATCTGCATATCTGAGGTTACTGATATTTCTCCCAGCAATCTTTATTCCAGCTTGTGGTTCATTCAGTCCAGTATTTCACATGATGTACTCTGCATATAAGTTAAATAAGTAGGGTGACAATATACAGCCTTGCAATATTCTTTGCCCAGTGGGAACTGGTCCATTGTTCCATGTCTGATTCTAACTTGCTTTTTGACCTGTATACAGATTCCTCAAGAGGCAGGTAAGGTGGTCTGGTATTCCCATAGGTTTCGGAATTGTCCACAGTGTGTAGTGATCCACACAGTTAAAGACTCTGACACAGTCAATAAATCAGAAGTAGGTGTTTTTCTGGAACTCCATTGCTTTTTTGATGATCCAGTGGATGTTGGCAATTTCATCTCTGGTTCCTCTGCCTTTTGTAAATACAGTTTGAACATCTGGAAGTTCATGGTTCAGGTACTTTGAAGCCTCACTTGGAAAATTTTGTGCATTACTGTGTGAGCCTGTGAGATGAGTGCAATTGTGCATTAGTTTGAACATTCTTTGGCATTGCCCTTCTTTGGGATTGGAATGAAAATTGACCTTTTCCAGTCCTGTGGTCACTGCTGAGTTTTCCAAATTTCCTGGCATATTGAGTACAGCACTTTTACAGCATCATCTTTTAGGATTTGAAATAGCTTAGCTGGAAAAGCATCACCTCCACTAGTTTTGTTCATAGTGATGCTTTTTCTCCTGTACAATGTCATACCTGAATGGTCTCATGATTTTCCCTATTTTGTTCAATTTAAGTCTGAATTTTGCAATAAGGAGTTTGTGATCTGAGCCACTGTCAGCTTCCAGTCTTGTTTTTGCTGACTGTATAGAACTTCTCCATCTTTTCTGCAAAGAATATAATCAACCTGATTTTGCTATTGACCATCTGGTGATGTCTGTGTGTAGAGTCATCTCTTTTGTTGTTGGGAGAGGGTGTTTGCTACCACCAGGGCATTCTTTTGGCAAAACTCTGTTAGCCTTTGCCCTGCTTCATTCTGTACTCCAAGGCCAAATTTGCCTGTTACTTCAGTTATCTCTTGACTTCCTATTTTTGCATTCCAGTGCCCTATGATGCAAAGGACATCTTTTGTGTGTGTGTGTGTGTGTGTGTGTGTGTGTGTATTAGTTCTAGAAGGTCTTTTAGGTCTTCAAGAACCATTCAACTTCAGCTTCTCTGGCATTAGTGTTTGGGACATAGACTTAGATTACTATGACACTGAAAGCCCTCTGGGATCCTTTATCTTCAGAACCAGGCCTGAAACTTATGGGTAACTCAGAGTCTGAACCCTTCAGGAGTTAGTCTATTAAAAAGGCTACATTATTGTAAGAAGTGAGATAATTAAAAAAAAAGAAGAAGAAGAAGGCAGTAGATTCAGTCTCAAGGTGATTCTGTGTCCTAGCATGGGTTCAAGATTCTAACTGCTGAGATTCTGACTGCAGAGTTCAAATCCTACTACTGTTCTGTCACTTAGGAAGGTTGCTTAGTGTTCCTGAGTGTTGCTCTTTTTTAACGTAAAAAAAAGTGTTTAATAGTAATACTTAATCACATCAAGAAGCTTCCACAAGCCTCTTATCCTTATCCATCAGAGGGCAGACAGAATGAAAATCACAATCACAGAAAACTAACCAAACTGATCACATTGATCACAGCCTTGTCTAACTCAATGAAACTATGAGCCATGTCATGTAGGGCCTCCCAAAGTGGACGGGTCATGGTGGTGAGTTCTGACACAATGTAGTCCCCTGGAAAAGGGAATGGCAAACCACTTCAGTATTCTTGCCTTGAGAACCCCATAAACAGTATGAAAAGGCCAAAAATCTGACACTGAAAGATGAATCCCCCCAAGTCAATAGGTGCCCAGTATGCTACTGGAGGTCAGTGGAGAAACAGCTCCAGAAAGAACGAAGAGAGAGCCAAAGAGAGAACAACACCCAGTCATGGATGTGCCTGGTGATGGAAGTAAAGTCTGATGCTGTAAGGAACAATACTGCATAGGAACCTGGAATGTTAGGTCCACGAATCAAGGTAAATTGGATGTGCTCAAACAGAAGATGGCAAGATTCAACATCGACATTTTAGGATTCAGTGAACCAAAATGGACTGGCATGTGTGAATTTAATTCAGGTGACCATTATATCTACTACTGTGGGCAAGAATCCCTTAGAAGAAATGAAATAGCCCTCATAGTCAACAAAAGAGACCTCTCCTTTATATAGGTTCTAACCAGTTAATCAGTATTTCTTTGCACCACTTTTCAATGAAAGTCTTCTGCTTTAGCCAAGTTGGGATGCACTTTTCAAACTTCACGTGGTTTACTTGGAGTACTATGTCTTTTTATCATCAATTCCTCAAAATGTATGTCAGTGCAATGGCTTTTCTGATGCTTTCTAAGTCAGACCATCCTGAAAAGACTTACCCCTTTGATGATCTCTTAAGCAACCTTTTTCTAACACTGATATGATACTTGGCACATGGTATCTTTATGGGAGCTCTTTTCTTGAGGAGAGTACAAAGTATTTGGAAAGTATTTTATTATAACGTTTTCCAATATTATTATTAATACACACATGAATAATCTTTAATAGAACATAATATGCTAAAGTTGAAGTACTGGGAACACAGCATTGGGAACGAGCAGTCCAAATTCTAATGTCATTCCGTGGCTGCTGAATCACAACCTCCTGAACTAAATATCCCTAATCTGGGGGGAAATGGAAATAATAATCCCGTTGCCCTGAGGACCCAATGATACAGTGACTACACCGTGCTTTGAAAAGCATGAACTGTAAGTTGGAGATCATAAAGCAGAGTTAAGATACTATGCCATCTTAAAGTATTTTAACATCTGCAAGGCAATTTAGCTTTCTCAACAGTTATATTCTCAGGGAAATATTTATTAGCAGAAATCTTGTAAACAAAACCTGAGTTTAATTGATCTGAAGATATATAATCAACCCTCTCCTTCCCCTGGTCTAATAATACTTTAAATGAAAATGGGGTATATAAAAGGCAAAGGCAAAGTAAAATCATTTTTGCAAAAGCAAATAGACTTTCACAGTAGTTGAAATGGACAAGTAGGGATGAATCTTTACGAAAACTGTAGCCAAACGATATAGGTCTGCTTTAAGCCATAATCTGTAGAAAGTCCAGTAAGCCCCTAACTTTGAGCACCAGGACCAATCAAGAAGTCTCCAAGGACTGGGAGTTTGTGATTACCAGATGGAAACTATTATATATATTATAAAATGGATAAATAACAAGGTCCTACTCTATAGCACATGGGACTATATTCAATATCCTGTGATAAACCATAATGGAAAATAATATGAAAAAGTGTATTGTATATTTTGATATATGTATCAGACAACTTAAACAATTTGCTATAAAGCAGAAATTAACACAACATTTTAAATCAACTATCCTTCAATAAAATAAATTGGAAAAAAAAAAAGAAGCTCCAGATGTTGGCCAACAGTCCAGGGAAAAACAAAGGTGACGGACAATTGTCCCAGCAATACTTCAAAGTAAATGCTGTTATCCACAATTCACAGATAAGGAATACAAGCCAAGGACACACTGCTGGAAAGTGAAGGAAAATAAATTTGATCCAGGTTCAGCCTGGATAGCAGAGAAGGCAATGGCCACCTACTCCAGTACTCTTGCCTGGAAAATCCCATGGACAGAGGAGCCTGGTAGGCTGCAGTCCATGGTGTCGTTAAGAGTCGGACACGACTGAAGCGACTTAGCAGCAGCAGCAGCAGTAGAGGATAGGGTGAAATTTGTCTTGTTTGAGATAACATTTTATCATTTAAAAACTCTTTTACAATAGTAATTATTAAACATTGTTTATTGTCAATTCCTAAGTAAACAAAAGCATCTTTTAAATATATTTGAAAGAAGGATGATGCTTAGAAGTTCTAATTTCACTAATTCTAAGAGACATGCTTTTACACCCAACTTAACATTTCCTAATTGATGGTGAGTTGGCAATAATGATGTAGCTGTCTTTACTTATACATGTGAATACTTGACAAGTACATCAGATGTCAGAACAGACAAGTATAACTCTTTGCTGCTGCTGCTAAGTCACATCAGTCGTGTCCGACTCTGTGCAATCCCATAGACGGCAGCCCACCAGATTCCCGTCCCTGTGATTCTCCAGGCAAGAACACTGGAGTGGGTTGCATTTCCTTCTCCAGTGCATGAGAGTGAAAAGCGAAAGTGAAGTCGTTCAGACGTGTCTGAGTCTTCGCGACCCCATGGACTGTATGTAGCCTACCAGGCTCCTCAGTCCATGGGATTTCTCAGGCAGGAGTACTGGAGTGGATTGCCATTGCCTTCTCCAATAACTCTTTGAGTTTTCAGTATACAGATGTCTTAAGAATCATTTGAAGAAGGATTATAATTCCAAGGTATTCTTTTAAAATCTTCTATAATATAGTCCGGCCTAATTTTTTAAATGTGGTGTTTATACATGTGGAAAATAGTTAAGTGGTTCCTTTACAAAGTTAATCAAAGAATTATCAAATGACCCAGTTATTCGAATTCTAGACATATATCCAAAGGACATAAAAAGAGATTTAAAAAAAAAACAGTGCATGATAATAGCAGGATCACTCTAAAGAGTCAAAGGTAAAAACAACCTAAGTATCTAACTAATAAATAGATAAGCAAACTAGGGGATATGCATACAATATAATATCAGCCATAAAAAAGAATGAAGTCTGGATACATGTTACAATCTTGGTAAAACTCAAAAAACACTATGTGAAATTAAAGACAACAGACACAAAAGGTCACATATTACATGATTCCACTGATTCAATTTATATCAAATATCCAAACTAGATAAATCGATGGAAACAGAAAGCAGGTTGCAGTACCAGGGACTAGAGAGGCCACAGGAAAAATGGGGAGCAACTGTTTAGTGGATTCAAGTTTTGTTTTGGGGTGATGAAAATATCTTGGAATTAGATAGGGGTAGTGGTTATGCAACATTACCAAGACGTCAAATATGGAATTGTTCACTTTAAATAGCTAATTTATGTGATTCACAATTAAAAAGAAAAGTGCCAGTATTAAAATATTGAAGGCTTAGAATAAAACCCTGGAGACAACAGAGAGAACTACCTTAAAACTGTTGCTTCAATAACTCTCATGTCTGAGAATATAATACTATGTGGAAAAACATGAATCTGAACAACCCTGAGCAGAAAACAAACACTTGATATGCTTGCTAGGAAACTTTATAAAGACCTTAACTAATTCCTTAAGTCATATATTCTGTTTTATCTGTATACAAAAATGATAAATAATATAAATGTATGTCTTGGACTCTGGTCAAAAGAATGAGATTAAAATATTGCATCATAGTTTCATGGCCAGTGCTTTTTTTTTCCATATTAAGTAGAACACAGATTAAAATATACCTTTATAATTAGTGGCATCTTTAGTTCAATGAAATGCAGTACAATACACTTTGAAGACAGTATTTGTTAGTTCACGAGTCCTATACCAGAAGCAAGGAGGAAGGAGAAAGATGTTGGGCAAAGTAGCTTCAAGCTGTAGCTACAAAGGATGAATTAATTCTAGAGATCTAATGTGCAGGATGGTGACTGCAGTTAGTACTAGTGTATTATATCCTGGAAACTGGATGAGAGAGTGGATTTCAGGTATTCTTGCCATGTGCACACAAAAAAGGTAAGTATATGAGAAGACAGATAAGTTAATTAGCTTGACTACAGTAACCTTTTCCCATGCTACTAAGGACATGCTTATAATCTTCATGCTAGGCTTCAGCATTATGTGAACCAAAAAATTCCAGATGTCCAATTTGGGTTTAGAAAAGGAAGAGGAACTAGAGATCAAATTGTCAACATTCTCTGGATCACAGAGAAAGCTAAGGAATTCTAGAAAAACATCTACCTCTGTTTAATTGACTATGCCAAAGCCTTTGACTGTGTGGATCATAACAAGTCGTGAAAAGTTCTTAAAGAGATGGGAATACCAGACCATCTTATCTGTCTCCTGAGAAACCTGTATGTGGGTCAAGAAACAACAGAACCCTGTATGGAACAACTGATTGGTTCAAGATTGAGAAAGGAATATGACAGGGCTGTCTGCTGTTACCTCGTTTGTTAATCTATACACTGAGCACATCATGAGAAATGCCAGGCTGGATGAGTTACAAGCTGGCATCAAGGTAGGCAGGAGAAACATCAACAATCTTAGATATGCAGATGATACCACCCTAACAGCAGCAAGCAAAGAGGAACTAAAGAGCCTCTTGATGAGGGTGAAGCAGTTGAGTGAAAGAGATGACTTAATACTAAATATTAACAAAAACTAAGATCATGGATTTTGGCCCCATTACTTCATGGCCAATAGAAGGGGAAAAGGTGGAAATAGTGACAGACTTCCTCTTCTTGGGCTCTAAAATCACTGCAGACAGTGGCTGCAGCCATGAAATCAAAAGACGATAGCTTCTTGGTAGGAAAGCCATAACAAACCTAGACAGTGTGTTGAAAAGCAGAGTCATTACTCTGCTGACAAAGGTCCACGTAGTAAAGGCTATGGTCTTCCCAGTGGTCACATACGGTTGTGAGAGCTGGACCATAACGAAGGCAGACCACCAAAGAACTGATGCCTTCAAACTGTGGTGCTGGAGAAGACTCCTGAGAGTGCCTTGGACAGCAAGGATATCAAACCAGTCAATCTAAAAGGAAATCAACCCTGAATCCTCAGTGGAAGGACTGACGCTTAAGCTGAAGCTCCAGTATTTTGGTCATCTGATGGGAATTGCCAACTCATTAGAAAAGTCCCTTATGCTGGGAAAGACAGGAAAGAAGAGGGCGTCAGAGGATGAGATGACTGGATGGCATTATCAATGCAATGGACATGCACTTGGGCAAACTTTGGGATACGGTGAGGGGCAGGGAGGCCTGGTGTGCTGCCGTCCACGGGGTCGCCTAGTCAGACACGACTGGGCGGCTCAACAACAACAGCAGTAATCATATCACTCTGCATATTCGTCAAGACGTCGTGATGAACACCTGAAACATATATAATTTTTATTTATTAGAAAAGACATCGGGGTAGTGATTGGCAGATGGAAACATAAATCAAGTGTTTCTCTCCTGAGTGTTCCTCTCTGGACATGGACGAGCAGACACTTTGGAAACAAAATTTTGGTGTAGGTGGGGCCTAAACTAAAAATGTTATTTAAGAAGTGCGTGCTCTCAAAGACAGAAATATAGATCAATGGAACAGAATAGAAAGCCCAGAGATAAATCCACGAACCTATGGACACCTTATCTTTGACAAAGGAGGCAAGGATATACAATGGAAAAAAGGCAACCTCTTTAACAAGTGGTGCTGGGAAAACTGGTCAACCACTTGCAAAAGAATGAAACTAGAACACTTTCTAACACCATACACAAAAATAAACTCAAAATGGATTAAAGATCTAAATGTAAGACCAGAAACTATAAAACTCCTAGAGGAGAACACAGGCAAAACACTCTCCGACATAAATCACAGCAAGATCCTCTATGACCCACCTCCCAGAATATTGGAAATAAAAGCAAAACTAAACAAATGGGATCTAATGAAACTTAAAAGCTTTTGCACTACAAAGGAAACTATAAGCAAGGTGAAAAGACAGCCCTCAGATTGGGAGAAAATAATAGTAAATGAAGAAACAGACAAAGGATTAATCTCAAAAATATATAAGCAACTCCTGAAGCTCAATTCCAGAAAAATAAATGACCCAATCAAAAAATGGGCCAAAGAACTAAACAGACATTTCTCCAAAGAAGACATACAGATGGCTAACAAACACATGAAAAGATGCTCAACATCACTCATTATCAGAGAAATGCAAATCAAAACCACAATGAGGTACCATTACACGCCAGTCAGGATGGCTGCTATCCAAAAGTCTATAAGCAAAAAATGCTGGACAGGGTGTGGAGAAAAGGGAACCCTCTTACACTGTTGGTGGGAATGCAAACTAGTACAGCCACTATGGAGAACAGTGTGGAGATTCCTTAAAAAACTGGAAATAGAACTGCCATATGACCCAGCAATCCCACTCCTGGGCATACACACTGAGGAAACCAGATCTGAAAGAGACAAGTGCACCCCAATGTTCATCGCAGCACTGTTTATAATAGCCAGGACATGGAAGCAACCTAGATGCCCATCAGCAGATGAATGGATAAGGAAGCTGTGGTACATATACACCATGGAATATTACTCAGCCATTAAAAAGAATTCATTTGAACCAGTCCTAATGAGATGGATGAAGCTGGAGCCCATTATACAGAGTGAAGTAAGCCAGAAAGATAAAGAACATTACAGCATACTAACACATATATATGGAATTTAGAAAGGTGATAACGATAACCCTATATGCAAAACAGAAAAAGAGACACAGAAATACAGAACAGACTTTTGAACTTTGTGGGAGAATGTGAGGGTGGGATATTTCAAAAGAACAGCATGTATACTATCTATGGTGAAACAGATCACCAGCCCAGGTTGGATGCATGAGACAAGTGCTCGGGCCTGGTGCACTGGGAAGACCCAGAGGAATCGGGTGGAGAGGGAGGTGGGAGGGGGGATCGGGATTGGGAATAAAGACCTGCCCTCTGTAGTTGAAATAAAAAAAAAAAAAAAGAAAGAAAGAAAAAAAAAAAGAAGTGCGTGCTCTGCATTTTAGTTTATATAAAACAGTTAACAGTCTTGAGCCTCTCTCACAGCACTGATCACATTCTAGAATTTCCTCTACCTTAATCTTTATTCAGTCATCTAGTCTTATAAAATGAAAGGGGTGAAAGTGAGTGTTAATCGCTCAGTCATTTCTGACTCTTTGCAACCCCATGGACAGTACTCAACAGGCTCCTCTGTCTAAGGGGATTCTCTAGGTAAGAATACTGGAGTGGGTTGCCATGACTTCCTCCAGGGAATCTTCCCAACCCAGGGATCAAATCCAGGTTTCCCGCATTGCAGACGGATTCTTTACTATCTGAGCCACCAGGAAAAGTATATGCTAAGTTAGCCTAGAAAAGTTTAACCCCAATAAATGCAGTCAAATGTTTATTAATATTTGTAAAGATTCACAATGCAAATTGTTGGTCTCCTCTTAATGTCAGTTAGTTCTTGTCTAATTAGATATTCATAAATAAACAAAAATTTACTTAATATAAACTGCTTATCGTCTATTTTGATTTAATCAAAAACCTATATATAAACTAAATATCAATCTAAATGGCATAAGGGCTATAATCTTGCTAGCTGCTAGTATAGTCTGAGTTTGTATAGTGTTTAATATCAGTATCACATAAACTACTAATACTATATTTATGACTGGATAATGATACTACAGCTAACTCAATAACATTGAAACATTACTCAGCTTCTCAAAAATGTCACATTAAATAATGTAGTTGAGCATGTACAGCAAATAATTGCTTTCAAACACCCATTATTTAACTGTTGCCACTTGGGTATGCAATGCTTATTATTTTGAAATAGTAATTTAAAGTGTCAAGGTTTTATAATGATCATATATAGCACACACCAAAATAAGACTTCTGAACACAATTTACTTAAGAGCATCAATTTATTCTATGGACCATCACAGATATATCTCAGTTATTATTGAAATATTTAAGAATTTCTTTGTAAAATGATTTTAAATGTAATATGGCTAAATGGTTTGTGCTATTTTCTCGAAGTTCATCTCAAATTGTGTACTTCAGAGGAAATAATGACTTGATAACTCAGGAGAGGACTCTGTTTTCTCTCCAAATCTCAGCAGTTTTAATGTTTGCGTTTATTTTAGAGAACACTTTTTCTACTTTGATTGACCCATTTCTGATGTTTCTAAATTATGATCTGCTAATTTTACAAATTATGTTTGATAATTCATCTGCTTGTTGTGCTTAGATAATTTTGAGCTTCCCTGGTGGCTCAGTGGTAAAGAATCTCCCTGCAATGCAGGAGCCGCAGGAGACATGGGTTTGATTCATGGGTTGGGAAGATCCCCTGGAGGAGGGCATGACATCCCACTCCAGTATTCTTGCCTGGAGAATTCCATAGACAAAGGAGCCTGGCAGGCTACAGTTCAGATGGTCACAAAGAGTTGGACATGACTGAAGAGATCTCTAGCATGCACGCAAAGTAATTTTAACTTTGTTGATTATAGTCATATTCATAGAAAATTGACTTTTTCATTATTTAACAAGGTAGGGTATTAAAAAATGTGTCTCTCAAATGGGCACCTTTTTCCTCATAAGCTAATAATAGATTACAGGAGTACTTACTAACAAGTTCATATCTTTGCTCAGTTCTTGTGCTTAATATAGGAGCCATAATAAAATTAACTGAAGTAGAGTCACTTTGATAGTGATACAATTATACAAACAGTAAATTCTTGTATGTTAGAAATTAATCATATGGTCTCTCAACTTCAGGCTTTCATGCAGTTTACTTCTATGTAGTTCTATGTGGTTTTACAAATTTATTTTCTCTTCCACAATCACTTTTCACTCATTTATAGATTTTTTTCTCTCTGTAATGGTAAAGCGAAGGGCACTTTAACCTCTTTGGGATCAAAGAGTCATTTTCTTCTTTGAATTCAGATGAAAACTGATTCCCCACTGTGAAGTGTTATGAATCTTCTACTGAAAGTCCATTAAACACCTCCTTAGGAATTGGGAAAGAGATGAGTTTATTATTGAAGTTATTCCACATCCAGATTCCCTTGGGATGTAATAAACTTAAACTTCCTCAGCTCTACTTTTTCTTTCAAACCTAAGTAAAAAATGGAGATCTTTAATTAAGAAACCATTCGAAAAGAACAGAGGAAGATAACCCAAACAGTTCTTTCCTGTCTTCTCCTCTAACACTTTTAAAATAAACATTAAAACTTGAAGATTCTATCAGTTCAAGATAATTCTCTTTAAATGAATAGCTAAATTACAGGATGCTTGGCTACTGTTTCAAATTTCCTTAATAGAAATTCCATTGATTTCAAAGTTACTATAAATTATGGAAATTAATTTGATGAGAAATAAGTTTTATATGAAAATATTTGAAAACTAGATATTAATTGACCATTAAGATATATTAAATGTTAAATTTTCTTAATATGGCCCCAATCCATGTATGTTTCCCTCAATAGCTTCAACATCTTCTATCAATCTGCTCATCACAACAAATAATGATTACAAATTATTGTTTTTATATAAGAACTGTTATAGACAAAATGAGAGACACATAGAACATTCTACCTTAAAGTGAAATACACACTTGTGCAACTTCAAATTTTTTTAATGTATTATTATTAATTTTTTTAAAGTCTTTTGGGTCATAAAGCCTGTTAGCTACAGTTGCAAAGTGGTCTACCAATATCTTTTTGCAAAGTAAATATGGAAAATTATGAGCAGAGGACTTCTGGTTCAGTTCAGACCTTGGTTGGAAGTTATCACTTATCCATACAAGTGGACAAACTGTAATACAACAATGTTTTGAGATCCATTGAAAAACTAAGGTTTCAGGCCAAACTGCCAACAAAAATCTAGTGACATGAGTGCATTCAGAGAATCACAGCCAAAATATGTAAGCCTGGAGAAGAAACCAATACACCAAAAGAGGAAGGAACATTTATGCATTATATCCAGTGAATTGTTGAAGTTGAATACTAATTAGAATGAAAGTGAGAAATGCCTGTGGATCAAAATATCAGAAAGGCCACTACATTCTGATGGGACTAACCTTAGGAAACCCTCCAGGTTTTCACTGAAGATTATAATTCCCTCGTATCTCTGGCAGGGGAAGAGGAAGAAGAATCATCATGAAATATCCAAGAGCCTAAAATTAAGGGCCTCAAACCACAGATTTAGGAGCTCAGAGAACACCACTCAGGATGAATACTAAATTTTTTTTAATCTTACACTTATGTATAATAGTGAAAGTGAAGTCTCTCAGTCGTGTCCGACTCTTAGCTACCCCATGGACTGCAGCCTACCAGGATCCTCCGTCCATGGGATTTTCCAGGCAAGAGTACTGGAGTGGGTTGCCATTGCCTTTTACTATAGTCAAACTACAAGATATCAAAGACAAAGGAAAAATTATTGAAAGAAGACAGCGAGAAAAACACCATATCAATGGAGGAGCAAATATAATAAGTTCAGCAGACTTCTACTCAAAAATCATTCAAGGACAAAGAAAATAAAGCAAAGCAATTAAATTACTGAAAGAAAAACTACAAAAATTGAATTCTATATCCAGGAAAATTAACCTTCAAAATAAAGGAGAATTAAAGATATTCTCAGACCAAAAAAGAAAAAAATACTGAGGGAATTCATTGTCAGCTGATGTGAGCAATGTTACACAAAGTTCTTCAGGCAGGAGAAAATGATACAGGTCAGAGACACACAACTAGCTGGAAATCAGAGGATGAGAGAGCCCCAGAAAAAAAAATAAACAAGGAAAATATATGTATCATTCTTACAGAATTAAAAAAACAATTATTTGGCAAAAATAATAATAGTTGAATGATTTATATATATATATATAAGTAAAAATAGTGAAGTAATGTCACAAATGGTATGAGGTAAAAAATTGAAATAGTGTTATAAGTCATCTGCATTACACATATAATATTATTATATATATATTTTTTAATATTATTATATTTGAAGACAGATTTCCAGTAGTTTAAAATATGTACTGATAACTCTAAGTTAACTTCTAAACAAATTAAAAATAAGTAAAAATTTATATATTAAGAGTGAGATAGAATTGAATCCTTTGAAAGTCTCAATTAAAACCAGATTTGGCAGAAAAAGAGGATGAAAAAAGATACCAGGAAAACAAATGCAATAAGTAGAAAACAGAAAGACATGGTAGGCATTAACTATACCAATAATCAATTTAAATGTGAATAACATAAATACAGCTACTAAAGCCTGATATTTTAAAAATATTTTTAAGTTATCAACTCTATATTAATTAAAATAAATCAGTTTTAAATATAAATGTTTAAGTAAGTTACAGAGAAGAGATGGAGAAATTTACACCAGGCTAATATTAACCAAAAGAAAGCCGGAGTGGCTATATTAAGTTTGCATAAAGATGACTTCAGAAACAGGAAGCCTGACAGAGATAAAAGGAGCATAGTTAATGATAAAAGTGTCAGTTCCCCAAGAAAACATAGTGATCTTAAATGTGTATGCATCTAACAACAGAGCATCAAAACATGTGACCCAAAAACGGAAAGAAAAGCAGGGAAAAAATAAAATAAACACCCTATTGTACTTAATTATATCCCTTTGTGAGTAACTGATGAATCAAGCAGAAAGAAATCAAAGATATAGATAGTCTGAACAGGTTGATAAAAAATGACTGAACTGATATTTATATAATCATCCAACAACATCGAAGTATCCATCCTTCCCAAGCTTCCATGGAATATTCAGGGAAATCAATTCTTCCCCACAATGGAATAAAAGCTATATATCATTAACAGAACTTTGGAAAATGATGAACTAAATGCCCACCAATTTGATAATTTATATGAAATGGACCAATTACTACGAAGTCAGAAACTACCAAAAAGTCACATCAAAAAAAAAAGCCATATCCATAATTTAATAAATAAATGATATTAACAATGAATAACCTTCCTAATAAAATGCAGCAAGTACAGATGGTTTCCTTGATGAATTCTACCAAATATTCAAGGTAGAAATAATAGCAGTTTTCTGCAATTTCTTTCAGAAATTTGAAACAGAAGGAATATATCCTAACTCATTCAAAGGAAAGTTGGTATGGCTTTAAGTTCACACAAAGCAGACCAGAAGAAGATTATCAGGCACAGAAGGACATTACATAGTGATAAATGCATCAATTCTCCAAATATTAAAGCCAATTAAAAAATCACAAGAAAAGAAACTACAGACCAGTATCTCTTGGGAATAACAGATGCAAAAATCAACAGAATATTATAAAATTCAAACCAACAATATGAGAATTCCACATCACAAGCATGTTTATCATGTGCATGGAAAGCTGGTTTCACATGAGAATCATCCAGTGTTATCCAGCACATCAACAGGCTAAAGAAGAGAACTCTTTATTACTTGAGACAGTAACCACTTGACAAAACCCAACAGTGTTCATGATAAAAACCTTCAGCCAACTATGGATGTAAGAGAACTTCCTCAACTTGATAGTGAACATCTACCAGAAAAACCCTATAGCTAACATCATACTCAGTGGTGAGAAACTGGATGCTTTCCTCTGAGATTAGGAACAAGATAAGAATGTCTGCTCTCATTTTTATGTTGACAATATACTGAAATTCTAGTGCAATTAAAGAAATTGAACATAGTTTGGAAATGGAGAAATGAAACTGTATTTATTTGCAAAAGCCATGCTTGAATACATAGAAAATCCCAAAGGATCTATCATTTAACCTTATTTGTCTCCATAGAAGTTCTACCTCCCAATAAAGTCTTGATGGGATTTGGTGCTTTAACATATACATTTTGGAAGACATAAACATTCAGTTTGTAACAATCAATAATGAAAAAATGAGATTTGAAATTTTAAAATATTACTTATAACAGAAACAAAATAATGAAGCAGTCAGATACAAATCTAACAATATATGTTCAGAATACACCTGTGGAAAACTATACAATACTGGTGAAAGAAATCAAACATTCTCTAATTGATAAATGGGGAGATAATCTATACTCATTTATTGGGAGATTTAATTCTGTTAGAGGTCAGTGGATCACAGGATGGAATGCAGGATGTGGCAAAATATTTAACTCTATTTCAAATGTGAGACACAGCTTCAGTGAAGGAGGTAAGGGGAAAGAAGCTTACCTAAGTAACTATGGAAATGAGTGGAGCCTGTAATATTAAAAGCAAAAAGAACAGTATATAAGCACTGTATTCTCACTGAGTTGTTTCTCTTGGAGGTAAGGTTGACAATTCTGAAACCACTATAGATGCATAGTGGAACTGAACAATTAGGTAAACAAATGGCAGATGTTTGGAGTCAGGTTTTGTACTTTTGTACTATTGGAGTAGAAGGTTCTACCAAGAGGAAGACAGAATTATCCACATGATGATGGATTATAACCTGAGACATCAGTATGAATTCATGATTAACTTACAGATGGACATACATATAAATACTCATTGTTGTTCAGTTGCTCAGTCATTCTGACTCTTTGAAATCCCATGGACTGCAGCATGCCAGGCTTCCCTGTCCTTCACCATCTCCTGGAGCATGCTCAAACTCATGTCCATTGAGTTGGTGATGCCATCCAACCATCTTCTCCTCTGTTGTCCTCTTCTCCTCCGGCCTTCAATCCTCCCCAGCATCAGGGTCTTTTCGTCCCATGAGTCAGTTCTTCACAACTGAGCCAAGGTACTGGAGCTTCAGCATCAGTCCTTCCAATGAATATTCAGGATTGATTTCCTTTAAGATTGGCTGGTTAGATCTCCTTGCATTCCAAGGGAATCTCAAGAGTCTTCTCCAACACCACAGTTCAAAAGCATCAGTTCTTCTGTGCTCAGCCATCAAGAATCTTGATGGTCAATCTATTTCCTTGTTCCATCAGCAGAGAATGCCTAGCAGCAACAGTATCTCAGTAATAATGAGCAACCTAGTGCCCATAACTTGTTTTCAAACACTGTTCTCAAATAAGAGGAATTGGGGTTTCTGGAAGTGTGATTAATTCTAGGACTGTAACAGCAAATATACAAGATGACCCTAGAGCAACTTGTGTGCTGAAAACTGAGGTTGTGTTCATAGACACCATAAGGGAATATCGAGGACATTTGGGAATCAACTAAACAGGATGGTGGTTAGTAATGTTTCAGATAAACATCTGAGTTAAATCTAAATAGGTGCTTATATAAATGAAAGTGAAAGCTGCTCAGTTGTGTCCGACTCTCTGTGACCACATGGACTCTATGGGATTCTCCAGGTTAGAGTACTGGAGTGGGTAGCCGTTCCCTTCTCCAGCAGATCTTTCCAACCCAGGGATCAAACCCAGGTCTCCCATATTGCAGGTGTATTCTTTACCAGCTAAGCCACATGACAAGCCCAAGTGTTGGTATATACAGTTGAATATAACATAAAAGTGGAATTTTGGGGTCTTCTCTGGTGATCTAGTGGTTAGAGATCCACCTGCCAATGAGAGGGAGATGGGTTCAATCCGTGATCTAAAAAGATCCCACATGTCACAGAACAACTAAGTCTGCACATCACGACTCCTGAGCCCACACACTGCAACTACAGGAAGCCCACACACCTAGAACCCATGTTCTGCAAAAAGAAACCACTGCAATGAAAAGCCTGTGCCCTGCAAAGAAGACTAACCCCCCACTCTTCACAAATAGAGAAAGCCCACATAGCAATGGAGACCTAGAGCAGCCAAAAATAACATAAATAAATCTTTTTAAAAATTCTGAAAAACATTTTTAAAAAAGAACCTGTTTAAACTTTAAAAAATGGAATTTTCTACTGATACATATATTACACAATAATAATTTATTAGTATAAATAATAAAAATATGATGGTTTATTAACAGAAGTTATTGAATTGTCTGGAAAATAATGTATAAAGCTAGAAAACTTAAGTATGGCCATAAAATTCAAAGAATCCATTAGCATAATTTTAAACACCAAATAAATCTTCTGAAACATTGGATTTCTTCCAAATACCACTTATAAAGCAAGCACAGATATAGATACATAGACAGATTCATTGATAAACAGATGATGATAGTGAATGATCGATAAGTTATCTCTTCTGAAGTAGCTGTGTAGTAGAGTAAATACGAGTTCTATATCAAAGAAAATTTGGTAATATTTTTAACGTGCCTCTTTTCCCACCCCAAACCTGCCAACTATCCTCCTAGTGATGGTTCTTAGAATTTGAGAATAATAATGCAATGAGGCAAAAATTCTTTACCTGACAGAATCTTGGGATACAAATACTATCCACTAAAAAGCATGAGAATTCTGACCCAAAATCTTCTTTGGAATATATCAGGGGAACAAGGGAAGGAGAATTTCAGGTTATGTTTAAGCATGAGGTTATTGGTTAATAAATATATTGATCAAGTTATTTTTGAATTGGCTAAATTAAGTTTTCAGTTATTTCTCAGAAACAAATGTTTGAGATTTAAATTTAAAAAGGTTGTTTCAGGATAATATATATATTATTTTTCTGCCAATCCTGAGGATTCAGCTACATGAAAATGATAAATCAAAGGTTTACACTTTATTTAGGTAACATAGTAGAAATAAAAGTTTAGCTAAATAAAAGTTTAAAGTTTAAATAATTAAGAGAGTATTTTTTTTCTCTTAATATGGGTGAATACATATATACCAGAAAATTTTGACAAATACCATACTAATCTATTTTTTTTAAGTATGGCTGTGAGGTTTTTATATATATGTATATATATATATATCATTCTGGTTGTTCTCTCCAGATGTTTTCCCTTGTTCTCTGCACAGTAAACTGTATTTCCTTTTCCTCTTAAGAAAGGCCAGGCACAGGAGTGTGGTTATGAACCATAATCCTTACACTAATATTTTATTTTCCTATTTGTTCTGTTTTGTTTTATGCAGGTTTGAAACTATAGCAGATCACTTGAAATGCTCTTATTCAATTGTATACCTTGTATATTTTAAAAGCACCATGCTTGAAATTAATGTATTAATCTTATGTCTTTTTCCTGTTTAAGGCCACGTAGACAAAAGTACATTAAGAAAATTTTGAATAGCTTTATTCCATAAATAAAGATAGGATAGACATTTAGCAACTTCTTCCAATCTTTCTCAGAGGAGGAACACTAACCTTCAACAGTCTGTAATTTGTTTTCAATAGGTGATTTAATATCATAAATATCTATATTTTGAATTTCTTTTCTATCAGAATTTGTTTCCTGTCCTTCTTCCTTTTATATAAAGGGTTGATTCATTATACGAGTTTCCATTTCTGAGCAGAATTCAACATTTTGTCAAAGCATTTCTGGGACTCAGGCTAGTGAATTACTTGAATTAGAAGTCATAAAAAACATACAGTTCTTCAAGTTTTCTTTTCTTATAAACATAAGAGTTCAGTCTGCCATTTGTAACAGTGGGCTTTTGCTTTCCATTTGAGGAAAAAATAAATGCAATAGGCAATGGAGTGAAGGGTATATTTAAGAAATATGAAGTTTTAATAGTTATTTTTAAAACTGCATTGAAATTTCCAATTACATTTCCACAGTATACCTTTATGTCTTTATGGAAACTCTCTTTCACTGTGCTATGTCTTTCTTATTGATATGTGCTCAGAAAAAAACACCTGACAAGTGTACATGAAAAATAGGCTATATAACAAGACAGAAAATACAGAAACTCACCAGAAAGTGATAAAGAAAGAAAAGCACAGTATAAGACATCAAAGCCAACTCTAAACTCAATCCCAGAAAACCTGACAAAACTTCATGTGTCAAGTTCCTGTTTTAAGAGCTTACTGTAATAAAAAGTGAAGCTAGAATTTTTGTCCCACTAAACTTACATATATATATTTGAAACAAAAATTCTTCTGTCAAACTTTGTCAGCAAAGCGTAAAGAAAAAAAATTCAGAAAGAAAATAAAATTAATTCAATGTCTGGATATGAAAAGCTAGGTATGCACTATTGAAAAAATAGGTAATGATTATACTATTGCAAAATAACGAAATTTTTTCTATAATCAATAGCTTTATAATCACATTTTATTTTATATGTTTAAATCATCAGTCAGTTCAGTTGCTCAGTCGTGTTGGACTCTTTGCAACCCCATGGACTGCAGCACACCAGGCCTTCCCGTCCATCACCAATTCCCGGAGTTTACTCAAACTCATGTCCACTGAGTCGGTGATGCCATCCAACCATCTTATCCTCTGTCATCCCCTTCTCCTCCTGCCCTCAATCTTTCCCAGCATCAGGGTCTTTTCAAATGAGTCAGCTCTTCACATCAGGTGGCCAAAGTATTGGAGTTTCAGCTTCAACATCAGTCCTTCCAATGAACATTCAGGACTGATTTCCTTTAGGATGGATTAGTTGGAACTCCTTGCTGTTTAAGGGACTCTCAAGAGTCTTCTCCAGCACCAGAATTCAAAAGCATCAATTCTTTGACACTCAGCTTTCTTTATAGTCCAACTCTCACATCCATACATGACTACTGAAAAAGCCATAGCTTTGACTAGATGGACTTTTGTTGGCAAAGTAATGTCTCTGCTTTTTAATATGCTATCTAGGTTGGTCATAACTTTTCTTCCAAGGAGCAAGCATCTTTTAATTTCATGGCTGCAATCACCATCTGCAGTGATTTTGGAGTGCAAAAAAAGTGTCTCACTGCTTCCCCATCTATTTGCCATGTAATTATGGGACCAGATGGCATGATCTTAGGTTCTGAATGTTGAGTTTTAAGCCAACTTTTTCACTCTCCTCTTTCACTTTCATCAAGAGGCTCTTTAGTTCTTCACTTTGTGCCATAAGGATGGTGTCATCTGCATATCCGAAGTCATTGATATTCCTTCAGGCCATCTTGATTCCAGCTTGGTTTCATCCAGCCCAGCATTTCTCATAATGTACTCTGCATATAAGTTAAATAAGCAGGGTGACAATATACAGCCTTGACATACTTCTTTCCCTATTTGGAATCAGTCTGTTGTTCCATGTCAAGTTCTAACTGTTGCTTCTTGACCTGCATACAGATTTTTTTAAATCAATACTTTACATAAATATGACTGCAACCAAATTTAAATAAGATATTCAGCATCTTTGATGTTATTTGTGTGATAGAAAGAAAAATAAGTAGTGTCCAAATAGCTAGTTTGAGCAAGTTTTAAATGCTGCTACAGTATCCAACTGAAACTGAATGTATGAATACTTTGATTTGAATGAGAACAGGTTCACAGAAAAAAATTCAAAATTCCTAGATTAGATAACTAGACTTTTCATTATTCACCAAAATAGGTAATGGGAGTGACAGAGGTTTAGTCTTTGGCAGAGATAGAAAGATAATGAGTGATTTTGATAATATTTTGGTGATTTAGAAACAACCAGATAGAAACATTCAGAGGCATTTCATGAAAGTTGTCTGCAGTAGAAAGGAGACTAGTATATTCATGGATGAGAATGAGTAGGCCAAACTGAATAGAAACTAAGAAACACAATGCTTAAAAAGCAACATTTGAGAGTGATAATAGGCAATGTTGTTAGTAATATATAAAGAACCAACAAACTATAACCACAAGTAGAAAGAAAATATACTTTGAGAGGCCAGGGAAGGAGAAGGATCATTTTAAGACCTTTTAATAATGTTAAATGCTAGAAGAGTCAATTAAGACTGTATACCATTAACAACTAAAAAATGACCAACCAATCTTGTTTTCAGGTGACTTCACCAAGAGTGACTTCACAGAAAACTTGAAGCACAAAATACATTCACAAGGCATAATGAAAAGATGGGGACATAAGATCAAGGAATAAAAGCAGACTTTTTTAAAAAATAAATTTTTGGCCATGTCATGTGGCAAGGCCTGTGGGATTTTATTTCCCAGACCATGGACTTGATCTCATACCCTGCAGTGGAAGTATGGAGAGAAGCGGACACTAAGAACACTGATTAGGAAGGAAAGGAGTGTGACAGCTGAATCCACAGATGGAATTTTTTTAACTTGAATGTTTCCCTTGTATTCTCTTCCTCACTGTAATCCATTTAATCAGGATTAAGTAATAATAAAGCAGAAAGTACAAGATATAGAGGGCTGTAAATTATGCCATTAACAATAATTCTCATTGAGTAATATGTTTCTTTGAGCCCACTTCCCCCCGGTACTAATATATATATAACTTTACAATGCCAAAAGGAAAGAAAGCCATAAGTCAATGTTTCTTCATGTGTAGACACCAAATCACCAGCCTCAAAATCATTTGTATACCAAATATATATTCCCAGGTCTCCATTAAAGGCATATATAAAAATCCTATTTTAAAAAGGAAGAAAAGCAGTACTTATGATCAGCAAGTGAAGGAGATAGATGTAATGGAATAGGAGTTTTAGACAGTGGGAATAAGGAATATTTATTTGAAGCAGCAAGAGAGAAGTCGGGGAGTCCTTAAGTCTTAATATCAGTTTATTCTCATAATAGTGATTGGGGCAGGAGAGGTGGTTGGAGGCACCTTTCAAAGTCCATTTTCACTCTATCACCTTTGATGATACAACATGCATGCAAAACAAACTGTTTAAATTGCAAATGATTATTATGAGTCATGATTTCAGATGAGATTTTAAAATGTCCCATTTTGCTGCTATTTTTCTGTTTCATATTTCACTCTTATTTCATGGTTGTGATTAACTACTTCAAAAATCAAAAATCAAAATTTTACTTTCTGATATTACTTTAAAAATGTCAAAACATTACACTGCTCCCTGACAGCAATATTGATTCTCTTGTGTAAATCTGCTATGGAAATTTCAGAAGTGTTCAAGTGATTAAATGTCTGTCAAATTTTGTTGGTATTCTTACTGTTCATGAAGTCATTGCCTGTTAAGACAGGGACAATGGGCATATCTTATACCAAAGGTTCATTTTAGATTTCTGCTTTCAATCAGACTGAAGTAACAAAAAACAGATTTATCACCTACCTACCTGAAAATATTAATAACCAGATAAAAAATGTGAAACAATGTTTTTATAAAATATTGAAAATCAGACAATGATTGATGATCCCCAAGATATGAGAAATAAACAAAATGACCTCTAGCATTTCTCAACTGAACAGAACCATAGTTTTCTATAATGAGAGAACTATAAACTACAAACACTCTAGAAAAGATTCTGACATAATGTGGTTCACTGGAGAAGGGAATGACAAAACACTTCAGTATTCTTGCCTTGAGAACCCCATGAACAGTATGAAAAGGCAAAAAGATAGGGCACTGAAAGATGAATTCCACAGGTCAGTATGTGCCCAATATGCTACTGGAGACCAGAGGAGAAATAACTCCAGGAAGAATGAAGAGATGGAGACAAAGCAAAAACAATACCCACCTGGAGATGTGACTGGTGATGGAAGTAAACTCTGATGCTGTAAAGAGCAATATTGCATAGGAACTTGGAATGGTAGGTCTATGAATCAAGGCAAATTGGAAGTGGTCAATAGGAGATGGCAAGAGTGAACATCGACATTTTAGGAATCAGTGAACTAAAATGGATTGGAATGGGTGAATTTAACTCAGATGACCATTATATCTACTACTGTGGGCAGGAATCCCATAGAAGAAATGGAGCAGCCATCATAAGCAGCCATCATAGTCAACAAAAAAGTATGAAACGCAGTACTTGGATGCAATCTCAAAAATGACAGAATGATCTCTGTTCATTTCCAACGCAAACCATTCAATATCATGGTAATCCAAGTCTATGCCCCGACTAGTAATACTAAAGCTGAAATTGAATGGTTCTATGAAGACCTACAAGCCCTTCCAGAAATAACACCCAAAAAAGATGTCCTTTTCATTATAGGGGGCTGGAATGCAAAAGCAGGAAGTCAAGAAACACTTGGAGTAACAGGCAAATTTGGCCTTGGAGTACAGAATTACTCCAATTACAGGGCAAAGGCTAATAGAGTTTTGCCAAGAAAACGTACTGGTCATAGCAAACACCCTCTTCCAACAACACATGACAAGACTACACATGGTCATTACCAGATGGTCAATACTGAAATCAGATTGATTATATTCTTTGCAGCCAAAGATGGAGAAGCTCTATATAGTCAGGAAAAAAAAAAAAAAAGACTGGGAGCTGACTGTGGCTCAGATCATGAACTCATTGCCAAATTCAGACGTGAATTGAAGAAAGAGGGAAAACCACTAGACCATTGAGGTATGACCTAAATCAAATCCCTTATGATTATACAGGGGAAGTGACAAATAGATTCAAGGGATTACATCTGATAGAGAGTGCCTGATGAACTATGCACGGACATTGTACAGGACACAGGGATCAAGACCGTCCCCAAGAAAAAGAAGTGCAAAAAAGAAAAATGGCTGCCTGAGGAGGCCTTTCAAATAGCTGTGAAAAGAAGAGAAGCAAAAAGCAAAGGAGAAAAGGAAAAACATACTCATTTGAATGCAGAGTTCCAAAGAATAGCAAGGAGAGGTAAGAAAGCCTTCCTCAGTGATCAATGCAAAGAAACAGAGGAAAACAATAGAATGGGAAAGACTAGAGATCTCTTCAAGAACATTAGAGATACCAAGGGAATATTTCATTCAATGATGGGCACAATAAAGGGCAGAAAAGGTATGGACCTAACAGAAGCAGAAGATGCTAAGATGAGGTGGCAAGAATACACAGAAGAACTGTACAAAAAAGATCTTCATGACCCAAATAATCACAATGGTGTGATCACCCACCTAGAGCCAGACATCCTGGAATGTGAAGTGAAGTGGGCCTTTGCTCACTACGAGCAAAGCTAGTGGAGGTGATGGAATTCCAGTTGAGCTATTTCAAATCCTAAAAGAAGATGCTGTGAAAGTGCTGCACGCAATATGCCAGCAAATTTGGAAAACTCAGGAGTGGCCACAGGACTGGAAAACGTCAGCTTTCATTCCAATCCCAAAGAAAGGCAATGCCAAAGAAGGCTCAAACTACCGCACAACTACACTCATCTCACAAACTAGTAAAGTAATGCTCAAAATTCTCCAAGCCAGGCTTCAATAGTATGTGAGCCATGAACTTTCAGATGTTCAAGCTGGTTTTAGAAAAGGCAGAGAAACCAGAGATCAAATTGGAACGTTGGAAGCAGAGATCAAATTGGATATTGGACCAGAGATCCAACATCTGTTGGATCATTGAAAAAGCAAGAGAGTTCCAGAAAAAACATCTATTTCTGCTTTATTGACTATGCCAAAGCCTTTGACCATGTGGGTCACAACAAACTGAGGAAAATTCTTAGAGAGATGGGCATACCAGACCACCTGATCTGCCTCTTAAGAAATCTGTATGCAAGTCAGGAAGCAACAGTTAAAACTGGACATGGAACAACGACTGGTTCCAAATAGAGAAAGGAGTACATCAAGGCTGTATATTGTCACCCTGCTTATTTAACTTATATGCAGAGTACATCATGAGAAAACGCTGGGCTGGAAGAAGCACAAACTGGAATTAAGATTGCTGGGAAAAATATCAATAACCTCAGATATGCAGATGACACCACCCTTATGGCAGAAAGTGAAGAACTAAAGAGCCTCTTGATGAAAGTGAAAGAGGAGAGTGAAAAAGTTAGCTAAAATTTCAACATTCAGAAAACTAAGATCATGGCATCTGTTCCCAACACTCCATGCAAATATATGGGAAAACAGTGGAAACAGTGACAGACTTTATTCTGGGGGGCTCCAATATCACTGCAGAAGGTGATTGTAGCCATGAAATTAAAAGATGCTTTCTCCTTGGAAGAAAAGTTATGACCAACCTAGAGAGCATAGTAAAAAGCAGAGACATTACTTTTCCAACAAAGGTCCGTCTAGTCAAGGTTATGGTTTTTCCAGTAGTCATGTCTGGATGTGAGTGTTGGACTATAAAGAAAGCTGAGTTCTGAAGAATTGATGCTTTTGAACTGTGGTGTTGGAGAAGACTCTTGAGAGTCCCTTAGACTGCAAGGTGATCCAACCAGTCCATCCTAAAGGAAATTAGTCCTGAATACTCATTGGAAGGACTGATGTTGAAGCTGAAACTCCAATACTTTGGCCATCTGATGTGAAGAACTGACTCATTCGAAAAGATCCTGATGCTGCGAAAGATTGAAGGCAGGAGGACAAGGGGACAACAGAGGATGAGATGGTTGGATGGCATCACTGACTCAATGGACATGAGTTGGAGCAAACTGTGGGAGATGGTAAATGCCAGGGAATCCTGGCATTCTGCAGTCCATGGGGTCGCAAAGAGTCAGACACGACTGAGCAACTGAACTAAACTGAGAAAAGATTCAACTCCTTCTTTTGGAGGTTTGAAGATATTAACAGACTCATTGATTAATGTCCCTTATGGTCAGTAGTATATAAAGGACAAAATTCTGAAACATGTCTACTAATCCAGGGAATTTCCATTACACCATACCACCTATTCTTTAATAGTAGTATTGTGATTCATTGGAATTATGAGCCAGATATAAACCTTGTATATTTTTTACTTCATGTTCCTAATTTAAAAGCAAAGAGTATATTTCAAATGGCCAATACGCATATGAAAAGATGCTGGAGATTTTTCATTACTGGATAAATGCAAATCATATAATAATGCAGTACCACCTCACACCCACATTGGTCAGAATAGCCATCATTAATAGCCTGTGAATAACAAATGCTGGAGAGGGTGTGGAGAAAAGGGAACCCTCCCACATTGTGTAGGTAGAAATGCAAACTGGTGTAAGCATTATAAAAAACAGTATGGAAGTCCTTCAAAAAACTAAAAAGAGAGTTACCATATTACCTGGTGTCCCACATCTGGGCAAAAATCCAGACAAAACTATTATTAGGAAGAACGCATGTACCCTTATTCACAGCAGCACTATTTACAATAGCTAAGCCAGGGAAAAAACCTACATCCCACTGACAGACAATGCATAGAGAAGATGTGGTGTCTATCTATCTATGTGTGTGTGTGTGTGGAATATTAATCAGCCACAAAAAAGAATGATATAATGCCTTTGCAGCAATATGGATGCCCCGAGAGATTATCATACTAAGTGAAATAAGTCAGAAAAAGAAAGAAAAATACCATATGATATCACTTATATGTAGAATCTAAAATATGAAACAAATGAACATATCTACAAAACAGATACAAACTCACATACATAGAGAACACACTTGTGGTTGTAAGGGGAAAGAGGTGTGAGGGAGGAATTGGAAGTTTAGGATTAGCAGATGTAAATATATGTGTGTGTGTATATATATATGTGTGTGTGTGTGTGTATATATGTGTGTGTATATATATATACACACATATATGTGTGTGTATATGTGTGTATATGTGTATATATATGTGTGTGTATATATATGTGTGTGTGTATATATATATATACACACATACACACACACATAATTGAATTACTTTGCTATAACTACAAACTAACACAATACTATAAAACAACCATATTTCAATAAAATAATATTTAGAAAAAGAGTCTAGGTTGGTAGCTTTATATGAAAAATGATACTGAATTCAATAAATCTATAGGATTTTTTCCTATAAAAGAGTTTTTAGTGACAAGTAAATATTATGGCAGCAATATATGCTTTTATATTGGTAGTCTGCACCATTCAAAAGACAAACAAAACAAAACATTGCAGCCACACAATAGTTTTTAGGTTTGTAGATTCTGAAGTCAGATTGGCCTTAATTCAGATCACAGACATGATGTTAACTAAGTTAATTCTACTTTCTGTTTAGTTTCCTCTTCTTCACATAGATAGTATGTTGTCTACCTTACTGAGTAAACATAAGAATTAATATTTATAAAACAATTAGAACAGTTTTTGGATCATTTTAACCACTACATAGTTTTGACATATGACAAGTGGCTTTTTCCCTCTTGAATGTTAACTCTTTTACATATTTTTATCTCATTGTCCATTTATGCATTGTACACATCCTTATGCTTTTAGAAAACATTTTACTATAAACTATTATAAAATTTCAGAAAATATGTTCTTACTGTTCCAAGACTGTTCCATTCTATATATGATGGTACACATTATGACTTTTCTTTCCTTTTTTTTTTTTTTTTTTTTTAATTAGTTGGAGGCTAATTACTTCACAACATTTCAGTGGGTTTTGTCATACATTGATATGAATCAGCCATAGAGTTACACGTATTCCCCATCCCAATCCCCCGTCCCACCTCCCTCTCCACCCGATTCCTCTGGGTCTTCCCAGTGCACCAGGCCCGAGCACTTGTCTCATGCATCCCACCTGGGCTGGTGATCTGTTTCACCATAGATAATATACATGCTGTTCTTTCTAAATATCCCACCCTCACCTTCTCCCACAGAGTTCAAAAGTCTGTTCTGTATTTCTGTGTCTCTTTTTCTGTTTTGCATATAGGGTTATCGTTACCATCTTTCTAAATTCCACATATATGCGTTAGTATGCTGTAATGTTCTTTATCTTTCTGGCTTACTTCACTCTGTATAAGGGGCTCCAGTTTCATCCATCTCATTAGAACTGATTCAAATGAATTCTTTTTAACGGCTGAGTAATATTCCATGGTGTATATGTACCACAGCTTCCTTATCCATTCATCTGCTGATGGGCATCTAGGTTGCTTCCATGTCCTGGCTATTATAAACAGTGCTGTGATGAACACTGGGGTGCACGTGTCTCTTTCAGATCTGGTTTCCTCAGTGTGTATGCCCAGAAGGGGGATTGCTGGGTCATATGGCAGTTCTATTTCCAGTTTTTTAAGAAATCTCCACACTGTTTTCCATAGCAGCTGTACTAGTTTGCATTCCCACCAACAGTGTAAGAGGGTTCCCTTTTCTCCACACCCTCTCCAGCGTTTATTGCTTGTAGACTTTTGGATAGCAGCCGTCCTGACTGGCGTGTAATGGTCCCTCATTGTGGTTTTGATTTGCATTTCTCTGATAATGAGTGATGTTGAGCATCTTTTCATGTGTTTGTTAGCCATCTGTATGCCTTCTTTGGAGAAATGTCTGTTTAGATCTTTGCCCCATTTTTTGATTGGGTCATTTATTTTTCTGGAATTGAGCTTCAGAAGTTGCTTGTATATTTTTGAGATTAATCCTTTGTCTGTTGCTTCATTTGCTATTATTTTCTCCCAATCTGAGGGCTGACTTCTCACTTGACCTTTTAATATGAGCATTTTGTGAACTATTAAATATTTCTATTTTGTGATAATTATTTAATAGTACCTAACTTCTTATGAGACTTTTCTATCATAAGTAATGCTGTATTAAATGTCCTTATGATATAAGTGTACACCTTCTGTTTTGCCCAAACGCCTTTCTTTATTGTGTCTGGTTCTGGCTTCAGCACTGTCTTCAATTCCAAATGCCTCCACTGGGCTGCTTCCTCAGTAAACCTTCTTTCAGCCATAGTTACTTTTCTGGCTAAGTTTTATTTTGATCTTCATCTAATAATATTGCAACTACCTTGCCTATGCTTGAATCTGCTTTTTCTTCATCACTTACTTGCATCACAGACTGTAACAAACTAAAGTTTTATTATAACCACTGCTCTTTTACTGAAACTGTGCTGTAAAACATTGGAAATAACAAACTGATGAAATTTTCAACTCAGTAGCATATAAAATTGCTAATTTAAACCCCACCATGTCTCTCTCAAAATTCCATTCCCTTGGATTTTAGAACTTTGTAAAAAAAAAAATTATTTTTTTTTCACTATCAGTGACTGAAAACTCCACTGAAGACTGTGTAGTCTCCAATGAAGACTAGAATGTGGCAAGAATCTGTTCACATAACGTAAATGTCTATATTATATAGCTTCAGGTACTGCTGAACACAGGACTCGAGTACTAACAGGAAACTTCTTCTCACTTTTTACATTGGTTTCATTCAAGCGGGATATTCCCTTGTAGTGGTCATTTGTCTAGCAGCAGATTCACACTCATGCATTATCTTCACAGCAATTCCAAAACAAAAGAGCCTATTACTCCACCAAATTTCCATTACAGTCTCATTGGTCTGCTTTCATTCACATACATGTCTCATATCTTTAAAGCTATCATGATGCCTGGAACTAATTATTTATAACTATATTCATTAAAATATATACCTTACATATGATATATATTATATTTATAAATTATAGATTATTTTATAACATTTATATAAATATGTTTAATTAGCAATATATTGCTTTTTTCCATTCTCATTTTCCTACTCCAGGTTCCCTAATCCATCAGGAATATTATACCATTCCACTGACAGCTCTTCTGGACACTTTGTCCTACTGTGCATTTGTATGATTATAACCTGATGCTGAAGCTGAAACTCCAGTACTTTGGCCACCTCATGCGAAGAGTTGACTCATTGGAAAAGACCCTGATGCTGGGAGGGATTGGGGGCAGGAGGAGGAGGGGCCGACAGAGGATGAGATGGCTGGATGGCATCACCGACTCGATGGGCATGAGTTTGGGTAAACTCCGGGAGTTGGTGATGGACAGGGAGGCCTGGCGTGCTGTAATTCATGGGGTCACAAAGAGTTGGACATGACTGAGTGACTGAATTGAACTGAACTGAACTGAACCTTCCTAATGCACCATTTTAAACATCTCACTCTCAAGGGCAACATATTTAAATTTTCAAGGGATTCTCATTAACTATTATACTCTACTTAAATTAGATTATCATTTAGATCCTTTCATAATGTGTCTTTAATTGTCCAGTATTTGATCACACCTTCCAGCTTCCACTTGTGAATATTCTGTGAAGCTGCTTCTTCTCTAATACAAATTAAAACAAAGAACCTTTAAGTGACTTTTAATAAGACTCTTAACCTTTCAGTGGTTTGTAGTGAGGACAAATAAGAGTATAGCTATGCATATTGTTTGATGTTGTACTGTTGAATTTCTCAGTGCTAAGAACTTTCAACTCCTCAGATTAAATACATTTTGTGAATGCAGAACGTTGTGTCCAAAAAGCCAAAAATAACTGAAGGTTAATAAGTATTAGAGGTTTCTAATTGAAAAATCTAGATGCCATCTCACAGACAGCACTCATTGTTGTGTTTTAATTTCCTATATGGATGTACTCACTTTGGCAGGACATGTACTAAAATAATTTACTATATGAAATTAAGTTTTTATTCTTTACCAGTAAAGTATGCTTCCAAATTCAATATCACCATAATGTGCTATCCATTTAAATACGTATATTTCCACTAAAAGCCATGTGCAGTTTGATCAAGCCTCTTCAGCAAGCTCTGAATTATCTTACAGTATTGATCAAAATATATCTAAATAATGGACTGTTTCAAAATTGGGAAAGGAGCATGGCAAGTGCGTATATTGTCACCTTGCTTATTTAATTTATATGCAGAGTACATCATGTGAAATGCCAGGCTGGATGAAACACAAGCTGGAATCAAGATTGCTGGGAGAAATATTAATCACCTCAGATATGCAGATGACACCACCTTAGCAAAGAGGAACGAAAGAGCCTCTTGATGAAGGTGAAAGAGGAGAGTAAAAAAGCTGGCTGAAAACTCAACATTCAAAAATCTAAGATCATGGCATCCAGTCCCATCACTTCATGACAAATAGATGGGGAAACAATGGAAACAGTGACAGACTTTATTGTGGGGGGCTCCAAAATCACTGCAGATGATGACTGCAGGCATAAAATTAAAAGACACTTGCTCCTTGCAAGAAAAGCTATGACCAACTGAGACAGCATAATAAAAAACAGAGACATCACTTTGCCGACAAAAGTCGATCTAGTCAGAGCTATAGTTTTTCCAGTAGTCACATATGGATGTGAGAGTTGGACCAAAATGAAAGCTGAGAGCCAAAGAATTGATGCTTTTTAACTGTGGTGTTGGAGAAGACTCTTTAGAGTCCCTTGGACAGCAAAGAGATCAAACCAGTCAATCCTAAAGGAAATCAGTCCTGAATATTCATTGGAAGGACTGATGCTGAAGCTCCAAAACTTTGGCTATCTGATGCAAAGAGCTGACTCATCAGAAAAGACCCTAGTGCTAGGAAAGATTGAAAGCAAGAGGCGAAGGGGACAACAGAGGACAAGGTGGTTGGATGACAGCACCAACTCAAGGGACATGAGCTTGAGAAAACTCCAGGAGATGAAGGACAGGAGGCCCGGAGTGCCGCAGTCCATGGGGTCGCAGAGTCTGATACCAGTGAGTGACTGAACAATGACATCTTAATAAATCTGTTGTGAAATGATAAAACACCAACTGGGGTTTTTGCATTATTTCAATTTTAAAGAAGCTCTGTTTTTCTAACTTTGCTCTTTCAGTGAGTTTAGCAATGTGTTTCTAGTTCACATCCTGAAATAAAATACAACATGAACCCTAAAAACAACATATTTTGATTTACATGCCAAAGATCTACCCTATTAAGTTCAGGTGTAAAGAATATCTCTCTTGAACCTGAGAAGGTGAGCTGTACATTTGTGAGGGACACTTTTATTGAATGCAAATAATGATGCCCAACTCCCTACAGGGCCAACACCATTGTCAGTGACCCTGTTATCTTTCTGGTACCACAGAAACTCACATAACCATAATCTCGTCTTCCACAGCTCTGTCTGCTCGTCTTGACTACTCTACATTGGAGGTAGACATCTTTGACCTTAAGCCACTTTCTCAGATACTTGTGACTCATGTTCCAGGATCCTTTCTTTGTACCTGTAATTGTCATACTTCTAGAATACTTTATCTATCTAGCCAACCAGATTGGTTTCACCTCTTTAAATATCCTTCCTACTTTATTTAGATAATTTAAAATTTCTATTTGCAAATGATTACTGTAGTAAGAGTAAAATTTGCTATTGACTTCCCTGGTGGCTCAGACGGTAAAGAGTCTTCCTACAATGTGGGAGACTGGGGTTCAATCCCTGGATTGGGAAGATCCCCTGGAGAAGGAAATGGCAACCTACTCCAGTATTCTTGCCTGGAAAACCCCATGGACGGAAGAGCCTGGTAATCTACAGTCCATGGGGTCACAAAAAGTCAGACACGACTGAGTGACTTCACTCACTTTTGCTATTGTTATCTTTACTATCATGATTGTCAGCTACAAAGCGTAGTAGAAGGGTTAACAGCCCAGAGTAAAGAAACAAACTTCCTAGAATTGAGGACTAGCTCCATTAGGTATTTGCTATATAATATTAATGTTATTTAAATTTTCTAAGTCTCAATTAATTTCTTCTCTAAAAAAAAATTTACAACATAGAATTTTATTTTTTATTTTTTTATTTATTTATTTTTATTTATTTATATTAGTTGGAGGCTAATTACTTTACAATATTGTAGTGGTTTTTGTCATACACTGACATGAATCAGCCATGGATTTACATGTGCTCCCCATCCTGAACCCCCCTCCCACCTCCCTCCCCAACCCATCCCTCTGGGTCTTCCCAGTGCACCGGCCCCGAGCACTTGTCTCATGTATCCAACCTGGACTGGCGATCTGTTTCACACTTGATAATACACATGTGTTGATGCTATTCTCTCAGATCATCCCCCTCTCACCTTCTCCCATAGAGTCCAAAAATTTGTTCTATACATCTGTGTCTCTTTTTCTGTCTTGCATATAGGGTTATCGTTACCATCTTTCTAAATTCCATATATATGTGTTAGTATACTGTATTGGTCTTTATCTCTCTGGCTTACTTCACTCTGTATAATGGGCTCCAGTTTCATCCATCTCATTAGAACTGATTCAAATGAATTCTTTTTAATGGCTGAGCAATATGTCATTGTGTATATGTACCACTGATTTCTTATCCATTCGTCTGCTGATGGGCATCTAGGTTGCTTTCATGTCCTAGCTATTATAAATAGTGCTGCAATGAACATTGGGGTGCACGTGTCTCTTTCAGATCTCGTTTCCTCGGTGTGTATGCCCAGAAGTGGGATTTCTGGGTCATATGGCAGTTCTATTTCCAGTTTTTAAAGGAATCTCCACACTGTTCTCCATAGTACTGGTTTGCATTCCCACCAACAGTGTAAGAGGGTTCCCTTTCCTCCACACCCTCTCCAGCATTTTTTGCTTGTAGACTTTTGGATAGCAGCCATCCTGACTGGCATGTAATGGTACCTTATTGTGGTTTTGATTTGCATTTCTCTGATAATGAGTGATGTTGAGCATTTTTTCATGTGTTTGTTAGCCATCTGTATGTCTTCTTTGGAGAAATGTCTGTTTAGTTCTTTGGCCCATTTTTTGATTGGGTCATTTATTTTTCTGGAATTGAGCTTCAGGAGTTGCTTATATATTTTTGAGATTAATCCTTTGTCTGTTGCTTCGTTTGCTATTATTTTCTCCCATTCTGAAGGCTGTCTTTTCACCTTGCTTATAGTTTCCTTTGTTGTGCAAAAGCTTTTAAGTTTCATTAGGTCCCATTTGTTTATTTTTTTGCTTTTATTTCCAATATTCTGGGAGGTGGGTCATAGAGGATCTTGCTGTGATTTATGTCGGAGAGTGTTTTGCCTATGCTCTCTTCTAGGAGTTTTATAGTTTCTGGTCTTATATTTAGATCTTTAATCCATTTTGAGTTTATTTTTGTGTATGGTGTTAGAAAGTGTTCTAGTTTCATTCTTTTACAAGTGGTTGACCAGTTTTCCCAGCACCACTTGTTAAAGAGGTTGTCTTTTTTCCATTATATATTCTTGCCTCCTTTGTACAACATAGAATTTTAATAATCAAATGAAGACACATATTAAAGAATCTTCAGAGTACCTTGTTCATTTTATAAACACACTAAGTCTAACTCATTTACCTCAATTTGCTCATTGCATTTAACATAAGCCCTCAAAAGTCCTCCAGGTTTGTGAGAAAAAAAATATAGCTTACTAGTCTTCGATGACTAGCCCAGGAATAGCATGGCACAGTCCAGATTTAAACCTAGCCATTGTGATTTCAAATCCTATTATTTTCCATGTTGATTATTTCCCCCTATTATTTATAACTGCTAGCCGAAGGAGGATATGGATAGACAGAGATAATAAGCTTTAAAGCCACTTCTTGATTTCTATTTTCTGCATGAAAAGCTAAGATGGCAAACAAAAATTTAGATTATTTAGGAAATAATGAAAGGTTCTAGAAATATATAATTACTTTTGTCTTCTGGTTTGCTTTAACCTTCTATATACATAAATCTAGGAGTATAAAGTGAACTATAAAACTCTACAAATTATATACATGTGCATCTGCATGTTCCATACTTAACCTAAATTGAGGTCTATCTCTGAAGCAGAAGTTATTAAAATTCTAGTGATACACGCTGACAAGTAATATTATGATATCAACATAATATTGATACATTGTCTCTACTATTCTAATTGGGTTGTCACAATAGAGTATCACAGGCCAGGTGGTTTAAGGGCTTCCCACCTTCCCTAAGTGGTGCAGTGGTAAAGAATCTGCCTGCCAAATCCAGAGATGCAAAAGACACAAGTTCGATCTCTAGGTTGAGAAGATCCCTTAGGAAAGGAAAAGGCAACCCACTCCAGTATTCCTGCCTGGGAAATTCCATGGACAGTGGAGCACAACACAGCAGCACAGGTGGTTTAAACAACAGAAATTGACTGTTTCACAGCTCTAGAGGTTGAAAGTCCAAGATCACGATGCTAAGAGGGTTTACCTTGAGGCTCCTGTCCTCAGTTTGCAGATGGCCGCCTTCTCACTGTGTTCTCACATGGCCACTTCTTGCCCCTGCACTTTTGTTGTCTATTCTTTGTCTTATAAAAATATCACTTTTTAAAATTAGAACCCTAACATTATGACCTCATTTAACATTAATTACCACTTAATTAAAAGAGGTAATTAATACAAATACAATGACATAGGTGATTATGGCCTTAACATATAAATTTTAGAGACATGCAATTTAGTCCATAACACTGTCATATCCTATTAATCCAAGTTAATAATATTTTAAATAGTAGAACTTTTGTTACAAGGCAAATACCCAGTCTTAGATTTTTGGGAAAAATAAAGAATTTACTTAAATTATATTTTCCCTAACTTTTCCTAAAATGTACATTTCCCACATATATTCACTAAGTAAAAGACTACAACAATTAAAATTAATATGTTTACTAGTATCCATGTTAATATTTATACAATTGCAATTCATATACAATTACATGACTGTAAAACTAGGCATAATGTTTCAAAAATTTGTGATGAATTCTAAAATGAATCCAAGAGTTGAAACAATATATCTCTCTTATTTCAGGAGAATTTCTTTTCATATATATGTATCAGTATCTCTATATCTAAGAAATTCAACTGTACTGGATGCTGTGATACATCACTCTAGTCCCTATTCATGACTAAAATATATACTCTTCAAACTGCTGACTGTGCTCCAAACTGAGAGCTTCCAGCTGCCATCCTTCTTCAGAAATGGCCCTTGATTTGAGAGAGCCCAGTGTCATACCCGATGCCCCCAGGAAAGCTTGCATCCAGTGACTGATCCACTCTTATGTATAAATGTCAATTCCTTGGACACAATGCAGGGTGACTTTTTTTTGCAGGGTGACTTTAAGAGCCAGTGCAGCTTCAGAATTTCTCCATCTCAGCTTATCACTCTGCCCAATCTGATTCCCTTTCTTTGCCTTCCCAAGAGCACCCTAGGACACCTCACATGAAAGAGTAACAAATACTTTTTGTAGCAATGCTAAAAGCATTAATGAACCAGACAGATTAAGTAAGAGCATATTTATTCCCCTCACAGTAGTGGAGGCATGTTTTCAAAATAAAATCATTTTTAGTCGGTCATGATTAACTTTTTTTTTAGCAAAATTTTAAGGAAGTCAATGGTCCTCCCAAGTAGTAAACACAATAATTCTTCTGGGAAATTTGGCTACAGTTTCATAGAGTGATTTCTCCGGGGGGGGGGGGGGGGAAATCTAAGACAAAAAAAATCAACTAAATTTTGTTCAAGAAAAATAAAACAGAAATGTGGATTTAAAAATAAAACAGGACAATAATTATATCAATAAGCTATCTTACACTTTATAATATTTTAATAAATTCCAAAGTTATTTCACTGGCATTGTCAAAAGTATACACCAAAGTTACTTTGAGTTTTTTAAAAGAAAAAGTTATTTTTCATCTTGTTACAAAGGTTGTTTGAGGATCTTACTTGTGGTGGGCCCTGCACTTAACACTGTTTTTGCTCATGACTGTCAATCCCCAAGAGTTAATCTGGTGCCTCAAAGATCATTCAAGCTGTTGAAAACTATTTTTTCATTTATAAGTCAGTAATGATAGCACCTGGGAAAATGACATCTGAACTTAATCGCCAGTTCTGTCATGTGTAGGAGTTGTGGAAATTTCTCTTAACCTTTCTGTTCTGAAGGATGCTTAGCTGTACATTAAGACTGAAAATAGTAATAGCTATATCACAACATGTGTCATGAGATTTCAGTGAAATAGTTTATGCACAAAAGGATATAAATAATAAGAAACAAGACAAGTTCTTTATCCATTCTTATCTCATTCATCAGATGTAAAGTAAAATATTAAACCGCACATGTCATTATTGTTTAGTCTCAAAGTCATGTCTGACTCTTTTGCAACCCCATGAACTACATACAGCCCGCCAGGCTCCTCTCCCTATGGGATTTCGTAAGCAAGAATTCTGGAGTAGGTTGCCTTTTCCTTCTCCAGGGGATCTTGCTCCTGACTCAGGGATTGAAACTGCATCAAAGAATGGCAGGTGGATTCTTTACCACTGAGCCACCAAGAAGCCTAAATTGCTCATTATTTAATGTTTATCAAGATTATCTTAATGTTCCCCTCAGCTGGACTATATTGCAAATAGGCTTCTGCCTGACTCTAGGCCCCTTTCCTCCCTTTTCTTAGGAAATTTACTTAAGAAAATCTTGTAAACTCTTTTTCATCCTCCTTAAGATATAAATCTTTCAAAAACTTCTCTTGCCAGTTTTGTGATCCAGGACTATCATTTTCAAGCATAAAGGAACCATTTCTTTGAAATGTCATCAGGGAATATAGGGCTCCTATCCCCTAGTCTCTGTGGGAGCGTAGGAGCCTGAGTTGAGTGCCTTACTCCAAGTGGAAAAACTACCTCCTGTCATGAAGATATGAGCAAAATTAGTTTTCCTTTTGAAAGTCAGTAGTAAACACAGATTTCCCATGACCTCTGTCTCACTCCACTGTTTAAAAAGTTTCCCAGCTTTGTTTCCATAGAGTTAAGACCAACATCTGGCCTCTCTCTCCTATTGAAATAGCCCTGAATAAAGTTTTCCTTCCCGGTTTAACTTTGGCTGGTAAAATATTGTACTTTGACAGTGAGAACTAAAGTTTATTTCAAAAAGTTATCCTTTCTGAAATGTTTTAATATGTGTAAGGGAAAAAGTAAGAAGGATAAAGTATGTAGTGGAAGAATCAAATGGCAACCTTAAAAGCAGGTAGAAACTCATTGAAAAATGTTTTCATTAAACACTAGCTGTTACCCATGAAGTTACAGAGATGGAGAGGTGAAAGCACTCTCAGAAATTATTGTATCTCAGGAAACCTCAATTTTTTGCTAAAAGCTTAGATTGAGAATACACATAGTCTGTGTTCCAATGGTCATATTTTTTCCCCAAACATATTTAGAAAAATAAATAATGAAAAGGAGGTAGTATTCTCCCCAAAATTGTACAAATGTCAAAAAATATAGCCACCCTCCTGAGTGTTATTGTGCCTCGCTGTCTAACCCAGGCAGAATCATCATTTCTTCTGTCAAAACACACTAAAAATACTGTGTAAAGAATTGGAGGGACTCCTTCATATTTCTAGTGATAAATTAACACTACGATGGTCCCCATACTCAGTTACCTATTTTCAGCAAAGTCAAGCAAGCTGAAGAATTATACAGAGGATGCCAAGAATTAGTAACCTCTGGAAAGGGTAGTTACTTTTAAGTCATGCTACAAAGTTATTGCAGCTTGAAAGAAGGCTGACTAAGAAGAATCTTCTCACTATAAATATTCATGTGTATAATTATGTCTTGCTTCCCAAACATTGGCACTGTTTGAGAAACTGACATTAAGAAGCTCATTAAAAATAAGTTTTGTTATAATTATTGTAAAAGTAATGCTTATATGTAACAGAAAAAGAATGAAAAGGAGGAATCTAAAGTCATCTCTGCTGCTGCTAAGTCGCTTCAGTCGTGTCCGACTCTGTGCGACCCCATAGACGGCAGCCCACCAGGCTCCTCCATCCCTGGGATTCTCCAGGCAAGAACACTGTAGTGGGTTGCCATCTCCTCCAATGCATGAAAGTGAAAAGTGAAAGTGAAGTCTCTCAGCCGTGTCTGACTCTTAGCGACCCCATGCACTGCAGCCTACTAGGCTGATAAGCCTGATTGAATCAAGTCAATATGGTTTAATGGCCCATGCTTTCATACAACATAATTTCTATTACCAAACCCTAACTTTGAAAAATAATATGGTTTGCCAAATTTTTCACTATTATATAGAATTTAACAGTGAATTTCTTACAGCTACACATTTTTGCATACTTTTCCACTTATCATCTTGAGATAAATTTGTTGAAGATTGCTTAGTCAAAGAGCATGCTTATTTTAGAAACTGATATATATTTCTCAAATTTCCCTCAATAATGATTACCAATGTTATTCCATTTTTATGGTAAGAAAGTCACTTCATTGTTGCCTTCTCACAATAGACTATTTTCTACTCTACCCCTCCTCCCACTGTATCTGACAATGTAGACCAAGATAACACCTATTGAAAATATAAGCTACATTAATTTGTTCCTTATTTCTTAGTGAGAAGATGCTATATAGAAAAACTTTCACAGATATAATTTTCTAGTTATTTTCTTAGCACTTTGAAAAGAAATCTTAAATTCATCTTAGTTTAATTATACTAATTGTATTAATTCAGAACATAGTAGGCATATAGCAGGCTACTCTGCTAAATGCAGTCAATAATACAAAAGATAAATAATCCTGTTTCTTCCATTAATTAGCCTACTATGTAAGGGGAAGTTATCCCACGTAAACAGCTAATGAATAAGGCAGAGTAAAGATTTTGTTAATTATAATACAAGCTGAGTTTTATGTTACAGAGGGGTGGATAAAAACATGCCATTAGTTCTCACTGAAGTGGTCCAGAAGCCTTCACTGTAGAGTTACCTTTAGAGTTGAGACCTAATGAGACAGAACACTTGGGTAGATGCACAGAAGTCTGAAGGACATAACTGAGCCAGCGAACATGATGAAGCAAGTCACAGAAAAATAAAAATGGATATGGTTTTCTGTTTTACATGATGAACTGAGGGCATTTAGTGGGAGGTGGACTTGATTTTTCTAGCTATAAATACATTATTGTATCATCTATTTATGTAAATAAACTGTTCTATCAGCTTTCTAATCAACACTGCCCCCAAGAGGACCAGGTGTTTCCACTGATTAATTTGTTTCACAAACTCAAAAAAAAAGTCAGTCTTTAAAAAGAAAGTATATTAATTGCTTTCTTTGTGCTCAACACTGCTACACGCTGGTAAAAGGGTGACCCTCTTCGGACCCTTCTTTCAGGAGGCTTATTCCAGGGGTGAGAGAGAGGGGGGAAAAAAAGCATATATGTCAAAAATATTACTAGCAAGAGTTAAATGATAAAACCAGAAGTTGAGATAAGTAAGAGGCAATCAGCCAGGCAAAGATCTGGGTAGCATACATATTGCAAAAAGATTAGAAAGAATCTGTGGTCAGGAGGTAATTGTCACAAAAGGAGAACGCTAGGTATTTTGACAGTGATCACTGCTACCTTTAGTCTATTAGTCTAAATTAGCCTCACTGTTAACCACCTTTGCACATGATTATTTGATACTTCTTCAACCATTTTTAGTTTTGGATTGCTCAGGGAGTGTGTCATCAAACAGAAAAAAAGCATCATTTCATTTTTTATTCACATACTCTAAAGAGTTACTAGAATTCTTTCCCAATCTTTAAATATCATCTTTCTTATTCAGTTGCTGCTGCTGCTGCTGCTAAGTCGCTTCAGTCGTGTCCGACTCTGTGCGACTCCATAGACGGCAGCCCACCAGGATCCCCCGTCCCTGGGATTCTCCAGGCAAGAATATTGGAGTGGGTTGTCATTTCCTTCTCCAATGCATGCATGCATGCTAAGTCACTTCTGTCGTGTCCGACTCTATACGACCCTACGGACAGCAGCCCACCAGGCTTCTCTGCCCACAGGATTCTCTAGGCAAGAATTCTGGAGTGGGTTGCCATTTCCTTCTCCACCTTATCCAGAGATGCCCACTAATCAAAACTATTGTCTCTCTTCATTCTGCCTTTCCAATCTAGCCTCACACCCCAGCCTCTGCCTTATTAGGACAAGTCATGTAAGGGTTCAAGAATTCTGGAAGTATTTACTCAAACATGATACATCAAGACCAGATAGAATTTGTTTTCAGGATTAGTTTTTCCTTGAAAAATGACTATAAAATCAGATTGCCATCAAAATCCACCTTTTATTCTGTGTCCAAAATTGGATTTGCTCTCTTCAATATGATTTTATCTCAATTTGATTGCTACTAATATTTATCAGTACCTTGATGCATGCACTCATTTTTACTTCTTTTCCTTTTATCCTGGGGCATTAAATATTTTTAGAATACACACTATATAATAATATCATTAATATAAAACTATATTTTAAAATTTCATTTAGTACATTTTATATATCTATAATAATAATAATGAATGAAATTCACACATATTGTTATAACTATTAACTATTTTGTATATATATTTTTTTAGCCTCTAAGCCCCTAACTACACACTGCAGTCACCACCAAATATAACCGTGGAACAAATAGAGTATTTAAATTTTACAAATCATGCTGGGGACTTGTACCCAATTTGCATCAACATCCTCCTTGAGGTAAAGGGACAAGTTAGCTATTTTTCAAATAGCCCATTGTACATTATCCTTGGCCATTTGAAATTACGTTTTGTAGATTTTTTAAATAGTCTTGCCAATGGTATAAAATGAATACTAAACATTTGTGCCTGTCTTGCTTGGGGCAGGAAGCTCTTTGGGGTTTTCAAGTTGTTTGGAGATTGTCACTTGATGCATTGCTTTAATCATTTTGCTGTTTTAATCAATGTGCACATGTGCTAAGAGAGATCTGATGAGCATAATGTAATGAACTCCAAAAATAACAATCAGAAAAACCTCTGGGTCCTCTCCAATTCCAAAATATAATGTAATCTCTGAACCAAATGAAAGCGTCCCTGGTCCAATTTGTTCAAGGGAAGATGATCAATTTATCTCCTCCCAAAGAGAAATAAAGGGAAGGAAAATGTAAAAGTAGTTGAAGCCTCAAATATATTCAGAGACGCTCTGAACACATCAAATAAATGTCACTTTCACCTGAGGAAAAGATTTTTATAAATAAATGTTTCAGAGATACACAGGAGAGTCTTTTTAGTGTTCTAAAGGAAAACAAAATATGGTTAAGCATCTGGACGTGAATGAACCATGGTAAAATTTAGTTTTCAAAGTTTTTATTCAAATAACATTTATAATTGCTCTAATGGTTATGATAAAAATTATCATTTTTTATGTTTGCCAAATGGCAGGCAGAACATTAAAAATGTTACCCCATTGTGATGCAATCTACAGCATGGTGGCTATAGTTAATAATGCCATATTGCATATTTGAAAGTTGCTAAGACAGTAGATCGTAAAGGGCCTCATCTTAAGACAAATAAGAGAAAAAAAGTATAACTATGTATAGTGACAGATGTTAGGATAAATTATTGAGGTGATCACTTTGCCATATATCAGTTCAGTTTAGTTCAGTCGCTCAGTCATGTCCAGTTCTTTGTGACCCCATGGACTGCAGCGTGCCAGACTTCCCTATCCATCACCAACTCCCAGAGCCTATTCAAACTCATGTCCATTGAGTCGGTGATACCATCCAATCATTTCATCCTATGTCGTCCCCTTCTCCTCCTGCCTTCAATCTTGCCCAGCATCAGGGTCTTTTCCAATGAGTCAGTTCTTCACATCAGGAGGCCAAAGTATTGGAGTTTCAGCTTCAGCCTCAGTCCTTCAAATGAATGTACAGGACTGATTTCCTTTAGGATTAAATGGTTGGATCACCTTGGAGTTCAAGAGACTCTCAAGAGTCTTTCTCCAACAACAACTCAAAACCATCAATTATTCAGTGTTCAGCTTTCTTTATGATCCAACTCTCACAACCATACATGACCACTGGAAAAACCATAGCTTTGACTAGATGGACCATTATCAGCAAAGTCTCTGCTTTTTAATATTCTGTCTAAGTTGGTCATAGCTTTTCTTCCAAGGAGCAAGTATCTTAATTTCATGGCTGCAGAAATCACCTGAAGTGATTTTGGAACCCAAAAAAATGAAGTCTGTCACCATTTCCATTGTTTCCCCATCTATTTGCTTGAAGTGATGGGACTGGATGCCATGATCCTAGTTTTCTGAATGTTGAGTCTTAAGTCAACCTTTTACTCTCCTCTTTTACTTTCATCAAGAGGCTCTTTAGTTCTTCGCTTTCTGCCATAAGGGTGGTGTCATCTGCATATCTGAGGTTGTTGATATTTCTCCCAGCAATCTTGGTTCCAGCTTGTGCTTCATCCAGCTCGGCATTTCACATGATGTACTCTGCATATAAGTTAAATACGCAGGGTGACAATATACAGTCTTGACATACTTCTTTCCTGATTTGAAACCAGTCTGTTGTTCCATGTCTGGTTCTAACTGTTGCTTCTTGACCTGCATACAGATTTCTCAGGAGGCAGGTAAGGTGATCTGGTATTCCCATCTCTTGAAGAATTTTCCACAGTTTGTTGTGATGTACACAGTCAAAGGCTTTGGCGTAGTCAATAAAGCAAAGTAGATGTTTTTCTGGAACTCTCTTGCTTTTTCAATGATCCACCAGATGTTGTCAATTTGATCTCTGGTTCCTCTGCCTTTTCTAAATCCAGCTTGAACATCTGGAAGTTCACTGTTCATGTACTGTTGAAGCCTTGCTCAGAGAATTTTGAGCATTACTTTGCTAATGTGTGAGATGAGTGCAATTGTGCGGTAGTTTGAATATTCTTCAGCACTGCCCTTCTTTGGGATTGGAATGAAAACTGACCTTTTTCAGTCCTGTGGCCACTGCTGAGTGTTCCAAATTTGCTGGCATACTGAGTGAAGCACTATCACCTCATCATCTTTTAGGATTTGAAATAGCTCAAGTGGAATTCCATCACCTCCATTAGCTTTGTTCATAGCGATGCTTCCTAAGGCCCACTTGACTTCGCATTCCAGGATGTCTGGCTCTAGGTGAGTGATCACACCATCATGGTTATCTGTGTCATGGTCTTTTCTGTATAGTTCTTCTGTGTATTCTTGCCACCTTTTCTTAATATTTTCTGCTTCTGTTAGGTCCATACCATTTCTGTCCTCTATTGTGCCCAAGTTTGCATGAAATGTTCCCTTGGTATCTCTAATTTTCTTTAAGAGATATCTAGTCTTCCCCATTCTATCATTTTCCTCTATTATTTGCCATATATACAAATATCAAATCATTATGTTTTATACCTAAAACTAGTACAATGTTTTATATCAATTCTACCTCAATTAAAAAAAAAGAGAAATTAAAAAAAAAAAAAACAGAATAGCTGCATTATATACAATGATTTGAAGACTAGAAGACTATTTTCCTTTTGGTTTTAATTACTCATACTTCTAACTTTAGTCTGCAAATAGTTTTCTGAAATAATTGTAAAATGAAATATTGTGTTTCATTTTTAAGGAAAGTGAGAAGGAATTCAGGGAAAAAATAATTAAAAAAAAAAACAACAACCATAAATCCAACAATAGGAGAATGACAAACCCAATTTAAACATAAACAAAAGTCCTGGACATATACCTCACCAGAAAAGATACACAACTGGCAAATGAGCATATGAAAAGATATTCAATTTCATATGTCATTAAGGAATAGTAAATTGAAACAACACAAAACCACAAGTATTAAAATGGCCAAAATCCAAGGCGCTGACAACAGCAAATGCTGACAGAGCTGTGGAGCAAGAGGAATTCTCATTCACAGATGGTAAGAATGCACCACTTTTAGCCATTTTGGAAGATAGTTTGGCAGTTTTTTAGAAAAATAAAAATACTCTTACCATATGATCCAATAATCACAGTCCTTAATATTTACCTAAATGAGTTTAAAATAAGGTTTTGTCCACCCAAAAACCTACAGATATTTATAGCGCCTTTATTCACCCTTGAACTACATATAGATGGAATAAATCCAAGTCAGCAGAGTAAAGGCAATGATTGCTAAACAACAACTTGAAGCACTGCTTAGACTTCAGACTAACCTGTGAACCATATTTGCTCAGATAGAATGTTTTGCTACATTTCGACCAATGTACTAAAGACTTAGATAAATTACGTACTATTTGAACTGCTGCCTACAAGAGGTGAGACAAAACTTATAGTCCAAACTACCTGGATTGATAAACTGTTAAACAAAAACAAGATTCTCCAGAAGATTTTAACTGGAACCAGAGTTTACACAAGAAAGGGTTCAAAATTTCCAGGATACAACCCCAAATTACACAATGAACAATAATCCAGAAAAATGCGGCCATTTCTCAAGTAGAAAGAAAATTAAGATATATTGCTGAATGTGTTCCTTCAAAATTCACATTTTGAGACACTATACCCAATGTGATGGTTTTAAAGGTCAGTCCTTTGGGAGGTAATTAGAATTAGATGATAGTTTGAGGATGGAACCCTCATGAATGGGATTAGTGCCCTTATAAGAGTCACAGGTGAGTTTGTTTCCTCTCTCTCTTCACCATCTGAAGCTGCAATGGAAGATGGGCTTCTACAAACAAGGAAGTGGGCTCTCACCAGACACCAAGTATTCTAGTGCCTTGATCTTTGAACTCTTAGCTTCCAGAATTACAAGAAATTTTTATTGCTTAAACAATCCAATCTATGGTATTTTTTATATAGCATCTTGAACTAAGATGTGATCTCCAAGATCATCTAAATGTTGGAATTATCAGATAAACATTTAAATCAGTTATTATAACTCACTAATATAAACCAAAGGGAATTATATGAAGCACTTAAAATTACTGTAATGCTCAGGAGAGAAATAGAAACTATAGAAAAGAACTAATCCCATTCATGAGGGCTCCATCCTCAAACTATCATCTAATTCTAATTACCTCCCAAAGGACTGACCTTTAAAACCATCACATTGGGTATAGTGTCTCAAAATGTGAATTTTGAAGGAACACATTCAGCAATATATCTTAATTTTCTTTCTACTTGAGAAATGGCCGCATTTTTCTGGATTATTGTTCATTATGTAATTTGGGGTTGTATCCTGGAAATTTTGAACCCTTTCTTGTGTAAACTCTGGTTCCAGTTAAAACTCTAGAACTGAAAACTACAATTTCTGAAATTTAGATAAGATTTAAAGATGATATCAATAGTAGAATATATGTATCACAAAAAAATAACTAGTGATCTTGAAAATAGGTCAATAGAAATTACACAATCTGAATAAAACAGATATACAATTTACATAAAATAAACACAGCTGCTGGAGTAAAATGTTACCAAAAGAGTGCACTGGAATACTAGAACAGAAGAAAAAAGAGATTGGGACATAAAAAATAACCAGTGAAAATACTCTTCAAGAATAAAAGTATTTACAAATGAAGGAAAATAAAGAATTCAGCAATAGCCTAATGGCTCCATAGGCATTGCTAAAGAAATTCCTTCACACTGAAGAAAGATGACAACAGATGAAATATGGATCTTTAAGGATGCAGTAATAATATTAATAACACTGGTAAATACCTGAGCAAACCCATTAAAAAACTAGTTTCCTCTTAAGTCTGTAAAATACATGTGACTGCTTAAATCAAATATCATAACAGTGTCTGGTATGATTCCTGAATATATAGGAAAGTAATGTATATCACTCCTGTAGCATAAAGGTTATTGGAGAAGTTGTTAAAGGTACATATAAGCCTGCAAGATTTCTACATTTTATATCCAGTGTAACAATATTAATTCTAATTGTGAAAGTTTTTTTGTTATAGTATACTTCCTAGAGCAAATACATACACACTGATATGCAATGCTCCCACACAAACATGTTACAAACAGCCAAAAATGAAGGTAAATTTAAATGGGTTAACAACAGATAATGCATAAGAGGGCATCCAAGGAGGGAACAGAGGAACAAAAGGAAAAGTAAGAAGCATAAAACAAATAATAAATTGGTAGACCAATCCAACCATATGGATCATTACATTAAATGTTAATAGCCTGAACACTACAATTATAAACAATTATTGAAAGAATGGATAAAAATTGTGACTAATCAAATGCTGCCCTTAGGAGAAAAATTTTAATAAGGCACAAGCAGGATGAAAGTAAATGGATGGACAAATCAATGCCATGAAACAGTAAGGATAAGAAGCCTGAGCTAACAATTTCAGTATCAGATGAGTTCATGACAAAGCTTATTACCAGGGATAAATATTGATCTTACATAAGTATTAAAGGGGCAATCTGTTAGGAAGATGTAACAATTATAAATGTATACACATCTAGTAACAGTGCCTCAAAAATACATGAGGAAAACTGAAAACATTAAGGGGAGAAACAGACGATTGCACAAATACAATGTAAGTTATTAAAACCTGTGTCTCAGTAGTTGATTTAACACCTAGATAAAATATCAATAAAGACACAGATGCTTTGAATCAACCAGCTGAATCTAATTCGCATTTACAGGACACTACAAACTACAAATGAAGAATACACATTCTTTTTACGTTTACATGCTACAGTCAATTAGACATACAACATGCAGGATCATAGACAACTCAATAAAATGTAAATAGATCTAAAAGCATATAGTGTATTAACAAGAAGGGCAGAGGGTAAATGGGAAAATATTGGTCAAAAGGTACAAACTTTCAGTTATAAGATGAACAAGTTCTGTGGAGCCCTAGTACACCATGGTGATAGTAGCTAATAACACTGTATTACATAGTTGACCTTCAAACAACACAGAGATTAGGAGCATAAACCCTCCACGCATCCAAAAACTGCATGTAACTTATAGGTGGCCCTCCATACACTCAGTTCCTTCATATAGGTGTTTCCTACATATTCACAAAGCCGTATCCGCAGATTTAACCAATCTCGGATGCTATAGTACTGCAGTAATTACTACTGAAAAAAAAAATCCACGTACAAGTAGGCCCATGTAGCTCAAACCTGTGTTTCTTCAAAGGGTCAACTGTGTGAAAGCTGGTAAGAGTAAACCTCTAAATGTTCTCACCCAAAAGGGAAATGGTAGTTATGTGACAGGATGGGAGTACTAAAGAGCTAACACTATGATTACTATGTTGGTAATCATTTTGCAATATATAAATGTATCAAATCAACAATTTGTTCACCTTAAACTTACACAAGATTATATGTCAATTATATCTCAACAAAGCTGGAAAAAAACAGAATAAATAACAATTATATGAAGTTTTTTTAAGAAAGCAATATCATAGGAAAGCATCGGATTCCTGGAGATGAAATTTTGTTTTATAGGCACCAATTATAGAACAAAAATTTGCATTAGATAACAATTATCCTATTGTGTTTGTGTCAACTCTAGCATTGCTTATTTGTATAATTTTTTGTATAAATTATATTCTAATGTATCCCAGCTTATACCCAGGAAATACAAGCAAAGGGGCCTAGTGTTAACTACTATATCTAAAATAAGTGGAGAATAATGTAGATACACAATATAGTTACTTATTCTAAGTGGTCTAAATTTTGGACCTCAGAGTCAGCTTCTGGGAGACAAATAAGAGAGAAAGTTCCACATTCTCCCTCATGGCCTCGTCAGATCCTAATTTTAGTTCTAAGCCCCACTTTTGGTTTGAAAACAAACCAAAATAAACCTCTTTGCAATTCCATGGACTGTCCATCGAATCCTCTAGGCCAGAATACTGGAGTGGGTAGCCGTTCCCTTCTCCAGGGATCGAACCCAGGTCTCCCTCATTGCAGGCAGATTCTTTACCAGCTGAGCCACAAGGGAAGCAAGGAGACTGGAGTGTGTAGCCTATCCCTTCTCCAGGGGATCTTCCCGACCAGGAATCAAACTGGTGTCTCCTGCATTGCAGGCAGATTCTTTACCAACTGGGCTATCAGGGAAGACCTGAATGCTCAATACCAGATCTTTAAATGGTTTCTAGATTTTAATTATTACAAAAAAAGTCTTATGAACACACATACAAAATTTATTTTTGTGAATATTTTTTAACTTTTATCTGCTTATGTTATTACTTATTTCCAACCTTTCTTGGAAAATCCTTGCTATTTTTATACTCACCATGCTTTTTCTTCTGTTTTTCATTAAAAGTATGGCAATACAAGTATAATTACTTATGCAAAAGTTTATCCAAGCGATTTTCACTCCGGGCATGTGTTACTATGCACATATTTTATAATAAAAACATTTAAGCCAGATTTTTTTTAGTATTCTCAAAGCAAGAATTACACTGGGCAGTATTAAACAGACAACGTCAAATTCATTCTGGGCAATAAGGACAAGAGACCTGAACAAGGTCTGAACTTAGCTCCACTGAAACAAACGAGAAGGGTTTGTAAGCGCTGCGTGAAGGGCACTGTACTTCGGTGCTTGATAACTGGCTTTACCCAAAGGAAGAGTAAACTTTTTTTGTATCTTCATGACAGGTGGTAGTTTTACAACTTGGAGCAAGTCTCCCATCACAGTTAGGCTCCTACCCTCCCACAGAGACTGGGGAATAGTCTCTTACTTAATGATTATTAATACATTTCAAAGAAACGGATCCCAGGTCCTTGAGAAAGAGCCTGTAGTGGTCAAACTAGCAAGAGGAATGCATGTATGTATGTGTGTATTTCAGATATAAAGGACATAACAGTATATTTATTCCAGGTGTATGGTGAAATGGCTTAATGGTTTTATATTTGTGTATATTGTAAAATGATTACTACCCTATATTCACTTAACATCTATCACCATACTTTTATTTTTTTATTGTGATGAGAATTTTTAAGATCCATTCTCACAGTTACTATTAAGTATCAAATACATTATTATTAACTATAGTCACCATGCTGTACATTATATTCTATTATTTACTCATTTTATACGTGGAAATAGGCACATTTTGACCCCCTTCAATCATTTTATCTACACACAGCCCTCTGCCTCAGGCAATCACCAATCTGTTCTCTCTATGCATGAGGTTGGCTTTGTTTATTTGTTTAAGATTCTAAATATAAGTGAGCTCATGTGGCAGTTATCTTTTTCAGTCTGACATTCTACTTAGGTAATGCCTTCAAGGTCCATCTGTGCTGTCTCAAATGGCAAGATTTCATTATATTTTTATAGGCTGAATTTTTTTGTGTGTGTATATATATACATATATATATATCACATTTATTATCCATTTATCCATTAATGGATGTTTAGATTGTTTCCATGTCTTGGCTATTCTAAGTGATGTTACAATCAACATGAGTGTGCAAGTATCTTTTTGAATATGTGCTTTTGTTTCCTTCAGGTAAATCCCAGAAGTGAAGTTGCTGGATCATACAAGAAGTTTCTTGAAATATTTAAATTCTCAAAGGGACAGAGAAAGAATTCACAATAACAAGTTTTCTAAAGCAAATGTTGTAGCAAAAAGGAGGGGAGGGACCTGTGTGATTAGACCATCTTGGACTCCTTAAGGGTCAGGGTGAGAGGGAAGTTAGGAGCCCACAGGCAAGAAGCAGTCTATCCAGTTTTCAGTAAAACTGAAGAAAAGGTCAAGGCTTCTTGTCCAGTATCAAGTGCTAAACAATTTCTAGTTCGATTATGAATAAATTTAGCATTTCAGGATTCTTGGGGTTCAGATAAATAACTGCAATGAGTTCAACTAGAGAGGAATGTGTGAAACTTTCACTGCTTTGTAATAATTGGAGAATACAAATTTTTTTTTAATTTTGAGGTAAAAAATTAATAAGTTTTATATATAAATCACAGAGATGCCATCACAAAATTTTGCAAATAATAATGCTAATGAAAGTAACCTAAGTTAGCACAATGACTATAAGAATTTCAGAGTGCTTGCATTCTGAAAGTCTGATTTAATTTGGTTAGCAATTTGAAAACATAAAAGTTGTACTATAGGTAATATTGCTGAAAGACCTCCCTTCTACATTTTGATACTCTTTTGTCTTAAAAGGGTGTTGGTATTAAGAACACGTCTCAATTTTGTTCAAGTATGTTATATCAACACATGGCAAGTACATAGTTAATCTGATCATGTTTTAGGCAATGCATTTGTATATCTTATTTTAAAGTAATACCTTCCATTTACCTGCTATGTTTAAAATATTGTGAAGATTAATGTGGTATTATTATCTCAATTTTTCAGATGAAAACCCTTAGGATCACAGAATAAATAACTTTCCCAAAGTTATGTTATAGTGTTTGTATGAACATAGATTCAACTCAAATTTGGCTCACTGCAAACCGTAAGCTATTTCCCATGTTGTGCACCCACCATCTGAGACCAACTACTATAGTAGGGGCATTTTTATTAGTTCATGTACAGTGACCATTTTACTTTATAAAATATAATAAAAATAGGCCTAATAAGATATTTACAATTAGATATTTTAGGTAACAGATAGGAATGTCAATAAGAATACTGTTGTCCTCAACACTGAGATACAAGTTCATCTATTCCACAACAATCATTTTTAAGTTTTCCAAAGCAAGAAAGAAACACTGTATTAGAAAAAAATACTGTTTTCAGAAAGAAAACATGTGAAAAAACAAAAACAGCATTTTTTTGATGTACAAGAAAGGAAACGAAGAGAAAGAGTGAATGGTTTACCGTCTGTTCACTGCAAAACGACTACCACCCCCATCAAGCAGAACAAACCAAAATAATTTACATACACATAGCTCATCTCCATACATATACATTCTCACACAGATTAGCACTTTTGCCCCTAGCTAGTCCCTGAGGGTCTATAATTCAGAGTACTCAAGTCAGCAAAAAATCTAAAATAAGATGCTTGGGCTTTTTATTTAAGAATTCTGAAAATAAAATTTGTGGACTGTTTCCAAACATAAGTCTCCAGCTTCACTAACTTCGGAATGGGTCACTTCTGAGTAAAGTAGACATATTCAGGTTTGCTTTAATGAACTGATTTTTCACTCAATTCACTAAATGGTGTTTTAGCCAGACACAATCAAGAGGATGAAAATTATGCCTTTAACTATGTTAGCAAGTGATCAGTGCACAAAATAAAAGAAAGAAAGCCATTATGACAAGCTCTGGTTGGTACCTCTATCATGTGAGTATCAGCTACAGGCATGGAGGTAGTCAACATATTTCAAATGTTACTAGTATATATATTCATTCTCTTGACTTCTCCCTTTCTCTGTAAAGTGTAGTCAGTGAAACATTCAACCACTGTCCATTGACCCATTGCCCCTATGTTTTTATTCTTATTGACTCATGTACTTTATTTATATATGTATCGATATTTTTAGATGGAATATTTCATAAATACCTCTTTCTAGAAAATAATTGAAAATGCAATAATCTGATTTCTCAGGAAACAGGTTTAAAAATATTCTTGGCTATTGGCGCTCACTGTGTATCCATTAAGTTTATGCCTCAAGACAGAATTTAGTAAAGTCAAAGGATAAGTTTTAAGTGTGAATTCATGTGAGTAAAGTGAGGTCTGATTTTCTTTGTTTTGTACTGCCAAAGGGTGAGGTACAATACACTGAAGTAAAGTTATAATTTTCCACCAAAAGTTGTTTATTTAAGTTAATCTTTGCACTATTTCTGTACTGGCTATGTATATGCTATTTCTGCATTCTGTATTGAATTTTTTCTTTCCCCAAAGGCTCTAACTATGTTTAAATTCACTGCACCTTATTACATGATTTTTGGCTCTGAAGCTCAGGACAAAATTGAACTTGAGTAAGATTTGGCACAGCAACAGTGGCAGGAACAAAACCCTTCTTTGTTGGGGGTGATTATTTATTAGTCAATGAATGCTTTTTAGCTAATTTGGTACTTTTGTGAATAAAGCCACTGGTCAAATCACTAAAGTGTGTTCCTGATTCTGACAACCAAATTTAATTTTCCTTTGTGTAAACAGATGATCAGGCCTGTGAGTTCAGATATTCTCATTGAGAAAAATTAATTAGTCCAAAATATTAGTCATTTGGAGTCAAGAGCAAGAGTCATATTCTAATATAGCTTCTCAAACAAATAACAGTAACATGACTATTATATAGTCATATGGATTAAGCTTCTATTACGATATATAGTGAACTACATAACTGACTTGTTATATTTTGCATAGATTTCTTAGAGATTTTTTATTATTGTGTTTTTACAACATATTTCAAATGTTACTAGTATATATATTCATTCTCTTGATTTCTCCCTTTCTCTGTAAAGTGATAATAAAAATAATGCAGGTGAATATTTTCATTTGCTTCAATATAAAGTGTCTCATTTCAAAACTGACCTGAAAAAATATGAGCTATTTCATGCAGCTTGAAAATGACAGAATGTAAGATAGGCTTACATGACTACAGGTCCCTGAAGAAGAGTGAAAAATACCTGTAACATCCTGCAGTGGGTTTCCCTACCTACAACCACACAGGGACCAATTATACAGATTGAGGATAGCTTGACAGAATCAAGGATGAGTTCAGCAGTCCCTGAAAGAGAATCGAAGATTAGATCAATACAGTTCTGGCATAAATGAAAAAAGAGGTAATTAATACAGGAGGCCAACCAATAAATTAGCCAATTGTGTTAAGGAAATGGTGTGGGACTTTTTACTGCTCTAAATTTTCCTCTGTAATCACAGGGAAAGGCTTAATTTAGTTTGGATTCCCTTCCATAAATAAAGTTTCTTTGCTTGACTTCTAAGATCTATGAGCCAGACACATGGTATAAGAGTGAAAATTAAAATTAGGACTTTAAATATATTAATAATTACTGAGCACAGAAAGAAAAAAATCACAATGTCTGATTCTTGTGTGTCAGTATCTAGTGGATATTTAAGAGCAAAATTTTCATTGTAGATGATAGTCCTAATATCTGAAGTTTTATACTTATAATTTTAAATATGTAATTCTTCATAAAAATCACAAAATTAAAATACATCATAGCTAAATAAAATCAATGGTGAAAAATTAGCAAGGATTCAGAAAAAAATATTTTTTCAAAATTGATTATTAAGGCATCATACCACATGGGGACTGTTTTAAAATGTATAATTACAAACTTTACAACATTTGCAGCAAGAGAGATGTGAAAATCATATATGAAATGTTGACACCATCTAAATAATACTTCATAAAACTCTGGGAGTTCTTTAGTTAGTCTTGTGTCTATATTCTGAAGTATCCTTGTCATATGGTAAGGCTATAGTTTAGATAAATGATCAATTAAAAAGTACATCTCTCTCTAAGCACAGATTGCTAAAGTGTCCACAGTTGACTGTCAAATGACATGTATTGCTCTACTTCTCCCAAAATTTTACTCCTTCATGACATCAGTTTAAATACTAAGAAAATTATTTAACCAAAAAATAAGAAAATAGGAGAACAAAATTATTTTTTCTAAATAAATTATTTAAAAATTTGGAAGCGAGTTTTGAATAACTGATAATGTTTTCCACAAATATACCAAGTGATTTTCAGTTCAGTTGTGCGGTCGTGTCCAACTCTCTGCAACCTCATGGACTGCAACACATCAGGTTTCCCCATCCAATACCAATTCCCAGAGCTTGCTCAAACTCATGTTTATCAAGTCGGTGATGCCACCCAGCCATCTCATCCTCTGTTGTCCCATTCTCCTCCTGTCTTCAATCTTGCCCAGCATCAGGATCTTTTCCAATTTTTGTTTTATTTGTTTTCTATTGCTGTGTCACAGATTACTACAATTTTAGTGGCTAAAAGTAAATGATTTATATTACAGTCTATAGATGTCAGAGATCTAGGCTTGTCTTAGCGGGGTTCTCCATTCAGGGTCCCACAAGGAAGAAATCAAAGTGTTAGATTGCATTCTAACATGGAAGCTGAACTAAAGAAGTATTCCCTCTAAACTCTTCCAGGCTGTTAAGAATAATTTCCTAGTAGCTGTGATTCAGGCAACTTGCTCCTTGAGAGTCAACAACAAAGGGAAGCTTTGCCTCTTCATGCCTCTAACTTCAAAGATTGCCTGACCCTCTTTTAGAAAAATCACATAATTAGATCAGACATACCAGATTAATCACTTCCTTTTATTTAACTTAGAAGGAACTGACAGAGACCTGAATTAAACTTGCAAAATGTCTTCACTTTCGTCATACAATATGAACATGTTCTTAAGTCCTACCCCACTCAAGGGGAGGGACTTTTATGGAGTGTATACAACAGATAACAAGGATTTTTAAGAGCATCTTAGAATTCTGCCTACAACACACGTCCCAAGTATCCTTTCACACTGTATTTTCTCTCTCTGAGCAGTTCACCTAGCCAGATGAAGTCTAAAAAGAAATCAAAATATGTATAGAAATGAATGAAAATGAAAACACAACAACCCAAAACCTATGGGACACTGTAAAAGCAGTGCTAAGGGGAAGGTTCATAGCATTACAGGCTTACATCAAGAAACAAGAAAAAAACCAAATAAATAACCTAACTCTACACCTAAAGCAATTAGAGAAGGAAGAAATGAAGAACCCCAGAGTTAGCAGAAGGAAAGAAATCTTGCAATTTTTGATAATGAATTGCTTTTGTTTTCACTGATCTGAAATTTGAAACAACAGAACTAAGCACAAAGCTAGGTTCATTGTAGTTAAAAAAAACTTTAAGTTAACCACTGCCTTAGCATCTCTGTTCACAATATTTTTTGCCTTCTCTTTTGGTTGAGGTATAATTCACACAGTGAAGCACACAGATCTGAACTGTAAGGTTGGATGATTTTCACCAAATGTTAAGACTCAGATAACCCACACCCAAATCAAGAAACAGAGTATTTTCATCAACCCAGAAAGAGCTCTCGTGCTTCTTCCTAGTCAATGACTATCCATACTCATAGAGGCAATAACCTCTCTACTTATTCACAGATTAGACATGCTTACACTAAAACATGTTTGTAATCATTTCATACACCTTTTGTCAAATACATCTTTAAGGTTCATATTTTAAATTTTTAATTGTCTCTGACTACTGGTAGAATTCTTTACCATCTGGGGTAAAAGACAGGGAGGCCTGGAGTGCTGCAGTCCATGGGGTTGCAAAGAGTTGGACGCAATTGGGCAACTGAATAACACCACCACCACACTGGTAGGATATCACTTTGTTTATCAACAGTTTTAAACGGGCATAGCTGGCTAGACAGATGATCTTGACAACAGAGATGCATAAAAATCACCACTGAGATCATCTGCCTCAATTTCAGTATTTATCAAACAGCTGTAGCTGGTTCAGAGACAAAGCCTATCTGTGTATGAATAAAGAGCTTGGGAGGCTTACCCCTGGGTGTTTCTTGTGCTTGCTTAAACACTTTTTCTGCCCTAAAATATTTGCATTTTAGTAAAAGCCTAACATGAAGAAACTTTGTGGAGTTTTGTGAGTCCTTGAATATATGTGACCTTTTGAGATCTTTAAAGTTCCAGCAGTGTTGGGATTTTCTTTTGTTGGTTTTGGCTTTTAGCTTCCTTTATATTTTCTAAATGTTGTAGATGTGCTGGTGAATAAAGTGAGTTTTACTTTTTCCTACCCAATTTGGATACCTTGTATTTCTGTTTCTTTGCCTGTGATAGAATCTATAGTAAAAAGTTAAATATAAGTGGTTATCTCCTGATGTTGGGAAGAATTTAGACTTTCACTATTAAATAAACATTTATCTTAAGTTTTTTAAGTATTTATTTTGAAATAATTTTAGATACACAGGAGAGTTGCAAATACAGTACAGAACATTCTCATATAAATTCCAACCAGTTTTCCCTATTGATGTCTTACCTAACTATGGCACCTCCATGAAGACTAAGACATAAACATTGCTTCAATACTAGTAACTACAGGTTTTAAGTAGATTTTACTTAATCCACTAATATTCTTACTATTCTAGAATGCATTACAGGACAATACATTACAGTTAGTCATCATGTCTTTTTAGTCTCTTCCAATCTATGAGAGATCCCTGATTTTCTTTTTCATATCCTTAACACATTTGAAAAATATTAGTCAGGCATTTTATAAAATGTCTCTCAATTTGAACTTGTATGGTGTTTTCTTTGAACAGAAATAGGGGAAAGTAGGTATATATCCCCAGAGTAGCATCCTTAAAAAATAATCCAGTAACTTTTCCAGAATATGTCCTGGTTGTGATACTTCTTGATCAATTTCTCAGGCAGATGACATCTATTTCAATAGATAGCCTTGTGCGTATGTGTGTGACTGTTTAATTTTAACTTTAGGAAAATTTTCTTGACTTGCAGAATTTTAATATATTTATTCTGTTTCCACGAGGCTTCTCCAGTGGCTTAGGTGGTAAAGAATCTGCCTGCAATGCGGGAGATCCAGGCTCAATCCCTGGGTTAGGAAAATCACTGGGAGAAGTAAATAATAACCCATTTCAGTATTCTTGCCTGGAGAATTCCATGGACAGAGGAACCTGGAGGGCTATAGTCCATAGGTTCAAACGACTGAGCGACTATCCCTTTCACTTTTATTCTGTGTCCTTACTTTGGTTCTTCAAGGATTGCTATATATTTTACACTTTATTTCCTTCTGATTTTTAAGTTTTTGTCCTCCACATTTTTAGTCTTCTATTTATCTTGAGGTATCACCTGTTATCTTCATTTGCTCTTGTGTTCTTTGTAATTTAATTGTTACAGGTCAGTTTTCATAGGACATGTTTTCACCATCAGTAAGAATGTTACTCTGCAACTTGTTCTCTTTTCCTTTATGATTTTGTATAGGACTTAATTTTTACCTATTTCTATTGCTGATTCTTAGGTAAAATTTGTTTTCCTGAACTTTTGGTATCACATGTGTTTCAAGAAAACTTCTTAATATCCCTGAGCATTCTTATCTGTTACTTATAACAAAATACCATGAATATGAGCGGCTTAAATAACAGAAGTTTATTTCTCAGTTTGAAGGTTAGAAGTCCCAGAGGCCTCTCTCCTTGGCTTGCAGATGGCTGACAATCCCTGTGTCCACACAAGGTCATTCCTTGGCCTTTGCGTCCTCTGTAGTCTAATATCCTCTTCTTATGAGGACAACAATCAGACAGTATTAGGGCTCACTCATACTTTATTCTAACTTAATTACCCCTTTAAAGCTCTTCTCTCCTGACACAGTCACATCCTCAGATATTAAGGATTAAGACTTCAACACATGAAATTTTTTGGCAGGAGGGCTTACTCAGTCTTTCTAACATGAGGTCACTTACAATTACCCAGTATTAAAAAGGGCAAAACCCTTCCAGGTTTCAGCTGTTTCACTCAGATTGGAGAAACCTACTCTCTGGGAAATATTTCCTGACTATTCCATGGTTCTTCTGTTCTTGGATCTCAGATACTCTTTCAGTTCATTCCTTCTTCTTCCCGCATAGAATTAATACAATGTGGAACTTCAGTTCTTACTGGTTTGTCTCCATCTTCTTATATGTTAGAGTGCATTAGGACTTACTACCTAGTTCTGCTGTATATGCTTATTGTTTGATGGTTTTACTATCGTGTTCCTCTGAACTTCCTTATATTGGTATTTTATGTTTTCTTTTCTTTTCTTAGTCTGTATTTTGACAATACAGGATTATCAACTTTAAATATTTTAAAAGATGTGTCCTTTGGTTTTATCGTTCATCTCTGTTTTTCCATTTTCTATTCCATTGATTCTGCTCTTTAATATTCCCATCCTTATACTTATTACTTAAGACTTAACTTGCTAACATTTTTATAGATATTTTAATGTTATGTTTTCATTATCATTAATCTCAAAATATTGTTTTATTTCTCCTTTCGATTATTTGGAAGTATGTTACTTAATCCTCAGATAATTGGGGATTTTTCAAGTGTCTGTTTTAAAATTGATAACTAATTTAATTCTGTTATGGCCAGAGAATGTATTGTGGATGATTGAACTCTTTTAAAAATGTATTATATCATTTTATGAAATAATATATGGTACCTTTTTGTGAACTTGAAAAATATGTGTATTATTGGTTTGTTGCATAATAGTGATTTATTTCTGTTGATTAGGTTCACAAGCTATTGGTATAATATTTTCAAGTCTTCATATGATTGTCTAATTGTTTTATCAATTGCAGGATGAGAGGTGTTCACACCTCCAACTATGAACTGACTCCATTATCATTACCAAATATCTATCTCTGGTATATATAAATATTCTTTATCCTGATGTCTACTATGCACAATATTTACAGACATACTCCAATTTTCCCACAATTCATACTTGCAGGGTATAAACATAGAAAAAGAACAGTAAGTCCTGAACAACCAGGATTAAGCTAGGCACTAAGAGCTATATCTAAGAATTGCCTTCCAGTGAGGTTCAGAGTTTTTAATCAACAAGATTCTAATAATTGGTTGGTATTCTTTTCTGCTGACTTACTGTCTGTCATTTCTCAATTCATTTCTGTTGACTCACTCTGTTCCTAGTTATTGGTGACATTTTCTGGATTCTTCACATATTTAGTAATGTTTTCATTGTATTCTTGTACTTATGATGCTAAGTTCTTGAGCACCTAAATTTCTCTGATATTTTGTTAATAGACATTTTTTTCCCCTACAACAGTAAGTTTATTTCTTTGCAGTTAAGCTTGATCTTTTGATGCTTACTTTTAAGCATTGTTACGAGATATCAGAGTAGATTTTACTCTATAGAGTTAAATTAGTTAATTTGAAATTATGTGGGTTTTTTATTTATGTTTGTAATGTTGTATAGTTAATGTACATTATTCTATTTGTGCCATCTGTACAACTTAGTATTGATATTTTATGGATTATACTCTATATAAAGTTACTATAAAATATTGTCTACATTGTCTCTGCTCTCCATTGCATCCTTGAATCTTGTTTATTTTATACTTAGCTCTTTGTACCCCTTAATGCCCTTAACCTTTCTTGCCCACTCCTCATTAGTTACTACCAGTTTGTTCTCTGTATATGTTTCTTTTTTGTTACATTCATTCATTTTATTTTCTATCTTCCACATATAATTGAAGACATACCAGTATTTGTCTTTGTCTGACTTATTTCACTAAGCCTGATACACACTAGATTCTTCCATCATGTAAAAAATGGCAATATTTCATTATCTTTTATGGTTGTATCATATTCTATTGTGTATTTATATATACCACACCTTCTTTACCCATTCATTTGTTGATGGAGACAGGCTATTTTTATATCTTGGCAATTGTAAACGATGCCCCTATAAACAAAGAGGTGCATATATGTTTTCAAATTGGCATTTTCATTTTCTCTGTGCATTGGCAATAGTGGTTTTCACCTTAGCTGGGAGTAATGCTGAAACAGAAAAGGCTGGAAAAGGAGCCCAGTGTGAAATGGGATGCATGTCAGGGTGGTCCTGGCAGGGTGGTCAAAACATCAGCAGTTTTCAATTTAGTGCCTTTGTGCTGGAACTGGGAGCAAGCAAGTCTGTGTGCGTGCTCTTCAACAGTGAAGTCTGTTTCTTACAGCCCTCTGTAAGCCCTCCTGGTTTTCAAACCATCTAAGGGAACTTATCTTTCTAGTGTCAGACCCCAGGGATGGGGTGCATATGCGGCTTGTACCCCTCACTGCTTAGTGAAGATGCCCAAGTCAATGATATTCCCCTGCTCTTCTGGGTCACCAATTAGGGGTGTAGTTCCCAATTAGATCACTTCTCTTTCTGCCAGGTTCCTTATTGTTCTTTCTTTAAAGTCTTGGTTATAGAAGAACTGTTCTGCTAGTCTACAGGTCCTTCTCAATGATAGCTGCTCTGTGCAGTTGAAGATCTGATGTATTTATAGGAGGAAGTGAGTTGGAAGTCTTTTTAGTTCACCATCTTGATCCCACCCCCTATCCAATTTATGTGTTTTTAAGATTTCTATCGGCAGGAGCTTTCCTTATATCTGGTTGCCTTTGAATTCAGCCTGTGAAAGTACCCCGTTAACTAAATGGTTTTTAACTTAAGTCGTTATGTATTTATATTAAAATGTAGAGACACACAAGATGGATAAATTCAAGATTGTATAACGTATTCAGTCTTGGAAAGTATAGATTCAAATTTACATCTCATTAGTTTATTTTAACACATATCTTGAAGAATGACTATGGTTTTGCCATATGAGAGTGAAAAGATCTGCAGGGAGTTCCATCCATGCAAACCTTATAACATGAGTAAAGATTTGAAAGCCTATTCTTGCAAGAAGTCTTGAAGAAATATCTACTCGGGAATTATAGCTGTGTATTGCAAAGCTGTTGTTGTGGTGTGATAAGACATCTTTATTATAGGAGCCGAAGCAAGAAACTTGCTAGTTGTTTGGGCTAGACATAAGCCCTTCAAGAGTATTTTTATCATGACTTCAATTTTTGTTTTGACTAGTGTCATAGATTTGGAACACAATCTGGCACAAAATCTGCAGTTCTGAAAGGACATCTCTAAACAGTCATTCATGAGCTTAACCAAATTTCTTGGTGTTACTATTTCTACAGCCATACATAGCAACATTTAACACCCACACAAAGTCCCTAGAAAGAGGGCAAGATTCTCCCTGTAAGTGCAAAAAGAAAACATTTAAAGAATTATTTACATTTATTTGGTTCTTTCCTATGCCTCAAGAGTATTTCTGTAGGGAAAAATTATTTAGGTTAATTGTTTGGAAACATGACACTGGTATCCATCCAATTTTTATCATTTTCATTATATCAAACAAATTCCACTTTCATCTTTCACTAGCAAGACTCTTCGATGTCAAGATGGGCTGAACTAAAGCCAACGATAGGATTTTGCATGCTTCATATCAGACGGTTAGTTCCTCCTTCTCCTGGATTACTAACCTCACATCTGATTTTCATATTTTGAAGTTTCAAATTCTTCCCTTTCTCTAGTAGCATGACTTGCATCTAACATGCCATAAAATTCTCATCAAAGCACTTTCAAATATATGCAAATGTAATGTAAATGAGGGATTAATTCAGAAATTTTAAATAAAAATGAATTTTAAATAGATAAAACTTAAATTAAAACTTTTCTTGATAAGAGAAACCTTATAAGAATGATATATCACACAAGGCCAAAAATAAAAAAGAACTACAGACCATGCAGTATTTGAGTGGGTTGTGACTACATTGTTGAGACAGCAATGGTACTCAATTTTTCTGCACCTGAATGATGCTGAACACTGCATTTGAAAGATGCAGTAAAATCTTGCTCTTGTAAAACTACAGCACAGAAATAATGCATTATTTTGAATTATCTGTAAAACATGAAGAAACGTCAGCACAAGGACACTGAATACAGCCTTTTGTAACAGCTAAAGCTAAAGCGTTACTAAGCACCCTCATTAAGGCATCACAAGCCAAGCTTTCTTTTCAAACCAGATTAAAAAACACTGTTATATTTCGAGGGTTCAGATAACTATCATGATGCATAAAGAAAACTTTTAAAATGTAAGTATTAAGAAGAAAAAAGATTTTCATAGAGATTTCAAAGGAAAACAACTTGAAAAAAATCTATTAATAAGCACAAAAGATAGAATTGGCTATGATCCATACTATACAAGTACCCCAAAACAATTTTCAAACAGTATTCTTCAGTTGTACCTTAGCAAACAGAGGATCACTTTAAGTACAAGAAGAGAAAAATGTAAAACAAATCTCTATCTTTCAAAAGCAACCGAAGTTTGCCAGTTTATTGCTGTGTCTAAAGGGAATTAATTAATAAAGTTTCTCCATCACTCCCAGTTTGAAGTTATAGGAAAGGAGAAAGAAGTACAGATATGGAAAAAAAAGCCAAGTTCTGCAGGTATAACATGAAAGAAATAAAGAATAACCTTCATTGAAACAAACCTATCTTGTAGTTCAAGAGAGATACTAGTAAGTTAAAAACAGGGTCATTCATTTAGATGTTCTTTTAGTGAGGATCAAAGTATGCAAAAGAAATATTCACCTTTGAAGTTAGATTTTCTTCTTGAATTCACATACCCATAGTGCTTTTCACTTTTAATTTGCCTTAATGAATTTATTTATATATTAAGTAATTCTATATGCAAGCACTCTTAATTGCTGCAAGCATACAACAGATCAGTGTAAGTTTCTTATATCTAGCAACTCACAGTCCAGCAAGTAGGGAGGGCAAGAGAGAATCACATGACCACTACAAAGTTTTTAAAGTTGTATTCTGCACATTGATGGCATATCTATGGCAGTACTGTTCTCACAGGCATCATAGATTTGTTATTTATTAAAACAATTTTTGGCCAATGACAACAAATTATCTTACTCTACTGAGTCTACGTGTTTGTTTTGTTTTTCATTTGAATACTTGGTAGACAACAATCAGCAAGGCTGTGGAACTACCAGCAGAAAACTTTCCAAATACAGTCCAAAAGGATTAATGTTGATAAATTAAGTGTAGCCCAAATGCTAGCCTCACTCTTCCATGCTCACAAACTTGACCGGTAAACACATTTCAATGATTCCTTCAAGGATCAACTATGATGTTTCCAAAAGCATCATGAAAATGCATAGATTTATGTGGGCAAGAGAACTATCATGTGAATCAAAATACTTGCATTTATAGAACCAGTGCATTCTCTTCCTGCAAGCACAGTGACAAGGAAAGACAAGTACATAATAAGCAGATGGTTTCCCTGGTGGCTCAGAGGTTAAAGCCTCTGCCTACAATGCGGGAGACCCAGGTTTGATCCCTGGGTCGGGAAGATCCCTGGAGAAGGAAATGGCAACCCACTTCAGTATTCTTGCCTGGAAAATCCCATGGACGGGGGAGCCTGGTAGGCTACAGTCCACGGGGTCACAAAGAGTCGGACACAATTGAGCGACTTCACTTCACTTTGATGAGAATCAGCGTAAGAGTAATAACATAAACAGATATTTACTAGCAACAGGGTTAAAGTACCTAATGTGCATAAAAGCATAAATACATATTTGTAATTGGGTGTCTCTTGATATTGAGTCCACAAAATTCAAATGCTCTGGATAAATGCCTAAACCTACCTTGTATAATTAGGATGGAACTATTAAACAAGTAGTAATATCTCATGTGTGTAGATGTAGCTTTCTTGTTCTATATACACACACATACATACATATATTTGCATGAGTATTTCTGTTAGTGTCTCTCTTTTTTTTTTTTTTTAGTTTTTATTAATCAACTCTTCTGATTGATTTCTATTTTGTGTTAACCCCTTTCCACTGTCACTGGTACAACTGCTGGTTTTCTGACCCTTTAGAAGCATGACTACCATTTAATATATTGCATGTTGACTTTTAAATATGTGTCAGAGAACACATGATTATTCAGTTGGGGGTGAGATAGAGATTATCCAAATTTGCAGAATAATCATAGTGGATATTCCCTGAGCCTCAGTCTTAATAATGATTACTAATGTAAAATATTATTATGACTACTAGCAAATGTATCCCTGTTGTAGAAGTTATGACACTGAGTATCAAATGTGTTTAAAATGAGAACTATTCACACAGAAAAATAATGAAATTTTGTGTAAATGCATGCTTTCATCATCTACAGGAATGAAACAATAGTCACTAACATGCAATGTAAGAGAAGGAAAGAACAACCAAAATATTTTCATATTATTACACTATCTTCCTAGTAGCCTGACTATATACTTAACAAAAAATGTATACTTAACAAAAAATGCTAATGCTATCTTGTCTGAAGATGTACTTCCTCTAAATTTCTGTAACTTATTGAAAATGCTAAATTCTTGAACTTTAAAGACAACATCAATTGAATATCGTTCAGTCACTAAGTCATGTCCAACTCTTTGTGATCCCATGGACTGCAGCACCCCAGGCTCCCCTGTCCTCCACTCTCTCAAGGAATTTGCTCAGATTCACGTTCATTGAGTCCAACACATTGGAAAAGACCCAATATCGGGAAAGGTTGAAGGCAAAAGAAGAAGGGGACAGCAGAGTATGAGATAGTTAGATATTAAGCATCGCATTAATTGAATATTATATGCCAAAATGGGCTGATGCCAGTACCATGAATGGGGAAAAAATAAGAGTGGTATCTCAAAGTAATTAGTTAGGGAACAGAAAGAATTAACAGCAACAACAAAAAAGGCATTACAAAAATACAAAGCCATTTAAAACCTCTGAAACCATAAATTCTTTAGGCAATAATTAGATTAATGTGAAAATAGGAAAATTTAAAGCTCTTCTTCCAACATAATGCTATTTCAATTCTATTTGATTATTAAACCTTTATAAATTTATTCATATTAATTATCAAAGGAACAAATATACCCAACAGCCACATTATGGAGTGAAATGCAAAATATGTATGCTGTATTAAAGTAAATCATAAAACTTCAAAGAAATTTGGGCTTATACAAGTTTGCTTTGACTAACGTTTCCAAGACCCTTAATAAAAAAAAAAAAAAGTAGCAAGTTTATATGAACTATAAGGTCATACCTAGCTTCAAATTTAGATATATTTTTTGGGGAGGGAGTGCCAAGATGTTTTGGTTTCAGATAACAGAAATGCACTAATACTTTAAAAAAAATTACCTTGTACAAAATATAGTACAATACTGGTTTGGGGGTCCTACCTGGCACTGGGGCTAGATATGGGACTCACTGTCATTTCTTTCCTTTATTATTAGGCTACTTCTTTCTGTGGTGACCTCTGGCAACTCTAACCCTGCATCATCCTCACCCCTACCTTCCATTTCCCAATAGTTCCAACAAAATTCCTAGAATTAATTTTCATTCTCTTCATGCCCATCCCCGAATATTCCACAGTAGCTAGTGGGCAGAACTACATGATTTGACAAGGTCTTGATTATGTGCCACTTCCTTGGATGAGAGTGGCAACAGATATTACCACAAAGGGAAACTGAGGGGCATTAACCATAATACTGTCTACCAGCACTTGGTACCAGCTGAGCCTTCAGAAAAGATTTACAAATGGTCACTCTGCATCCTTGTTCCTCAGTATTCTCAGTTCCATCAAATGCTGGGTTATCGTTTATTTTCTTTCAATTGCCATTTTTGCTCACTGAGGGTACCATCAAGTATTGGACAAGAATTCTTTCCTTGAATCATTCCAAACCTACAGGAAAACCACTATATGGAACTGATAGGATATTTCTGTCACTAATGGAGTAGTTTATCATAGCACAAATATTCCATTCAGTTCAGTAACTCAGCTGTTTCTGACTCTTTGCGACCCCATGGACTGCAGTGCTCTATGCTTCCCTGTCCAGTACCAATTACCAGAGCTTGCTCAAACTCATGTCCATCGAGTTGGTGATGCCATCCAACCATCTCATCCTCTCTTGTGCCCATCTCCTCCCACACTCAATCTTTCCCAGCATCAGGGTCTTTTCCAGTGAGTCAGTTCTTCGCATCAGGTGGCCAAAGTATTGGAGCTTCAGCTTCAGCATCAGTCCTTCCAAAGAATAGTCAGGACTGATTTCTTTTAGGATGCACTGGTCTGATCTCCTTGCAGACCAAGTGACTCTCAAGAATCTTCTCCAACACCACAGTTCAAAAGATGGAATTCTTCATGCTCAATTTTCTTTATGGTCCAACTCTCACATCCATACATGTCTACTAGAAAAACCATAGCTTTGACTAGACAGACCTTTGTCAGTAAAGTAATGCCTCAGCTTTTTAATATGCTGTCTAGGTTGGCCATAGCTTTTCTTCCAAGGAGCAAGTGTCTTATTATTTCATGGCTGCAGTCACTATCTGCAGTGATTTTTGAGTCCAAGAAAATAAAGTCTTTCACTGTTTCAACTGTTTCTCCGTCTACTTGCCATGAAGTGATAGGACTGGATGCCATGATCTTAGTTTTTTTAATGTTTAGATTTAAGTCAACTTTTTCACTCTCCTCTTTCACTTTCATTAAGGGTCTCTTTAGATCCTCTTCACTTTTTGCTATAAGGGTGGTGTGATCTGCACATCTGTGGTTATTGATATTTCTCCTGGAAATCTTGATTCCAGCTTGTACTTCATCCAGCCTGGCATTTCACATGATGTACTCGGCATATAAGTTAAATAAGCAAGATGACAATATTCAGCCTTGACGTACTCCTTTCCTATTTGGAACTATTCTGTTGTTCCATGTCCAGTTCTAACTGTTGCCTCTTGACTTGCACACAGGTTTCTCAGGAGGCAGGTAAGGTGGTCTAGTATTCCCATCCCTTTAAGAATTTTCCAGTTTATTGTGATTGACACAAAGAGTTTAGCATGATCAATGAAGCAGAGGTAGATGTTTTAAAGGAACTGTCTTGCTTTTTCTATGATCCAGTTTATGTTGGCAATTTGATCTCTGAATCCTCTGCCTTTTCTGAATCCAGCTTGAACATCTGGAAGTTCATGGTTCATGTACTGTTGAAGCCTGGCTTGGAGAATTTTGAGCATTACTTTGCAGGTGTGTGAGATGAGTTCAATTGTGCAGCAGTCTGAACATTCTTTGACATTGCCTTTCTTTGGGATTGGAATTAAAGCTGACCTTTTCCAGTCCTGTAGCCTCTGCTCAGTTTTCCATATTTGCTGGCATATTGAGTGCAGCACTTTCACAGCATCATCTTTTAGGATTTGAAACAGTTCAGCTGGAATCCCATCACCTCCACTGGGTTTCTTCAGAGTGGTGCTTCCTAAGTCCCACTTGATGTCACATTCCAGGATGTCTGACTCTAGATGAGTGATCACCATCATGATTATCCAGGTCATCAAGATCTTTTCTGTATAGTTCTTCTGTGTATTCTTGCCACCCCTTCTTAATATCTTGTGCTTCTATTAGGTCCATACCATTTCTGTCTTTTATTGTGCCCATCTTTGCATGAAATATTCCCTTGGTATCTCTAATTTTAATGAAGATATCTCTAGTCTTTCCCATCCTATTGTTTTCCTCTATTTCTTTGCATTGATCACTTAGGAAGGCTTTCTTATCTCTCCCGGGTATTCTTTGGAACTCTGCATTCAAATGGGTATATCTCTCCTTTTCTCCTTTGGCTTTAGCTTCTCCTCATTTCTCAGCTATTTGTAAGGACTCCTCAGACAACCATTTTGCCATTTTGCATTTCTTTTTCTTGGGGATGTTCATAATCACTGCCTCCTGTACAATGTTATGAACCTCCATCCATAGTTCTTCAGGCACTCTATCAGATCTAATCCCTTGAATCTATTTCTCACTTCCACTGTATAATCATAAGGGATTTGATTTAGGTCATACCTGAATGGTCTAGTGGTTTTCCCTACTTTCTTCAATTTAAGCCTGAATTTGGCAATAAGGAGTTCATGATCTGAGCCACAGTCAGCGCCCCATCTCGTTTTTGCTAACCGTGTAGAGCTTCTCCATCTTTGACTGCAAAGAATATAATCAATCTGATTTCAGTATTAACCATCTGGTGATGTCTGTGTGTAGAGTCATCTCTTTTGTTGTTGGAAGAGGGTGTTTGTTATGACCAGTTCTCTTGGTAAAATTCTGTTAGCTTTTGCCTTGCTTCATTTTGTACTCCAAGGCCAAACTTGCCTGTTACTCCAGGTATCTCTTGACTTCCTACTTTGGCATTCCAATCTCCTATGATGAAAAGGACATCGTTTTTGGGTGTTAGTTCTAGAAGGTCTTGTAGGTCTTCATAGACCTGTTCAAATTCAGCTCTTTAGTATTGGTGGTTGTAGCACAGACTTGGATTACTGTGATACTGAATGGTTTGTCTTGGAACAGAGATCATTCTGTCATTTTTGAGAATGCAGCCAAATATTTCCTTAGAAGTTTTATAATATTAGAACTATACATCACACCCAGTACCACGAGGAATCTTAATCTCAGAGCTTTGTATTCAGGGAACATAGGAGATGGAATGTCTAGAGCAGTTTTGTCCAATAGAATTTTTTTGTGAAGATGAAAATTTTAAAATGCTGTGCTATGCAATATAGTAGTCATTGTTCATGTGTTGACTTTTAAGTACTTGAAATATGACTAAATTTTACTGAAAACTGAAATTTTATTTAATTTTATATAGTCAATTTAAATAGCACTATGGGCTATTGACTACATATTGGACAACACAGCTCTAGACAAACTACATGGGGTCACATCTCTGTGGTTCACCATCATATTCCTAGGCAGTAAAATTTCTGCAGAGAGCCAGTCACCTAACATGTGTTTTTGTTGCTGACATCCAGCAATAGCTGACATGTATTCAGTACCTCATATAAGCCAGGCACTCTGCTAAGCTTCTTTAAGAACTTTATACAAATATCTTTTCAAAGATGCCCCACATCTAACAATAATACAGGACATATCTTAGAAGTCAGAATGTTGTGGTAGACAGTGAAAGACTCCAGCCCATAATAATGTATGAGTTGAATAGCCTCAGTACAACAGTATAAACCCCTAGCAGCATATACATTTACACCATCATCACTTTGTTTTTTATAAACTTTATGGAGGTATAACTGGTTGCATTTTTCTATCTGTAAACTGGGGTGAACAGCTGTGCTCACCACATAATATTATGAGGATCAAATTCAATATGTGTAATATACTTAGAACACCTTCTAGGAGATAGTCAATGTTTAATAAATATTTGGCATTATAATAATTATTAATGTTATCAACATGGCTGCTATAGAATGTTTCTCCACCTAGTTCTACCTAGGACATTTCGCCATGTGACAGAAACCATTTGCTCCAATTAACTCTGGAGTACACTCAAGCACCACTGGATTCCTCAAACTCCAGAGCAGAAGACTATAAGGTCTACCTGCCACTATCTTGTCAGTATCCTCTCATCAACTCTCCAGATTCAAGAATTCCTATTTGTTAATTCCTAAGATTAACTTTTCTTGGGTGCCAAAGTCACTGGGACAGTGAATGCAGACCCAAAATTAATAAGACACTTGCTCCTTGTAAGAAAAGCTATGACAAACCTAGAAAGCATATTAAAAAGCAGAGACATCACTTTGCTGACAAAGGTCTGTATAGTCAAGTTATGGTTTTTCTAGCAGTCATGTACAGATGTGATAGTTGGACCATAAAGAACACTGAGCACCAAAGAATTGATGCTTTTGAACTACAGTGCTGGAGAAGACTCTTGAGAGTGCCTTGGACAGCAAGGAGATCAAACCAGTCGATCCTAAAGGAAATCAACTCTGAATATTCATTGGAAGGACTCATGCAGAAGCAGAAACTTCAATACTTTGGCCACCTGATGTGAAGAGCCGACTCAGTGGAAAAGACCCTGATGCTGGGAAAGATTGAGGGCAGGAGAAGGGGCAACAGAGGATGAGATGGTTGGATGACATCACCAACTCAATGGCCATGAGTTGGAACTAACTCTAGGAGACAGGGAAGGAGAGGATAGCCTGGCGTGCTGCAGTCCATGGGGTTACAAAGAGTCGGGCATGACTTAGTGACTAAACAGCAGAGATTATCTTTGATAGTAATAATAGTCTTTCAAGAGTGACTATATCTCCTATATTCTAAGAAAGTTCATATTCTATGACTTCCAGTAGACAATCATATCAGGATATTCAAATAAACTCTGATAATTGGAAACATAAAACCCAACTCAGAAGATTTCTGAAAAGGTTTTTAAATTTTACAAAGTAGCTATATGTTCACTGCTCCTTTAACATGATCTTCACAACAGCTTGTAATAGAAGTATCAGCAAACATATTTCAAAACTCATGTCCATGAATGAGTGTGAGTAGGCTCCGGGAGTTGGTGATGGATAGGGAAGCCTGGCATGCTGCAGTCCATGGGGTCACAAACAGTCAGACACAACTGAGCAACTGAACTGAACTGATTAGGCTTCAAGGTTGTTTATTTTTTTAAAAAAGAATCAAACTGCATATTTGGCTGTTGTTGAGTCGCTAAGTTGTGTCCAACTCTGCAACCCCATAGACTGTAGCCCACCAGGCTCCTTTGCCCATAGGATCTACCAGGCAAGAATACTCGAGTAGGTTGCCATTTCCTTCTCCAGGGGATCCTCCCAACCCAGGGACTGAAGCTGTGTCTCCTGCATTGGCAGGTGGATGCTTTTCCACTGAGTCACCAGAGAAGCCCTTGGATTATTTTGCTGTACCTCAAAAAATTAACTTCATAAACTTTTCAGAAAGAAAAAAATAACAAGGAGGCCACTGTTCTACTAAAAACAGGTAGTTTCAACTTCAGTTTACTTTACATAAGGACAGTAAGGAAAAATGATCATTAGTTACATTTTACTTTTTACTCAAATGTCTGGTTTCTGTACTATAGTCCAAGGGATCACAAAAGAGTCAGACATGTCTTAACAACTAGACAACAACTTCTTTATGCTCCATGTCTGCTGCCTAAATAGATACAGTGTTGCTATTGAAATAGATGCTTATGTGCTTACTTCTGTATCAAATATTGTTTTCTCTCTGGGAATAATTAATTTTCATCATTGTTCTTTCATACATATATTGTTTTCTCAGTTTCTTCTTCAATCTCAAAACTTTTACTTAAAAGAAGAAAATAAAAGGCACAAAGAGATTTGATGTCAAAGCAAAGTACCTGACTGAAAACTGTTCGAGTGCATTCTATATCTGTTATCTTAAAATAAAACTTCAAAGAAAATGATGAAAGATTTTCAAGCTCCTGACTCTGTATATAAAAAAAAAAAAATTAAATGATGAAAAGCCACGAAGATGAATAGGTCTTTTTAATTGCACGTGTGGTTGCCTACTGGACTCATTCTAGCTTTTCATTTATTTCTGGCTTTTCTTTTGGTGGAAAGAGATTATCCTTCTTTAATAGAGAAGCATTCCAAATGATTTTAGTACAACACTTAAATATACTACATAAAAGGGTTTATTTAATCGAGGGCTACGATTTCATGATACCATTTCTGATCCACGGTACAAGAACTGGCTTTTAATGCATAAAGATATCTGGTTACCATGACTATAATTACCATAATTTTACACCTATTAATTTTGTCTGTAGAATTAATTTCCATAACTTATGACTTGAAACAAAAACATCAGCCTTGTTCCATAGTTTCCAAGAGCAAAATTATGATAAACCTCATAAATGCCAAATGGTATTATTATTTTTTCCTTTTTGTTCTCTCTGAATCCTCCAAACTGGTTCCCTCTTATTAAAATTCAAACAGCTGTGAAATGGCCAGGCGATTTGAAGATGAAAGTAAATGTGAAGTGACCTTCATCCATGCTGAACAAATAGAATATTATAAACATACTTTCCAGTTGAAGTTACACAAAGCAAATTAAGAAATACCTAGGGCTATAATTTACTATAAAAATGTTTCTTAAATTTCTGACAGTTTCATTTAACTGACTAATTAAATTTGCTTGTAGGCATTTTAGAGATGGAGTCTAATAACCACACTGTCATTTGGGAAGAAAATGAAAATTACTTTTTTGTGTGTGAGATACATTTGTAATGGTCCAGGTCTCATACTAAACATTTGACAAATATCTGTAAGTACTTATGTGTAGCTGTATTAGATAATAATGCCAATTCTATTAAAAGATGATTAAAAGAAAATCTCGCATGTAATAGCTTGGAACTGTAAATTTGTATTTTCTAAAGGACCTGCCAAGGAAAGAAGTTAAAACATATTTCTACAATAAGAACAAATATGCACTTATTGTATATTTAGTTTACTCACTTCATGAGAAATTAGCATGAGAGGATAACCCATTTTATTATTCCCCATGTTTGACCGGATGCTACTTCTTCGCCTCAATGATCTGGATAAACCCCATCCCCACGAGGTTGCATTTCTAGATGCCAGCCAGACACTGTTGTGGAGGACTTGGAATTCAATTTCCTAGTATATAAGCTTATATGTTCAGAGAGCTAATAGATTTTTTATTTTCTTCTAAAGAAAACCCCAAATACAAACTCTTTTTTGAGACATGGTGTAAGGCTGTAAGGGAAAACATTCAAATAGAATTTTGCAACCAGTGTCTTCAGGTGAATATTAGAATAAAATACCCTACAATCTTCTATAATTATACCCTCAAATTGTGGATAACAGTCAAAACACTGATTTTCTCTTTTCATTCTCTTTAGAAACAATCCAGGATCTTGGCATGTAAAATATAAAACAGGTGATGACGTTTAATAATTATCTCCTTTCATTATGTGTAATTGTGTTATTCATTTCACGAAAATGACATTTAAGAGAAAAAGTGAAAGCTACAATTATATAATTATTTTGCCAAAGCTCTGTGAAAATCAGACTATCTCAGGGTTTAAAATTTCACTGAATCTATGTGCAAAATTATTCACATTTATTTTAGTTCCTCTCTTACCTCCTATTAACCTGTGAACTCTCTGAAGCTGTGAAGTGGTATCTGCTCATGGTGGAATATTCTTCAGCCATTTCCCTGGTGGTTCATACGGTAAAGAATCTGCCTGCAATGCAGGAGATCCAGGTTCATTTCCTGGGTTGGGAAGATTCCTTGAAGAAGGAAATGGCCAGCATTCCAGTATTCCTGCCTGGAGAATGCCACGGACAAAGGAGCTTGGCAGGCTACAGCCCATGGGGCCACAAAGAGTCAGACAAGACTGAGCAACTAACACTTACAACACTAGTATACTACCAGACATACAGAAGTCATTCAGTATGCATTTGCTGAATTGAACTGATTGAAGTGTTTAAAATGAAAATAAACTAATAGGGTATGGCATTCAGGGAAGGGGAAAGTTAAAAAGATTAAATCTCCGTGGCCTCTGTTATTCTTGCCCCTCTAGTGATTTCATGCTTCCTTTTCCCCCTAATTAAAAAAAAAAAAAAAAGAATCAATGCTCAAATTTGTAGCAAAGGTGAGAAAATACTTCCGCTATTGCAAACTTGATACTAATTTTGGTATTAATTAGAGAAACCTAGGAGGAGTTCTACACTTCAAATTTCTCTCGCTGCATAGAAAATTTAAGTCAACACCGCTGGAGTCCCTTCTATTAATACCATCCCAACTTCATGTTTAATAAGGAACCAAATCATAACCTTAGCCTATAATTTCAGACTACACTCTAAGTTAAACTTTACGGAGACAATTTAGATGGTCTATTTTTTACCATAATCCCAATAATGAAGTCAACTGATCAAAGACAACTAGAAATCTGCAGTCATACAGTTTAGGTTTATTTAGCCTTCCGCAGCGACTGAGAGCGTGTACCAGAGGAACCATGGGAATCTCAGCGCCAGGGAGTCTGAAGGGGTATATTACAGTGTTTGTGTTTATTCCGGGTGATTTTAAGGCAAATGTAGGGAAGCAGGTGTTATCTTAGATTGAGTGCCATTAGGAAGTGAAGACAGTGTGCTTCTTGGTTATCTCAGTAATTTTTTGTCTGAGAAGCCTGAAAATCAAAGGAGAAGTATAGTTGCCAAGGGTAGAGAAATAATAACCACTGAAATTTGGCCAGAAGAAGGAGGCTTACTAGTGCTATTACTATTACAAGTTTTGGTTGCTTAAGGTACATGTCCCTGTCTTGTTCCATCATGGTTACAGAGTGACTTTTTTGAATGTTGTTTATACTCCATAAATATCTGTTAGAAACACAACATCCTTATTGAGAACTCCTAGCTGCCAGTTTCTAAGGTCAGCCAGTCAGTTCAGTCGCTCAGTCATTGTCTGATTCTTTGCGACCCCATGGACTGCAGCACACCAGGCTTCCCTGTCCATCACCAACTTGTGGAGCTTGCTCAGACTCATGTCCATTGAATCAGTGATGCCATCCAACCACCTCATCCTCTGTTGTCCACTTCTCCTCCTGCCTTTAATCTTGCCCAGCATCAGGGTCTTTTCCAATGAGTCAGTTCTTCGCATCAGGTGGCCAAAATATTGGAGTTTCAGCTTCAACATCAATACTCCCAATGAATATTCAGAACTGATTTCCTTTAGGATTGACTGGTTGGATCTTCTTGTAGTCCAACAGACTCTCAAGAGTCTTCTCCAACACCACAGTTCAAAAGCATCAATTCTTCAGTGCTCAGCTTTCTTTACACTTCTAAGGTAAGTTTCCCCTTTCTTATGAAACATTCTAACTATTTATAACTATTAATTTTAAAAAATCATGTGATAAAACTATAAAGGCGATCACATTTTATGGAAGAATGGGGTTTTGGAAATCCCTGCTCCATCTTTCTGCTTCTTACCCACTACATCATTTTCAGAATATCCTTTATATTAAGATAACTGCAATTGTTACAGGTGTAGAAACAATGTATGATAAACCTGTTTTTCTTCATGTAAAATATTACTAGCTTCATGATTTGAAAATAATTAAAACAAAATAAAGTGATTTACCTATATTAGGTAGGAGGCATAAAAGAAAAGTAAATAGGAAAAAATACATGAATAAATTTAAAATCTTTTTTTGCCAAAAAAAAAAACAACTAGACCAGTCATGAGGAGTTTGTGACTCCTTCATCTAACATAAATCTACTCATTATGAAGGCAAGCCTATTCTTTCTAACTCAGATCTTTCAGTTCAGTTGGTCAGGAAAACACCTAGAGACAGGAAAAAAAATGATCTAAGATCCTGTTTCTCTGGCATAAGCAAAAGCAAAATGCTTGGTAACAGAAGTCTAAGGTTCAAATTGAAAATCTCCTATTCGCCTTGGGAATTTCTCTTTCAGGTAGAATTTCATAAATATTTATCATACTACAGTTCCATCTAGATGTAATAATTACTCATGTGATACTGCACTGTATAACTCTTGATACAATAAATCCCTTATCTTATGTAAATGTAGGCTGAGGTAGTTGTTTTTATTTTCTAGAACTCAAAATATAGGAAATTAACTGGTACCAATCAGGAAAAAGAAGGATTGCTCATATCAAACTTGCCTCATTGAGAACAGGCACTGGGATTCACCAGCCAGTGCTAAAAATATGGTGAACCAAGCATGACTTAAATACCTGAGGATGTAAAAGGGAACCAGGCACTTTTGACCAAAGGATCCTGAGTCACATTTGGAGTGTGTTGTGTGTTCCTTCATGGCACACTCTTAAGAAGTGTGCCCTAAAAGGAAGCAGAGATGGGGATGTGATGGAGAATATGCATGGGTCCAATATTATTGGAAGCTACTAACTATAAATGACATTTTCCCATGAATATCAACTTCTCTGATTCAAGACATACTCACACACTGATTTAAATCCCAGAAATAATAAAACATTTCTAAGAGAAAAAGAGAGTGGAGAGGGAGGTGGGAGGGGGGATCGGGATGGGGAATACATGTAAATCTATGGCTGATTCATATCAATGTATGACAAAAAATAAAAATTAAAAATTTAAAAAAAAAAAAAGAGAGAGCTTCAACAATATTAAGTAGGAAGCTAATTATTTAGGGCACTTTTCTCTCTTAGACAGTGGTGTTCACCTGGCATTTTGTTTTGTGTTTCTCATCATTCCACTAAAGTAGAATATACATCTTTTTGATCCTTCTGATCAAGAATTCTATTTTACCAGAAAGGAAGTTCAAGAATGGGCTATGGAAGCTTACATTCAGGATCAGTCATACCAATGAATATTCAGGGTTGACATTCTTTAGGATTGACTGATTTGATCTCCTTGCTATCAAAGGGACTCACAAGAGTCTTCTCCAACACCACAGTTCAAAAGATTCAATTCTTTAGCACTCAGCTTTCTTCATGGTCCAGCTCTCACATCCATACACGACTGTGGAAAAACCATAGCTTTGACTACATGGACCTTTGTCAGCAAAGCAATGTCTCTGCTTTTTAATATGCTGTCTAGGTTAGTCATAGCTTTTCTTCCAAGGAGCAAGCATCTTTTAATTTCATGGCTGCAGTCACCATCTGAAGTTATTTTGGAGCCCAAGAAAATTAAGTCTGTCACTGTTTCCTTTGTTTTTCCATCTATTTGCCATGAAGTGATGAGATCGTATGCCATGATCTTAGTTTTTTGAATGTTAGTTTTAAGTCAACTTTTTTCATTCTCCTCTTTCAATATACAATTAAGATTTTAGAAAGCCTGGACCTAACAATCATAATGGTAGGTATATTAATTAAGACTTTTGTTTTAGTGATGAGTTTAGAAACTCACACTAAGAAGGGGAAGCAAAAAGGAATGTAGTGCTTCACGTGACTAGAATGTCTGGAGATTAATCTTGAAGAACAGCTGGGACTCAAATAATATTCAACCTTGGTTTCTCTGTGTATCTCCTTTATCCACTTTTTTCTGCTTCTAATTTTCTCTGTTTCATCTTTAACCTTGGTTAGGTTCACTACCCACTGAAGTCCTATAGTCACCAGTTACCAAGTCTCTTCCTTCCAGTTTACCAATGTATTCTATGCTCTTGGTGCTCTGCCAATAACCCCTTGACACTTGTAGTTCCTATGCATGCTAGTGGCTTCTTATCCCCAGCATCTGCAGTCTCTCTACCTGGGGGGCCTTCTGTGGCAGCTGGAGCAAGGGCAGCCTGGAAGTGTGGAGCAGTTAACAGCCCTGGAGCAACCCTTAACTTCAAGGTTTGTTCTATACTGTTGCCAAGAAGTTCTCAATGGGATTGAGCTTCCATTTCCTAAAGCAATCACCTGTTCATTCGCACACCCTCAAATGATTCTTTTTCCTTTCATGATCATTCCCTGTTCCCCACCAGTGTTTCTTTGGGTAACCTTTCAAATAAATTCTTTTAAATGTATGCCTTAGGATCTGTTCTTGTAGAAAGCCAACCCAACACAAGCAGCCTCAAAAGACAAATTTTCTTCTGTTGTATATACTAGAGAAAGATGCTAAGTCTGGGGTACTTTGAGGGCTGGGTCTAAGTCACACAACCAGCCTTTTGCTAAGGAAAGAACCAATGTGTGTGTATGTTTGTTACATAAATGAATGTGTCTCTTATCCAAGAAATAATACATACAGGACAAGGAAAATACAGTATTTTCACAAGTGTTTGGCACATCTAATGAGTGAAAAACAATTGTGTGAAGCAGAGGATAAGAAATATCTATTTCTGGCTTACAGGGGACATCAACCAAATTATTAATTAACTACTCACAATCTCCACAACTGTTTAGAATAACATTTTAAATTAAAATAGCCCAGTATCAAATATAACCTATTTTAGTTATTAATTTTATACATGAATCCTGATATTCAATTACATTTCTATTGTAACATGAATATTAAAAATCATCATGTGTAATATTATAAATTCCTATAGGCTATGGGAAATATATTTTTATCATTATTTTTGTTTTAAAAATATGTGAAGATTCCGATGAAAATCAGAAATAAGGGAAAGGATACTGGTAAATAGGATGTATAGATTCTGATAGATTTGTGGAAAAGCTACTCTTAACTAACTTTTTAAACATCAACTCTAGTGGAAAGCACTACCAGTGTACTACATGTATTGTTGCGCTTGATGGAAATACAAAAACACTAGAATTTTTTCTTCTTCTTTTTTTTTTGCTTTTGAAGTCTGAGTCAAATAGTACACTCTGAAACTTGTCTCCATTGAAAAGGCACTAAATCCTGGTGTGTAATCCATCTGTGGGGTTCATTCTGGAGTCAGACACAGGAGTAGAAGCACATAATTACCAGAATCACTTTTCACTGAAAATTTTACTTTGGATTGGAGGGGACAGAGAGTCAGATAAGTATTCTAAGATGTGTATGTATCAGAAAGAAGCTACTCAGCATTGAAATCAAGCCTACAACAGAAAATAGCCACAAGTGAATAATGATGACTACTGGGGACTTTCCTGGTGATGCAGTGGATAGGAATCCATCTGCCAATATAGGGGACATGGGTTCGATCCCTGGTCCAGAAATCCTACATGCCACAGAGAAACTAAGCCCATGTGCCATAAGTACTGAGCCCGTGCTCTGAGCCTGGGAACCACAACCACTGAAGCCCTCATGTCTAGAGTCCATGCTTCACAATAAGAGAAGCCCCCACATGCAGTGAGAAGCCCATGTACCACTAGAAAGAAGCCCCCACACTCCACCACTAGAGAAAACCCATGCACAGCAACAAAGACCCAGAACAGCCAAATAATAATAATAGTGACTATCATTCAAAGCAGAAAACTTATCCTTATTAATATCAATACATTTGCTGACTAATAAAGCAATGGGAAGCCACAGTCATTGGATATCACTGGGAGAAGCTCAGTATATTCAAGTTCATCTCCAAAAGCTTGATAACTATTTTGTTAAAGAATCCTTGTGATGATACAGTTAGTGCAATTCATACTCAGCACTAGGATAATGAATTCGCTCCTCTGACACTAATTGTCCTATCTGGAAAGAATCCTGGCTCCCAAGGGTAGACATATGAGGAAGTTCTGGAACAAAATTTTGTGCTGTGTGCTTCTCATCTACAATGTCACGGCATCCCAGACACAGGTTACTGAACGGAGTACAGATTTAACAGAGTAGAAGAGCTATCATTATTTCACTTATAATACAAAACAAACTACATAAACAAAAAAACTCTAAGTGTTAGAAGAAACAGTATAATCCTTTTGGATACCACGGGATGAGTAGCACTTTTCTGAGTGAATACTATTAAAGGGGAAGTAAATGATCATCTTATAAGTATGAAAAGAAAGTGGAAATTATGCAAAAGGCAATCAGATTTACCTTTCCTACTTGAATTTCTTTCAATTTATAGCTATTGTTTTCACAGCCCTCAGTAGAGAAGGGAGGATCCCTTAGGAAGATTCCCTAGAGAAGGAAGTGGCAACCCACTCCACTATTCTTGCCTGGAAAATTCCATAGATGAAGGAGTCTGATGGGCTACAGTCCATGGTGTCAAAAAGTTAGACACAACTGAAGTGACTTATAACGCACAGTACACCGTTGCTATTTCAATTTCTATAACATTCTATGTCTTACTGTCACTTAGGGGTAAGGGACGCTGTTTATGATCAGCTTGACAGTTTGGGGACAGTGAAGATATCAAAAGTTGGGAATATTTTATGCTTGAAGAAGGATTAACAACACTGCATTTGTTAAATTAAAACAAAACAAATGTGTTTAATCTGAGAGATAAGCTATTATTTCCCCCACAGACCTTCAGGAAGAGGATCAGATGGGCTCCCAGGACAGATGTGATCAAGAGGTAATTTTGAGGAATTTCAAGTTCTTTGGTGACTTTCCAAATATTTTCTAGGTTACTACTTATTTATATAAAGACTAATAGAGAAAATGAGAGGAAGAAGCCAAAGAATGAGGGGGAAAAAAAGAATGACAGCTGCATGGAGAAGCACACTCCTCTTTACTCTGAAAGGCTGAGAAGAACAATGGCATAATGCTCTGCGTGACTGAAAGTGCAGTAAAAATAATATTCAAGGTGTGAGCTTTAACAAGTAATATCACCAGACTGATCCAATGTATAAAATCTGAGAGTTCAATAAGGAGGTCTTCAATGTTCCTTTCAGCCTTAATCTCTGTAATTCCTTTTCTTTTGTAGGCTACAGGGAATTTAAAATAAAATGAACATATTTCATGAAGCTGCTGAGTCAAATAAGCCATTTTGGAAAAAATCTTCTTGATGCTCTATACCTTCTGAAGAAATGAAGAGTACCTTCACTTTGCTTTAGGGTGATTTTACAGGGAGTTGATGCAGATATGCAGCCATGAAATTAAGAGACACATACTCCTTTGAAGGAAAGTTATGACCAACCTAGACAGCATATTAAAAAGCAGAGACATTACTTTATCAACAAAGGCCATCTATTCAAGGCTATGGTTTTTCCAGTAGTCATGTAGAGATGTGAGAGTTGGACTATAAAGAAAGCTGAGTGCCGAAGAATTGATGCTTTTGAACTGTGGTGTTGGAGAAGACTCTTGAGAGTCCCTTGGACTGCAAGGAGATCCAACCAGTCCATCCTAAAAGAGATCAGTTCTGGGTGTTTATTGGAAGGACTCGTGTTGAAGCTGCAACTCCAATACTCTGGTCACCTGATGCAAAGAGCTGACTCACTTGAAAAGACCCTGATGCTGGGAAAGATTGAGGGCAGGAGGAGAAGGGGACAACAGAGGATGAGATGGTTGGATGGCATCACCGACTCAATGGACATGAGTTTGGGTAAACTTCGGGAGTTGCTGATGGACAGAGAGCATGCTGTGGTCCATAGGATTGCAAAGAGTAGGACACGACTGAGCGATTGAACTGAACTGATGCAGATATGATCAAACATCACACCACCACGCGGTGCGCCTTCTAGCCTCCTTTCCAACAATGCTGAACTTCAGAAATAGCTAAAAAAGGAAAGCATTTTCCTTGTGTTCAAGGTAGTAAAACTGAAACTCAGAATGTCAGGATTTTTTTTTGAGATTTGGCATTGATTTGAAATGTAGCCTAAGATAAATTAGTCATTGGTTTATGTCAGTGATTTTTTTTTTCCTTTTTTTTTTTTTTAATTTTTTTATTAGTTGGAGGCTAATTACTTCACAACATTTCAGTGGGTTTTGTCATACATTGATATGAATCAGCCATAGATTTACACTTATTCCCCATCCCGATCCCCCCTCCCATCTCCCTCTCCACCCGATTCCTCTGGGTCTTCCCAGTGCACCAGGCCCGAGCACTTGTCTCATGCATCCCACCTGGGCTGGTGATCTGTTTCACCATAGATAGTATACATGCTGTTCTTTTGAAACATCCCACCCTCACCTTCTCCCACAGAGTTCAAAAGTCTGTTCTGTACTTCTGTGTCTCTTTTTCTGTTTTGCATATAGGGTTATCGTTACCATCTTTCTAAATTCCATATATATGTGTTAGTATGCTGTAATGTTCTTTATCTTTCTGGCTTACTTCACTCTGTATAAGGGGCTCCAGTTTCATCCATCTCATTAGGACTGGTTCAAATGAATTCTTTTTAACGGCTGAGTAAAATTCCATGGTGTATATGTACCACAGCTTCCTTATCCATTCATCTGCTGATGGGCATCTAGGTTGCTTCCATGTCCTGGCTATTATAAACAGTGCTGCGATGAACATTGGGGTGCATGTGTCTCTTTCAGATCTGGTTTCCTCAGTGTGTATGCCCAGAAGTGGTATTGCTGGGTCATATGGCAGTTCTATTTCCAGTTTTTTAAGGAATCTCCACACTGTTTTCCATAGTGGCTGTACTAGTTTGCATTCCCACCAACAGTGTAAGAGGGTTCCCTTTTCTCCACAGCCTCTCCAGCATTTATTGCTTGCAGACTTTTGGATAGCAGCCATCCTGACTGGTGTGTAATGGTACCTCATTGTGGTTTTGATTTGCATTTCTCTAATAATGAGTGATGTTGAGCACCTTTTCATGTGTTTGTTAGCCATCTGTATGTCTTCTTTGGAGAAATGTCTGTTTAGTTCTTTGCCCCACTTTTTGATTGGGTCATTTATTTTTCTGGAATTGAGCTGCAGGAGTTGCTTGTATATTTTTGAGATTAATCCTTTGTCTGTTTCTTCATTTGCTATTATTTTCTCCCAATCTGACGGCTGTCTTTTCACCTTACTTATAGTTTCTTTTGTAGTGCAAAAGCTTTTAAGTTTCATTAGATCCCATTTGTTTAGTTTTGCTTTTATTTCCAATATTCTGGGAGGTGGGTCATAGAGGATCTTGCTGTGATTTATGTCGGAGAGTGTTTTGCCTATGTTCTCCTCTAGGAGTTTTATAGTTTCTGGTCTTACATTTAGATCTTTAATCCATTTTGAGTTTATTTTTGTGTATGGTGTTAGAAAGTGTTCTAGTTTCATTCTTTTGCAAGTGGTTGACCAGTTTTCCCAGCACCACTTGTTAAAGAGGTTGTCTTTTTTCCATTGTATATTCTTGCCTCCTTTGTCAAAGATAAGGTGTCCATAGGTTCGTGGATTTATCTCTGGGCTTTCTATTCTGTTCCATTGGTCTATATTTCTGTCTTTGTGCCAGTACCACACTGTCTTGATGACTGTGGCTTTGTAGTAGAGTCTGAAGTCAGGCAGGTTGATTCCTCCAGTTCCATTCTTCTTTCTCAAGATTACTTTGGCTATTCGAGGTTTTTTGTATTTCCATACAAATTGTGAAATTCTTTGGTCTAGTTCTGTGAAAAATACCGTTGGTAGCTTGATAGGGATTGCATTGAATCTATAGATTGCTTTGGGTAGAATAGCCATTTTGACAATATTGATTCTTCCAATCCATGAACACGGTATTATTCACATGCAAACTTTGAAGTTAGTCCTTATCTGCTTCTGTCTTTGGCAGACATACGAAGGAGATTGGAAAGACAGTCTGTGAAAGGCTTTGAGCTGCAGCAAGGCAGAGGTACACAAACATAAGGCTTTTTGTAATTATCATTATGCTGCTGTTTATTTTTGCTGAGTGACTCCATTTGACTCATAAACTCAACATTCCAGCAGTAAAACCAAATGTACTTTCTCCTTGGAAATTCACTTCATGTGTTTTTAGGGAAGGCAAGATTACCCACTGGACAAAATTTCAGAAGGTACAATTTCACATGAGTACTCATGGTTTTTAGCTGAAGAAGCTATTTAAAGTTTTGCTTTCTAATTTTTTTTTTCTGACATTCAAATCTTATTCAATTAAATCTTAAAACATATCAAACATACTTTTATCGGCAGGTTTCAGACTTGAAAGATAAAAGGGAGAAAGAAAAATAATGATCAGTAGAAAATTGTATATTATCAAGATTAATATATAAAAATTGGCTACATTTCTTTACACTAACAATCAAATATCAGAGAGAGAATTAAAAAAAAAATACCTAAATTGCATCATAAAATACTTATGAATAAACTTGACCAAGGAAGTGAAAGACTTATATACTGAGAACTATGAATCATTAATAAAGAAAACTGAAAATTATTCAAAGAAATGGAACAATAACCCATGCTCTTAAACTGGGAATAATATTGTTAAAAGAGCCACATTACCCAAAACAATCTACAGTTTATTGAGATCCCTCAGTCAAATTACCTCTTTCACAGAACTAGAACAAATCATCCCCAAATTTATATGCAACCATAAAAGAACCAGAATTACCAAAGCAATCCTGAGGAAAGAAGAAAACTGAAAGCATAATCTACCTTCAGAAAACTAGACTTCAGAAAACACTGCAAAGCGACAGCAATCAAAACAGCATGGTATTGGCCCCAAAACAGATATATGGATCAATGGAACAGAATACAGAGTCTAGAAATAAGCCCACACACCTAGAGTCAATTAATCTTTGACAAAAGAGGAAAGAATATATAATGGAAAAAAAGACAGTCTCTTCAGCAAATGATATTGGGAGAGTTAGACAGCAAGCAGTATGTTAATCAAAAAAGTTAGAACATACTCTCACACCATACTCAAAAATAAATTCAAAACAGCTTAAAGACTTAAACAGAAAATTATACTGTAAAACTCCTAGAAGAGGATACAGGCAAAATATTATGACATAAATTATACCAGTGTTTCCTTAGGTCAATCTCCCAAGGCAATAGAAATAAAAGAAAAATAAGTAAATAAACAAATAGGGCCTTACTAAACAAAAGCTTTTGCAAAGCAAAAGAAATCATAAATAAAATGAAAAAGAAAACCCACAGAATGGGAGAAAATATTTGCCAATGATGTGACCAACAAGGGATTAATCTCCAAAATATACTAACAGCTCATGCAGCTCAACAGCAACAATAAAAAAACAACCCAGTTGAAAAATGGGTAGAAGACGTAAGTAGATATTTCTTCAAAGAAGACATACAGATGGCTAACAGGCACATGAAAAGATGGTCAACATTGCTAATTATTAGATAAATGAAAAAGAAAAATACTATGAGGTATCACATCATACCAGTCAGAATGGCCACCATCCAAAAAAAAAAAAAAAAATCTGTGAACAATAAATGCTGGAGAGGGTGTAGAGAAAACAGAACCCTCTTACACTGTTGGTGGGAATGTAAACTGATGTAGCCACTACAGACAACAGTATGGAAGTTTTTCAAAATACTAGAAATACCTTTAGACCATGAAATTTTTGCACCTTGTTTTATGTCCCTGGATATGTTCCAGTGTCTCCAAGTTTATAATCCATGGAATGCTGAATAGAATTTGTACTCTACTGTTGTGTGAAAATTATATAAATCTTAATTATATGAATTGGGTAACAGTGTTTTTAGGTCTACTATATCCTTCTACTTCTCTGTATATTCATTTTATTAATTTGTGTGAGTTTGATATTGAAACTACAACTTAAAAATCTTAATTTACTTAAAAAATTGTAATATGTAATGGAACTATATGTAACCAGTTTCTGTTTTCCAAGTCTCCTATAAATGTGTTATCAAACTTTTATAATTTAAAAACAATTATTTTTTGCCCACTCCTGGACAAAATTCTAATTCCAAAAGATCCATGCCCTCCTACGGTCACAGCAGCACTATTCACAATAGCCAAGACACAGACAAAACTTAAATGAACTTTGACAGATGAATGGATAAAGATGATGGGGTACATATACACAGTGGAATACAACTCAGTCATAAAAATGAATGAAATAATCCCATTTGAAGCAACATAGATGGACCTAGATATTATCATACAGAGTGAAATAAGTCAGAGAGACAAATACCATATAACACTTACATGTGGAATCTAAAATATGACACAGATGAACTTATCTATGAACAGACTCACAGAAACAGAGAATAGACTTGTGGTTATGAGGGGCTGGGGATAGGGGAGGGGTATATTGGGAGTTTGGGATTAGCAGATGCAAAGTATTATATACAGAATGGATAAATGATGATGTCCTACTATATAGCACAAGGAACTCTACTGAATATTCTGTGATAAACCATAATGGAAAATAATACAAGCTCTACCGGTAGCTTCCAACAGGCAGGATGTCTCACAGGGAGTTCTCTGCTCCCAGGCACAGGTCCCTGGGCTTCCTGCCTCAGAAGCACATCAGCCAGCACCATGGGAAGGTGAGGAGCTTCCCCAAGGATGACTCTTCCAAGCCCCTGCACCTCACCACCTTCCTCGGCTACAGGCTGGCATGACCCACATTGAGAAGGAAGTCAATAGGCCAGGGTCCAAAGTGAACAAGAAGGAAGTTGTGGAGGCTGTGACCATCATGGAAACTCCACCATGTTGACTGGGGCATCATGGTCTATGTGGAAACACCCCAAGGCCTCTGGACCTTTAAGACCATCTTTGCTGAGCATATCAGTGATGAGTGCAAAAGGAGCTTCTATAAGAATTGGCATAAATCTAAGAAGAAGGCCTTCACCAAATACTGCAAGAAGTGGCAGGACGTAGATGGCAAGAAGCAACTTGGGAGGCACTTCAGTAGCATGAAGAAGTACTGCCAGGTCATCCATGTTATCACCCACACCCAGATGCTCCTGCTTCCTTTGTGCCAGAAAAAGGCCCACCTCATGGAGATTCAGGTGAATGGAGGCACTGTGGCTGAAAAAGTGGACTGGGCCCATGAGAGGTTAGAGCAGCAGGTCCCTGTGAACCAAGTGTTTGGCCAGGATGAGACGACTGAGGTCATTGGGGTGACCAAGGGCAAAGACTACAAAGGGGTCACCAGCTGTTGGCACATTAAGAAGTTGCCCCATAAGATGCACTGAGGGTTGTGCAAGGTTGCCTGTATTGGGGCATGGCATCCTGCCCGGGTGACCTTCTCTGTGGCTTGGGCTGGGCAGGAAGGATACCATCACCACACTGAGGTCAACAAGATCTACAAGATTGGCCAGGGCTACCTCATCAAGGATGGCAAACTGATCAAGAAAAATGCCTCTACTGATTATGATCTGTCTGACAAGAGCATCAACCCTCTAGGTGACTTCGTCCACCACGGTGAAGTGACCAATGACTTTGTCATGCGCAAAGGCTGTGTGGTGGGAACCAAGTAGCAAGTGCTCACTCTGAGCAAGTCCTAGAGATCGAACTCAAGTTTAATGACACCACCTCCAAATTTGGCCATGGCGGCTTCCAGACTGTGGAGGAAAAGAAAGCCTTCACGGGGCCACCTGACAAGGACTGAATTGCAAAGGAAGAAGGGGCCTAATGAAACAGATTGTACAGCTGGTAGAATCTCAATAAAATAATTTTCCAGTGGGGAGGGGGAAGAAAATAATATGAAAAAGTATATATGTCAGTCAATCAGTTCAGTCACTCAGTCGTGTCCAACTCTTCGTGACCCCATGAATCGCAGCAGCCAGGCCTCCCTGTCCATCATCAACTCCCGGAGTTCACCCAAACCCATGTCCATTGAGTCCATGATGCCATCCAGCCATCTCATCCTCTGTCTTCCCCTTCTCCTCCTGCCCCCAATCCCTCCCAGCATCAGGATCTTTTCAAATGAGTCAGCTCTTTGCATCAGGTGGCCAAAATATTGGAGTTTCAGTTTCAACATCAGTCCTACCAATCAACACCCAGGACTGATCTCCTTTAGGATGGACTTTTGGATCTCCTTGCAGTCCAAGGGACTCTGAAGAGTCCTCTCCAACACCACAGTTCAAAAGCATCAATTCTTTGGGTGTGTGTGTATGTGTGTGTGTGTGTGTGAATACAAATATGTATAACTGAATCACTTGGCTATATAACAGAAATCACTCAGTCATGTCCACCTCTGTGACCCCACAGACTGTAGCCCATTAGGCTCCTCTGTCCCTGGGATTTTCCAGGCAAGAATACTAGAGTGGGTAGCCATTCCCTTCTCCAGAAGACCTTTCCCCAAACACAGGAATCAAACCCAGCTCTCCTGCATTGCAGGCAGATTCTTTACCATCTGAGCCACCAGGGAAGCCCATAGCAAAAATTAACACATTGTAAATCAACTATACTTCAAAAAAAAACTTAAAAAAAATAACTTTAAAAGATTGCACAGCATATTCAAATATCAATTCTTAACGCAGAGTCAGTTAATATAAAATATGACTAAGGTTATTCCTCCTTTAGAATTAAACCTTGCAACTCAATATTTTGCCTCACAGAAAATTTTGAAAAACAAAAACTTATTTTAAATTCTATTTTATATCTATAATATTTAATCAAAGCTTTAATTTTGTCACTGATGCTGAAGCTGAAACTCCAGTACTTTGGCCACATCATGGGAAGAGTTGACTCATTGGAAAAGACCCTGATGCTGGGAGGGATTGGGGGCAGGAGGAGAAGGGGGCGACAGAGGATGAGATGGCTGATGGCATCACCAACTCAATGGACATGAGTTTGAGTAAACTCCAGGAGTTGGTGATGGACAGGGAGGCCTGGCGTGCTGTGATTCATGGGGTCGCAAAGAGTCGGACACGACTGAGTGACTGAACTGAACTGAATTTTGTCACTGTGGATGTGAAACTGGATGGCCATAGCAACAGTAGCTATTTATTTGTTGGACACCATTTTAATAGATCCTTTCTAATAGTATTTGCCAGGCAGTTGCATGAAATAATCTTTATGTAAAACTCTTGAATCAGTGCTATTATGATTTCATTTTAAATTTTAGGAAACTAAATCACAGGAAGATTGAAGAATAAGTTATTGAAGACTTATAGTGACTGAAGGCACAACTGAGATTTGAATGTAGGCAGGCTGGCTCCAGAGTTCATATATGTATTACAATTCTATACAGTCCCTCTTTCAAGGGACTCTACTGACATCTTAAAGACTAAACATCTGTGTCTATCATCAAAGTGTTTAACTTTGCAAGGAAATGTGATCTACTATAATTGTATCCCTCTCTGTACAACTGTACACTACAAATACATTGTTGCTTTGGTCAAAAGATAAAGATTCAGTTGCTAGGAACAACTTCCAGACTTGTTAAAAATGGTTCATTTTAATTGATGATATCTTTATTTCTTCTTTGCTGTAGGCCATATGTTACAACAGAAAGAATTTTTATTTGAGACAAAAAGATCTGGAATTGACTTTCTACTCATGCCTCTACCATCTGTATGACATTAACCAAGCCACTGTGATGGACTTCTCTATGGTCAATTAGCAATGTCATAGACCTTCTTCATCACTGCCCTTTGCCAGATTCCTCTGAGCTCTGCCTGTCTGCCAAGATCTCTCATCTTCTTTGCTTGATCCATCACCAATTTTCTCCTCTGAACATGTGCATGTGTATAATCCTGAGTTATGGCCATTCCCACCAGACTGATGCCAATTAATCTTCAAGTGACCTTGCTGCAGGGATAGAAAATCTAGACCCTGATCACCAGTCTGGGTACCTTGACCATTATATTGCCAATTCTTTCTGCCGGATTTGAACATTATTCCTCTTCTAGGTCCTCATTCTGACTCTTCTTCTTCTTCCCTCATTTCCTCAGTGAATGGAGTACAGACAGACTCATGTTTCATCAGGGCTCTTGGCTCTCAGTCTTGGCATCTCCTATGCTGTTCTGTTACATCATGATCAGGCAATGGCTCAAAAATCACACTTCAGAACCCTTATCTATTTTTGATAAGGAGATCTACAGATTCAATCCTTTTTCTTTGAAATTTTCAAATTTCTGTTCAAAGAAAATCACATACTTCTTATTGAACAAAATATAGATTTCAGGAAGATATAAATGAGTTTGCTTTAATATCTACACTATTAATCTCTCTCACACAAATGTTCTGAATATTCTGTTTGTCCTCTTAGGTATATTTTCCACAATCCTCCACCTTATGCCTTGCCCCAGAAGGCTGAATTCATCATCAGGCTACCTGGCTCTCTGGCTTTCAGTTTGGCTTGACCAATGGAAGGCTATACTGGCAGGAAACCAGTGTGAGATGGTAGAGAGAGGCTGAGCTATTTGTACCCCAATAACCACAACACAGAGGGTAGATAGAGGCTGCATTCTCTAGTTAGGAAGCCCCTTTCTTACAACAGCAGCTCTGAGTAGGTCATGTAAACCTTTCTGTCTTCTTTCTCCTCCTCACTGTTACCAGTCCGTTACCCTCTTCCTTAGTCCTACCTATACGCACACATACACACATTAATAAATAGCATAATCATAAAATCCTTCTTAGTCCCTTTGTATGTCACCTGCCTTTAACAGAATCTTGACTGATACAGTTTCCCCACACCAAGTTTAACAGAGTTGTGTCTCCTGCAAGTGCTCCTCTCCCTTTTGAGAGATAATTGGTTCCTGAACATAAAAGGAAGAAGGAACTGGCGGAAATAGTTTACAACCCTTCCATCAGGATTTTAAAATGCAATTTGTCAGTCATACTGTATAGATATATAAGGATATATAAAGCAGTCAAATTTAATAGAACATTTTATATACTTTAATAATATTTAAGGTTTAATTCTATAAAGGAATATTTGAGGTGAAAAAAAAAGAAATTAGTGATATTTATCCTTTCTTATTCAGTTTCTTTCATACTCAGATTTTTAAAAATCTTTTTCAAGTCTGGAAAATTCCCTGCTTAAAAATCAGGTCTATAATTATGATCTTGGGAGTCTAATGATTTTAGTTTTCCCTTCCCCTCTATCCCCCTTTGAAGCTGCATCATTAAATGATCATTTGCACATCTTTTTTTCTTATACAACTGGTGTATAGTACATGGAAATTCTGAATAATCAGTCAAGCAGTCATGTTAGGTTTTCAGAGAAGACATTCTGGCCTTCGCTTGGGTAATTGCAAAAGAGGACAGTTGTTGTTTTTTTTTTTTTTTTCCCCCTGGATACTGCAGTGATCATCTAATGAATTGTCCCTACTATCCAGTCCCAAATTTCAGCTTCAGATATATTTCTGTTCTGCTTTATCATACAACTTATAAGATCAGTAGCATTTGCTTTAGCAATTATATATCAGGAAATGTTTTCAGCTTTCTCGAAAGGTATTCTGATAGACTTCTAAGCCATGATAATTCAAGATATTGCTGGGTGACTGTTGTAGCAGAGGCAGTGGCATTTCTCTACGACTGGCTTTCTCTTCTGAGTGCATCACTAGCCCACATTTTTCAGGTTCTTGTGCTCAGTTACAGTAATTTGACAGGATTCTAGCTCACTCTGAGAAAAAAATGATGGGTGCCATTCTTGAACCTGCTCTAAGAAAAACTCAAACCATAAAATCATCAATTTTTTTCCTTCTTTTGGCTGAATAATATGGAGATAACAAACAAGAGTGACCATGAAAATCATGTGTCATAGAAAACAGAGACACATCAGTACAGGTTGCTGAACTGTGTGGAACAGCATCCCTGCCTGCCTGCCTTCCTTTTAGAATTTGCCTTTTATTGTAACTGAGCAAGAAATACACTTCTCTTTTGTTTGGGCCAATGTACATTTTAGGTGTAATTTTTTTTTTTTACAAAGAATGACTTTCCCAACACTAACAATATGACAAAATTAATTCTTTCTCAGGATGATTGAAAATAGTTTTATTTGTCTAGTGAATTTTTTGGATCCTATATTTTCCTCCAAATGCTACCAATGTCTTTCCTTTTGCATGGAAGCTTTCGGAAAATGTTTCAAAAACACATTTAAAAACCACTTGAGAGCACAATAAGATTCATGCATTCTAGTTGATTTTTAGCATGAACAAAAACAGATATATTCTGTGATTCAGATCTTGTAAAGTAGACTGATATTAATCAAATAATGGCAGGAAAAAATATTTACAAATATAACTATTTTGAAGGAAAGAGTAATATGAAACACCTGGCTTGGTGTGGTAGCAGGACAATTTTTGATAAAGTAAATGAAATCAGTACAAGGAGTAGGATTACACCAGGTAAACAAAAGCAGAGATTGCATCCCAAACAGTAGAAATAGTATGTGCACAGAATATGTGGATGGAGGGAGGAACAGCACAATGCCTTGGTAAAAAGCTGCTGTGCCTGGAGCACATAGCCAGCTATGGGGTTTGAGATAAGCCCGGAGAAATTGATGACAGCCAGAGCATGCAAGACTTCATTGGTCATATTCTTCTTTCCCATTCACTTTGTAAGTCACTGTGACCTGGCTTCCACATATTTGGAAAAATGACTTTGTCACTGTACCTATCAGTTATCACCACTGATTTCCATTATTACCAAACACTCCTTCTATTATCGAACACTGCTTCCTCTTCTATTGGAAACATCAGTGCCCCACTCTCTTCATTCATATCTAAAATTATGGCGGATTGTAATTTCCAGACCTTGCCTCAACAACAATTCCAATCCATGCTGTTCTAGAACCTTGCCACTACCATACCAAGCAGTGAGCCTATTTCTTCTTTATTTGAAATGGGGTAAGCTGTTAGGCTACCTCAACATGCAGAATGTAGAAAAGGGATACTACTTCACTTCCAAGGTTAGTTCATAAAAAGCAGACAATTTCCATCTGGTTCTCTCCCTTGAGATGATCACCTTGCATCCAGCCATTATGTTGTTAGGAAGCCAAGTCCACATGAAGAAACCACATTTAGATATTCCAGCCAAAACTGAAGCTAAGATTTCAGCAAGCAGTCATCACCAACCACCAGATACGAGTGAGCAAGCCTATAGATGATTCCAGCCTTTAGATTTCATGTTGCTCTAGTTGATGAGTGAAACAAAGACAAGCTGTCCTTGCTGAGCCCTGTTCAAATTTCCAATTTATGAGCGAAAGAAATGTAGTCATTGCTTTATTTTTCCAATCTTTGGAGAAGTTTGCCACACAACAATAGGTAATCAGAGCAAATATTTTGATTCCTTCTCATTTTTCTTTATTAAGTCATTTTCGTTAGTGTAATAGTTTAATAAACCATGTTCTCCAAATTAGCCTTCCTCGATCCAAATCATCACTCTATCACTTTCTACCTATGCAAGAGTACAAATTACTATGCCTCATTTTACTCACCTGCAAAATTGGGAAAACAATGGTAAATATCCCATGTGATGTTATAGTAGGGATTAAATAATATAATTCATGTAGAGCATTTATTACAGTACCTGGCACATAATAAGTGCTCTATTAAAGTGTTATTTTTACTTCAACTCTGAAACTTTGCAGTTTCCCAGTATTTTAGCCTTAATTCTACTACTTATTTGATGTGTTCTTCCCAAATTCTTAACTATTCCCACTGCTTCAATTATCAAAGTGACATTTTACTTTTTTTGACTTAAGTAGGTTTTCAGGGCACATTAAAACCAATTGCATTTTACAATTTTTCAAAACTGTCTAGTATGGTACAATATTTATTCTTTCCTTCTTCAATATATATTATTAATATAGAATTAAGAAAAAGAACCAGGATTTGCTGAGAATTTTAAATAAAAAGTATGAGTCACCTTATAGCTAGATAGCATCTTAGAACCCAAGAAAACTTGAAGTAAGGGAGAATGAAACTATTTGCTTAAGGAAAAAAATCTTGTTTCAAACAAAGCTTATCTTGGAGCAGTATAAAGACAAAATATAATTACCTCTATTTGGAATGGTTAAAAAAGTCACTTTTAAGTCTGCTTGTTTTTAAATTCTCATTGATTGTGGTATTTGCTTCTGGTTTTACCCACTAAACACCTTGTATATTTATCTGAAAATAAACATTTCTCATTCATAATTAGAAATTATGTTTTAAAACCAACACAACACTGACACTGTAAAGCAATTATTCTCCAATTAAAAATAAATTAGTAAAAAATAAAAGTAAATGTTTTTTTGAAATGCATCCTTTAAATCAGTGTTCTTAGCAGAAGTAACATACTAGCGACCATCAGTGACATGACAGGGTTGGCATGCTGAAAGTGATTATTAATAGCAAAGTAAATCTTCCAGAAGAGTAATCCAATAAGAATTATTTCTAACATTTCCCATACTTCACCTTGTCAAATGTGTTTTGTTCATATCTTTCTGGTTCAAGGCTAATGATGGGTAACATATAATACTCACTATGTTTCAGCAAGTGTTCTAAGCTATATAGCAGATTTAACTGCCATGAATTTCATAACAACACACTGGTACCATTATCACCTCCATTTTTTAAGATAAATAAATTGCTCCAGGAAGGTTTAAGCCTACCTAAATTCTTGGCAGTGACCTAAGTAAGTACTTGTTGGGGTGGGGATTTGAACAGCCACTGTCTACCCCCAGAACCCTACTGGTATCACTGCACAATTTAATGAACCACTGAGGTCTATAGTATGTGGTCCAATCTCTGCAGCACAGCCATCAAAATCTTCCCTGATCTGTTCCCAGTTCTTGATGCCCACCTGTCCCTCCCTCCCCTTATCTGTATACCAACTAGCTCCAACTAAACTAGAAGAGTGACCATTACTCAAGAATACTTTGCATTTTTCTACCCCATTGTCTCTTTAAAAACTCCTACATTTGGTATGCTTTTCTTCTTCCTGTGCCAAATTCCTGACAATTACCACCAGTTCAGTTAAGTCTCCTCCATGGAGACTTACTTGAGGTAACCTTATTTGTGACACAGAAACAAGTTGTATCTTTCCCTTTCCTCAGGAAATATCCTTTTTACCTCTCATGTATTCATTTAACATGTTATATCCTAAGCTTTCTGAGAGTAGAAACTTTTGTACCTTCTTTGTTCCCCCAAAATTAATGGCATAAAGCCTTGTATAAAATCAGTTTTCAAAAACTGGTTGGATTTGATTTAGGTTCATCATTCCATGTCACTCTACAACATAGCTAGCATTCTAAGAAATTGTGAAGAATCACTGTTCATAAAAACCTGATGAATAATCTTTTCTGTTAACATGGTTTGATGTTCTGGCACCTAGTATAGATGTAAGATATGTGAAATACCTGGCCTCTACAGTTATTTTTATGTGGTAAAATATGAATGACAAAAACGTTTCCAATTATTCAAATATATTATCAAAGATGACTCAAAGGTCAAGTTGACATATTCAAGAAGCTGAAGATTACTATCTTATTTAATTAATTTAAAGCACTCTTGACATTCAGCCATAGTAATCCAATCAAAACAAGATTATGTGTTTTGTACCTTGGGATTATTCAGTTATTTTTCTCCATTCTTCATAATTAACAACATGCAAGCAAGTGTATTTTTTTTTCAAAATAGAGATGTCACAATATGTTTAAAAAAAATAACACAATCAATGTTCATCTCCTTCATGATGTATTTGTATTTTATGTACTCTACACTGCAGAATAATTCATCTCTGTTGTTAAATATTTCAAGACAACAATTATATTTTCCTACCTTCGTATTTGAATTCTCCTAACAACATTTAGGCAATGGCACCCCACTCCAGTTCTCTTGCCTAGAAAATCCCATGGATGGAGGAGCCTGGTAGGTTGCGGTCCATGGGGTCACCAAGAGTCGGACACAACTGAGCGACTTCACTTTTCACTTTAATGCATTGGAGAAGGAAATGGTAACCCACTCCAGTGTTCTTGCCTGGAGAATCCCAGGGACAGGGGAGCCTGGTGGGCTGATGTCTTTGGGGTCGCACAGAGTCGGACATGACTGAAGTAACTTAGCAGCAGCAACATTTATTCTATAGAGGTACAAAATTTCCCTTAGTGGTCATCAGTCTTACATTTCCTTGTTTCTTTTTTGGTGTATGGGGAATTTAATCAGATCACCCTGTTTAATCTGTCCATTGTGTTCAATACTCTCTCTTCCACTATCTCAAGATCAATGAACTTTCACAATTTAAATGTTCATCCATAACATAAACATTCATCCATCTCAAACTATTTTTTTAATTTGTTTAATATGTAGTAGGCAAGAAAGTGCCTAATTAAAAGGTACCAAAAACGTCTCCTGCTGTATTGATACAAAGCCACTAGAGTAACACAGAAACCAATTGCTGTGGTTGGTTGTAAAGCAACCAGAGAAACATTCCCAAGGGCTAAATAATATTGTGGCTCAACCCTCTACGAGTGGAAGTGTTTGATTATGTACACTCTCAGGGAGTTTATAAACCAGGTAGAACAATCAGGGAGTGCTTAAGTTTAAGCACCACTACAAGGAGGATATTGACTAAATGAATTTTCTCTACAATAGAATTACCCTGCTGTGTATAACCATGCATTTCAATCACTTTGATGTATTAGCCAATCAGTTCAAGCAAGTTTAGTTTTCTTAATGGAGCTTAATCAGACTTTTACAGAAAATATTTTTATGTAAAATAATTCACCAACATAATGATTTATTTTTCTCTTTTCTGGCATGTGTTGGAAATCTGGTCTCTTTAGCCAGACTTCTGTACACTGAGACACTAAGATTTAATACCTTTGGCTTTGTAAGATGCATGAAGTGAAGCCTGTCAGAACATAATTGCATAACTGCCAAAAGAGAGTGAGCACATACATTTTACAGAGCAGAATATTCCCAGCAAGGCTCCAGACTTGTAACCTTTTCTTAAAACCCCATTTTCCTTTTAAAGCTTCTTCCCACTTTGGTTCTCATCTAAGCCATCCATTGTGGCTCTTATCCTGTTTTACCATAACTTTGTTCTTATCTGGATAACTGCATCTGACTGTGCTTATTCTCCCAAGCTGTCCTTGACATTTTAAAGGGCTACATACTTCTCCTGAGTTCTTACCTCTTTTGACTGCAGACCCAATTGCTGCTGTTTTGGTATCAAATTACCTCTAAAATCTTTGTTTAAATAAGGATGAAGCTCATAGTCAAGCTCATAGGCAAGTTCAACTTACAATGTTTGATTTATCTTCCTGGAAAGATGTTTAAGGCAATTATAATAGCTGATGAAATATGTCATTTTGCCTGAAAGTTAAAAAACAGACTCAGGCTTGCATTAACCAATCCAGGTAAAAGGATGACCACTTTGGTCTGGATGTGTAATTCCGATGATGTACATGTGTACATATGTGCACACACACGGAAGTTAACAGTGAAGATTATACATCCATAAATTAACTAGATTTCTTTCTTTAGAGATTATCAACAAAATGATGTTGGACTCTACCAGGGGATCAATTCAGGACAAACATTAAAATAAACAGTACTTAGAAAATATACCTTAAGTGTGGTTTAGAGGCATCCATGTGAATTCCTGGCATCTGGTCCCATCACTTCACGGCAAATAGATGGGGAAACAATGGAAACAGTGGCAGACTTTATTTTCTTGGGCTCCAAAATCACTGCAGATGGTGACTGTAGCCCTGAAATTAAAAGATGCTTGCTCCTTGGAAGAAAAGCTATGACCCAATCTAGATATCATATTAAAAAGCAGAGACATTACTTTGCCAACAAATGTCCATCTAGTCAAAGCTATAGTTTTTCCAGTAGTCATGTATGGATGTGAGGGTTGGACTATAAGGAAAGCTGAGCACTGAAGAATTGATGCGTTTGAACCGTGGTGTTGGAGAAGACTCTTCAGAGTCCCTTGGAGATCAAATCAGTCCATTCTAAAGGAAATCAGTCCTGAATGTTCACTGGAAGGACTGTTGCTGAAACTGAAACTCCAACACTCTGGCAATCTTATGCAAAGAACTGACTCATTGGAAAAGACCCTGATGTGGGGAAAGATTGAAGGCAGGAGGAGAAGAGGACGACAGAGGATATAGTTGGATGTCATCACTGACTCGATGGACATGTTTTAGCAAGCTCCAGGAGCTGGTGATAAACAGGGAAGCCTGGCATGCTCTAGTCCATGGGGTCACAAAGAGTTGGACATGGCTGAGCAACTGAACTGAACTAATGAGACTTCCTGATTAACTTAAGTGCTGCTTCCATTCAATATAAATATGCTTGTGGCTATGTACATTTCATACATCATTTGCACTACTCAATAACATCTGAAGAATATTAATCAGGCTAAAATAAGAGATGGGAAACTAAAGAAATTCAATATAAACATGTAGCAGAGTGAACTTTCTGACCTCTCTTTGTAGAACACAGTTAAATCTATTACGTAGAATTAGGCAACAAATACACAGAAAGGATTTGCCACAGGTTTATCAGATTTCATAATAATCAGCAACAGTGATGTGACCTTCCTGTGAATTTGAGAACTATAGAGTTTAAATTAAAATGAAATGCCCTAGATTAGGTATTAGATAAAGTTACCCATTATATTATTAATTTTAATTAGATCCTTTGCAGCTTATGTTCTTTGATCTGAGCTAAGCAATTAAGCCTATCTTACTTTCTAATTGGATTATAGTGTATGTCTTGCTAAATCCAAAGATTTAGGCCTGAATGTATAGGCCCTATATACGTATACTGCTTTGGGGCGAGTATCCTGTCTATGGAAATGTGCATGCATGTAAGAACACATTCAAAATTTTATTTGACAATAGCAGTCACAGTGATATTTCCAGAGATATTGTAAATCAGAATTTTTTACATTTATGTAATGTGTCCTGTTGAATTCCTAGTGTTGAAAGCAGAGGATTTTGAAATCCAGAAGGAAGACATTTCCTAGTGGGGAAGAATCTGAAGGACACCAGTATATAAGGAGGGATCCAGGAGTCCAGAAAAAAAAATATAGACCACTCAAAAAGGGAGATGCCTCTATGTCAAAGCAAGGCCAATGGCTCTAAGCCAGACATTTGATGGTGTAGCTTTATCTTGAACCAACTGTCATGCTGTTGAAAACTTTCAATTTTATGTTAAAGATGACTTTTGAGGTTAAAAATAATGATAACTGCTACATTTGACTGAGAAGTTACTATATTCCAGACAGGGTAATAAGCATTTTACATAAATCATCTCATTTAACCTAGCATCCACCCATTGGAATAAATATTTTCTTAAGTCCACTTTCCAGAAAACAGGAAAGAAACTGAAAACGTCAAGACTAGAGGCTTAATTTGACTTGACCCTACTGCTTTGTGTCAGAAAAGACATGAACCCATGTCTATATGATTCCAAAGCTTATTCATGTTTAACCACTGCCTTTCTCTATAGCAATTCTAATTCAATCATGAGTTTTAAGAACCTCTCTCAGACTCCATTTTCCACTATTTGTAATGTGGAGCCTGAAATGCCTACAACTCTTAGTGGCATTGTACAAATTAAATCATTCCTATTTTTAAACATATTAAATGTGATATCATCAGGGAACCCAATAGACTAGTCAATATGTTTCTTCTTCCCTAGATTTTTTTTTTTCTGGCCCTGCCACATGACATGGAGGATATTAGTTCCCCAACCAGCGATGGAATCTGTACCCCCTGCATTGAGAATGTGGAGGTTTAACCACTAGACCACCAGGGAAGTCCCTATTTCTTTCTTTTTTTTTTTGAAACCCCAGCTACCAGCTACATGTAGGAATCATCTAGTGCTTGAATACAACAGCATTTATTTAACACATTCACTTCTGAACTGGTCTTCCTTCTTCCCCTCCTACTCTCTCTCCTATGGCTTATTTCCACCTATTAGAACGATCCAAATAAAATGTAAGTCATGCAGCACTTTGTCAACTTACATTGGTTTCCCATTTCACACAAAAGCTTCTTTCATAATTCACAAGGCCACCATGACCTGACTGCACAAGTGTGTGACTTGGTCTCATGTCACTGCACTAATTCCAGCAGACAGATACCTGCTATTTCCTGAAATACTGGCAAACACTCAGCCCAGGGCCCTTGTGCTTATTATCTTTTCTTCTACCTGCACACATAAGTTTTGCTCCTTTTTTAAATATGTCTCAGCTCAAATGTGACCTTCTCTGAGATGCACCCCGACTGCTCTATCAAAACACTATGAAATAGCACAAATACTCCACCAACATTACTCTTTTCACTGTTTACCCCTTACTCTCGGGTTTTTTCAAAACATGTATTATACTACTCTCTATTTACTTACGTATCTATTATTTTTATGATTATCTTACTGAAACATAGATTCTATGAGAGAAAAGGAAAAGACTGGCTTTTTATTTTTCACTGTAGCTTCTCCAGAGCAGAAAAGTGCCTGACACATTGCATTAATTCAATTTGAAAAATGATGAGTGAATGAATTAGCAGACATATATTGATGCTCATTATATTAAAGGTACTATTTTAGGTATTATGAAATTAACACAGTATTACACACTTCCTTTCCAAGGATCTTTTTCAATCTTCTTATATGATACAAAATCTTATATAACACTGAGTTACTACACTTGAGAAGGACATATTCCTATTGGGGAGGCTCCAGGAACAGAAATGCTGGAGTAAATTATCTGATTATTTCTAATACCTGCATTTCCCTAAATGTCAGAGCCAGGCACATTTAGCAATCTACTCTAGGTTAATCCTATTCTATATTTTAAAGGTAACCCTTTTTGTATATAATGTGACTTAACTAGTAAATTTAAAGCTGACTCATATCTTGCCTGATTTTCCAGCATCTGAATAACATACAGGAACAGAGTTCAATTTTTCCCCTACACTACCTATTGGTATTTCTACTCCTCTCTCTCTCTCTCTCTCTCTGCTAACTGCTCCTATTGCCTGCTGGATATGTCCTAGTCTTTGCTGTTGGAACTTCTATCCTTTTCCTAACCATGTAATGTAGTATCTAATCTCCGCTCTGACCTCTCATTCCACTGTTTTCATTATGATATCACTCTGAGGCCACAATTTTGAAGAATGTTTTAATTTAACAAACACAAATCATCATGACCAAATCTACTGATCAAAGAAATAAATCACTAAGTATATTTAAAGTCAATAACTACACATATTAACACTTAATATCTACTGGTACTTATTTTCATTACTCATTAGGTGTGCATATCCTCCTAAAATGTATATGGACTATTTCATCATTTCTGCATTGTTACAATATGCTGTGGTAAGTTACCTGAATATAAGAAATAGGGTTTCAGTGAAGCTATAAATAGAATAACAGACTCTGTGTTGGAATAAAACATTCTTGTTCTAACAAGAATGATTGAACAAGACATTCTACCATGGCTCACTGTAATAGTTTTCTATTAATTTTTAATGAGACAATAGTATATAAAATGCACTTTGTAAATTTTCAAGTGATTTAATATATAAACTACAATTTATAGAACTGTATAAAATGTAATTCAAAGTATACATGATTTTTCAGGTTTAAAATATTCTTATCACTTTGCACAATGACTCAATAAGTATGTGTTATGAGTGAAAAGAATATTTTTTATCTGATACATAATAAAGATTTTACAGAGATAAATATGAAAATAACATATATGACATACTGAGAAAACTGGATGAGATTGAACTATATTTTTAAATAATAAATTCTATGTAAATTGAAAAATAAGAGGCTTGCTATATTATATTATGAAATAAAAATAATTTGTACTTTACAGAACACCTGTCTGTGTGTTTACTTTACAATTGCATTTTTTAAATGTTAATGTGAATAATATTTCTTTTGAGCTAGACAAGAACATTAAAAATTAATTAAAATTATATTCCCAGGAAAAAATGTACTTAACATTTAACACATTATTGTAGGTGTTAATTATTAATACATTTCATCATATTTAAATGAATATCTGTGAGGGTCAAGTCAGGATGCCTATATCTTCAGACCAAAAACATCAATAGAGTGTCTTGAGCTTGGTTAGCTATTCAAACTTCTCTGCCTATTCAGCACTCTCATTTTCTATTACTAACAGTCATTGTCTTAGGTTGGCTATGTACACTTTTGCATTCTATAAAAATTCTATCATTTTTTGAAATATTTTTCTAAGGCCTATGACCTTAGAGTTTATATTTATTTGTTTATTGTTGTTTGTTGTTGCTGGTTAGTCAAAAAGTTGTGTCTGACTCTTTGGAGACTCCATGGACTGTAGCCTGCCAGACTCCTCTGTCCATGGGATTTTGCAGGCAAGAATACTGGAGTGGGTTGCCATTTTCTTCTTCAGGGAATCTTCGCCACCAAGGGATTAAACCTGCATCTCCTTCACTGCAGGGGGATTCTTGACCACTGAGCCACTGGGGAAGCCCCATCTGTTTAGTAGTGGAAATGTTTTATTAGATAAGACTTTGGGAGTGTGGGGAAAAAAATTCTCCTTGCAAAGTATACTACACTGGGCAACTTACATGAGTTTCACTTTCAATAACCCACCTTATAGCTGTGAAGATGGCATCATAAAAATACACAAAGCACCCGAGACATGTTTAATAGTCAATTTCTACTTCCTTTTCTCTTAATTTCCTATTATGAATAAAAGCCAACATTGCTCAATCTTTAACTAGTATAGCCATTACCTTTTCAAATTTGATTCTTACTAATTTACATGTCCTACTTTTATATTCAATGTATCCTTTAATCAAACTTAATGTCTTAAACATGCTCCTACTAATACATGATTTTTTCTTCTATTCATACAGTTTCCTCTAATCAAATAATCTCACATAAACTTTAATTTATCTATCACAATTTTGCCCAAATTTCACCATTCAAGCAACATGTACCACTGAAACAATCTCCTATTTCCAGATCAGTATGAGCCCTTTTTCTATGCTTTAATAAAACCGGATTTCTATTTCTTTGCACATTTTTTTTTCATGGCAGGAGAAGTAGTTTATCTTGAAATCTTTCACAGTAGATACCCCAGTAAGATTTAAAAAAAAATGGTGTTTTGGGCAACTGTCTGTGAAATAAAACTACAAAACTGTTCTGCATTCCATCTAAAATTTGTAATACAAGCAGATTCTCATAAAGCTCTAGAATGTGAAGAATTTGAAAGTCAATGTTCTTTTCTACTTAAAGAAGAAAATAAGGTGTTTGGGGCTATTTTGTCATTTGTTAGAAAATTTCCAATATAAAAATTCTAAGAACAAGGTTTTGCTAAACTCATTTTTTCAACTTACTTAGCCTCTGTCTTTTTTGTGTGATATTTGATTGCTTTTCAAATTGAAAGAATTTCTTTCTACCTTCTCTATCCTGCTTTGAAAAATTCACACAAACACAAATGTTCTTGAAGCTGCTCATAACTTGACTGATAAAAGTTTTACAGTTGTCATTTTTGACAATTGGATTTAATTAAAATTATCATATTGTATTCTCTTCTTTAATCGCTATTCAAATTTTAGGTACTCCATGGAGAATAACTAAAAACTGGGTTTTTTTCAATGCAACCTTTTTCCAAGTCACTTCTCAAAAGTATATGTCAATAGGTTCTGTTTCTTTTTGCAATGAAGACTATTTCATATCTGAATTTCTCTCATTATAGTCACACATTTCTTACTACCATTTCTGTTGTTAACATGTTCGCTCTGACTTTGCCAGCAGGACTGATTTTGTTGATTTTCTATTGAACTGGGTAGACGATTAGCCCTGTATTATCTCTATAGATAGTTGGGCCTTCCTAAGTCATTTATCAATTCTTATTACCATGAATGTGGAAGTAATTGAAATTCTGTGTTACCGTCACCTGCCATTGAATGTGATGAATTCTTTTCTGTGATACCTTCCTGGCTCTTCTCATTATACAACAACTTCTGGTAATTTATGCACTCCGTGAACATTCCAATTCAGGTGTGTGAGATATGAGATGTACAGATGTTCTGCAATGCTGCCACAAAATATTTCATAGAAAAGAAGGGAAGTTTAATATATGACAACCATATTATTATGTACTAGATGTGCTCTAATGTGGAATATGTAGGGTTACAGAGAAATTACATAGAGAAGCTTCATGTTTATATTTTCTTTAATAATAGAAAAATGCCTCTAGCTAAGCTTATTAAAACATGTCCCCATATGGTATTGCATTTTCTTCCACATAATAGGTAAGTTAGGCCTGCCAAAGCCTTATGACTCAGTAAGAAATCAAAAACAGAAGTGTGTAACCCTAGCTCAGAAGAAATTTCCTTATATGCTAAGGAGTTATGTCAGTAAGTACTCACTTCTCTCCTTTCAGTCACTCATACAAAAGTCATCAAGCTTGGGGTTCTGGTGTCTTCTAAATGGTAGGTTTTTAAATTCATTTGAGATTGTTAAAATTTTTAAATTCATGGAATTAAATTACGGTATTTTACGTAAACTTCCATGAAAAACAGGGGAAAGTTGCATCTACTCACTGATATCTTTCAGCTCAAGAGTATCCTTTGCACTACTTGCCTGTTGATTTAGCATCTGAGTGAATGCAAAGCTAAACCTGTGCGATCCACTGCTTACCCCAAGTTGCATGTAAACTATAAGCATAGCCTATCCTAATTCAGTCAGGAAAATTTTTTTTCCAAAATAAGTCTTTTTCTTGAGTTCATTTATTAAACTCTGTGGCTAAATATTTCTAGAATCTCTTCTTTTCCAAATATTAACAATAACTTAGTCCAAGTACTTTCTCTCCTAGATGATTACTAACAATCCTCTTTTTCATTTGACACTGTTCCAGATAGATTTTTTTTGTTAGAGGAAATGCCAGTACTTTGATATTCACATTTAATGTCCTGAAATGATTTCCCAGTAAGCATTAAAAAAGTATATGTACCATATATACCAGACCCTTCTTAATCAGAATAATCTTTCCTGTTCCCTTTCTTAATATTACCTGCTTGGAAGGTAACTATAGTTCCCAATACTCAAGATGCTCACTCATTTCTTTGCTTTTTTTATACATGAAATCTTCTTAAACTCTCCTCCCCATCACCATATGGTCAACTTTCTACTTAGAAATCAGATCCTGATAGAGTTACCTTATAACCCTGCAATTCCGCTTCTGGGCAGATGTTCAGAGAAAATTCTAATTTGAAAAGATAGATGCACCCCAGTATTCACTGTAGCACTACTTACAATAGCCAAGACACAGACACAACTTAAATGTCCATCAACAGAAGAATGGATTAAAAAGATGTGGAATACAGATATGATGTTTTATATATACACACATACATAATGGAGCATTATTTAGCCATAAAAAAAAAAGAAAAAGAATGCCATTTGCAGCAACATGGAAAGATCTAGAGATCATCATACTAAGAGAAAGACAGATATATGATATCACTTACATGTGGAATCTATATTATACAAATGAACTTATTTACAAAACAGAAATACATGGGGAACAAAGTGTGGTTACCTAAAGGAAGAGAGGGAGGAGGAAGTATAAATTAGAAGTTTGGGATTAGCAGATACAAATGACTATATACAAAATAGATATACACTACAAGGTCCTACTGTGTAGCCAAGGAAACTATATTTAATAGTCTGTAATAAACCATAAAGGAAAAGAATATATACATATATGTATAACTTTGCTGTATGCTAGAAATAAATACACTGTAAATCAACTATGCTTCAATTGAAACAGGTCCTGTGATTCTGCAATGCCTTACATAGTTTGATTAATTCTCATCTATACTAAAATTATTCATTCTATTATTACTGTGCTATATGTTGTTTAATGTTTTAAACATGCTTTTTAAAAACAGAGGTGATCTAAGCCATCTTTGCATCTCAAGTCTTGCAAAATATCCTCCTCATGACATGGGCAGTGCATTTTGATTGGAATTTAACTTGATTTAATTTAGCAGATTTTTATCATTCATTTCCTGTGGAATATTCTATTTTATGAATATATGATATATATAAAAGTGCATAGCACTTCTATACAATGTGGATTAGAAATTCAACTATGTATACAAATGGTGACATCTAATTTGTAAAAATGTATTCATTTCTCCTTCTTCATTGAAAAACCCACAGTTCTAAGAGCTGTTCTTACTCAGAAAATGTTGCTTATGCACTAGAATCTTTACCAGTAAAATTCTCCAAACCTCATCTCATCTTTATGCTTCACAGCTGTTCTTCTGCATCCCTTGTTGAAACTTTTTTTGTCAAAGATCCTTGCAATTTCCTACTACTGAACTCCTGCTTTTATCCTTTGTCATTGCTAGACATTTAATTAGGAAAAATAATCTCTAAGTGTATTGCTACATTCCTGGAAAAAGATCATTTTGAGTTCTGAACAAGTGACTTAACACTACAGACTTGTAATATAAAAGAATGTGTTTTTTAATTAAAACAGTGAGTATCAGAAACATCAATGCAACTAGAAATACACTCATAAAACATGAGATGCTGAAGATTTCCTAAAGATCGTATGTTTCCACCTGTTAAGTTTTAAAATGAGGAAAAAACAACTAAGACAGAGGTTAGTTAAAATGCTTGTCTCAAATCACACACACAGTTAGCAAAGTATCCAGAATGAAAGCTCTACTTTCACAGATTCCCAACTTAAGACAACACCCAGTATCACAAAGACTTTCTGAGAAAAAAAAAGCTACCTGGATGCCTGGTCACAGATCTGATCTGCAATACAGCTACAAGAGAACTGGGATATTTAGACATTTTTGGCTCCTACCTGAAATATGGAAAAAGTGTCTTTGTCCCAATTTCTTACATCTGGAGTATACCTTGGAAGTTGAGATCAAGTTTGCTTTTAGTTGTTCTGAGAAAATGTCTATTCATATCTGTGCTTGTATAGCCCTCGAATATTGAGGAAACTAGATATTATGTTTCTGAGAATAAGTGTAGCTTGAAAAATGCAAAGCATAGTATTGACTTACCCTGATGCAAACTTGCTTCATGTGAATCGTGCAACTGCTCCTGGCAACTATCTGTAGCTGAATTTATATGCTCTGTTCAACATCCAGTCATCAAGTCAGCTACTGGTACCCCTACCATCAGAAAACTATATTTCCCTCTCCTTGCATTTAGTAAGTGCTTTAAATCCTGACATTTATTCAAGCTTGCTCAGGCTGAGTTTTATATTTCCTGTTAGTGCTGTACTGATTATTCACCCATGTAACTACTCTGGGAATTAGCATCAAAATGGGGATATGAGGACCAACCATAAAAAAAGATGTTATGAATACTCAAATCTTCAAATTTGAAAGTTTCTGCTTTAAGATTCTAGAGCATAAATGTCAGAGAAAAACACTAACATTTGGATTTATGGCGACAACTCTGATGCCATCCAGTGGACAGTTAAGGAAATATCTCAAGTTTTCCTTTTCCTAGGCCAGCTGTATTTAATGGAATGCAGAGCAGAAAGACAGGCTACCCTGTCCATCACCAGCTCCTGGAGCTTGCTCAAACTCATATCCATCAGTTAGTAATGCAATCCAATCATCTTATCCTCTGCGTCCCCTTCTCCTCCTGCCTTCAGTCTTTCCCAGCATCAGGGTCTTTTCCAATATGTCAGTTCTTCACATCAGGTGGCCAGAGTATTGGAGTTTCAGCTTCAGCATCAGTCCTTCCAATGAACAATCAGGACTGACTTCCTTTAGGATGGACTGGTTGGATCTCCTTGCAGTCCAAGGGACTTGCAAGGGTTTTCTCCCACACTACAGTTCAAAAGCATCAATTCGTTAGTGCTCAGCTTTCTTTATAGTCCAACTCTCATATCCATACATGACAACTGGAAAAACCATAGCTTTGACTAGATGGACATTTGTTGACAAAGTAGTGTCTCTGCTTTTTAATATGCTGTCTAGGTTGGTCATAGATTTCTTTCAAGGAGCAAGTGTCTTTTAATTTCATGGCTGCTGTCACCATCTGCAGTGATTTTGGAGACCTGGGCTTCCCTGATAGCTCAGTTGGTAAAGAATCTGCCTGAAGTGCAGGAGACCCCAGTTTGATTCCTGGGGCAGGAAGATCCTCTGGAGAAGGGATAGGCTACCCACTTCAGCATTCTTGGGCTTCCCTGTGGCTCAGCTGGTAAAGAATCTGCCTGCAATGGAGGACTCTTGAGTTCCATCCCTGGGTTGGGAAGATCCCCTGGAGAAGGGAAAGGCTACCAACTCCAGTATTCTGGCCTGGAGAATTCCATGGACTGGATTGTCCATGGGGCTGCAAAGAGTCAAACACGACTGAGCAAACTTCACTTTCACTTTCAGAGCAAAAAGAGGATGGCATATAAAAATTCTTAAGTGCATCTTCTCTGACACAACATGTAATCAAAATAATATATATTTCATGTAATAATCAATTATTGTACACACACACACACACACACACACACAGAGTACACAGATAAAAGAATAAAGCCCAAATGGTAACAGTGATTATAGATTAATGTTAATGATTTATTTTTTTATAATTGAGGGAAAAATCACTTCTAATTTGCACAAAAGTTTTAACACAATAAGCAATTCAAAAACACAATGTATTTAAATTTTTTATATTTTGAGAGAAGTAGACAAATTTGGCATGTAATATTTCACAGACTTCTCTAGTTAAGTAACACATATTCAGAAAGAAAGACTTCCTACAAAACATGAGCACAAGAGACTGGACAGATACTTTTGTGCTATAAGTTGTTAAGGGAATTATTGTCATCTTATTTAATTATCTGGCAAACATTTACTAGGATCCAACAACGTGCTCAACACTAGCAACCAGGAAATGGACGATGCTCCCTGCCTTTCAGAGCACCACCATATAGTGAACAGATATGCAGAGTAATGGTAAGTGACTCTGCAGACCTCTGTACCGGATGCTGGGGCAGTATAGGCAGGACATCCAACTCATAAAATGGAGGAGCCAAGATAGCCATTCAAGTGGTCCAAAAGATGTAATTCCTCATCTGAGCTGAATGTTCAAGATGTAACAGAAGTTATAGATTTAGCCATTAAAAGAGACAGGGGAAAAGGTCAGAGTTTCTTTAGGCAGAGAAAATAGATACTTAGTCTCTGAAAGCCTCCACCATAGGAAGTATAGGCTCAGTTACCCTCACAAGATAATAAACTTCTAGCAAAACTAACAACTCTTCTAAAAATTGACTCTGAATTCCAGGGTCATTATAAAGATAACAAAGCTGTTTGAATCACAAAACCTTAAAACCCAAGACTCCTGAAATGACTTTGGGGATGGTCATGTAGGTTCCTGGATAAACACTGAGATAAGCTTGTGATAAAAATCTTCCTTCCTACTACAGTCCCCTTTCAGTTTCAACAGTCTGAACCCCAAACCATACTTCAAATGTGACAGGAGCTGGATGTTGAAATCAGCCTCCCTAATAATCTAGCTCTTCATTCAGAATTTTTTCTTCCAATTTTGTTGAGATGTAACTGATACACAGCACTGTATAAGTTTAAAGTGTACAGCATAATAATTTGAGTAACCTACATCATGAAGTGGTTATCACCATATGTTTAGTGAACATCCATCATCTCATAAAGATACAAAAGAAAATGTTTACCTTGTGATCAGAACTCAGGATTTACTCTTAATTTGCATATATAACAACATGTAAATACATCTTATAGCTGGAAGTTTGTACCTTGTAACCATTTTCATCCAATTCTTCTTCCTTATAGCTCCTATCTCTAGTAGCCAAATATCTGATCTAGTTTTTCTATGAGTTTCTTTATTTCCATGTCTGTTTGTTGAAGCAAAATTGATCTACACATTGTGTTAGTTTCTGGAACACAACACAGTAATCCTATAGTTCTGTTTATTACAAAATGATCACCAGGATAAGTCTAGTTATCATCTGTCACCACATAAAGATAATTCATTACCATGAAAATTTCCCACATTATACCTTTCATCCCCAAGACTCATTTATCTGGTAACTGGAAGTGTGTACCTCAGTCTCTCTCACCTATTTTGTTCATACCCCCAAGCTTTCCTCTCTGGCAGCCACATGATTGTTCTTTTTAAAGATCTTTGCATGCATGCTAAGATGCTTCAGTCATGTCCAACTCTTTGTGACCCTATGGAAGTAGCCCGCCAGGCTCCTCTGTCCATGAGACTCTCCAGGCAAGAATACTGGAATGGGTTGCCATGCCCTCTTCCCACCCAGGAATCGAATCCGCAATCTCTTATATCTCCTTCACTGGCAGACAGGTTCTTTACCACTAGCGTCATCTGGGAAGCCCAACCCCAGGGATGGGGCTGAACTAATCACTAATTAAGTCACCTAGGTCACTACACACACACACACACACAATTAGGAAATGTATTTTCTATTTTCACCAAAGAAAATACAGATTCTTGATTTAAATAGTAGACAAAAATGGTATGAAAATTCTTGAACTTTTCAGGCTAGCTATATTAGTCAAAAAATTTTACCCAAGGGACATGTAAGAGGAAATTTTGATTGACTGACTCTTAATTCAACCAAGATGAATAGCTCACTTGGTAAAGAGCAGACATGCAGGTCAACCTTAGAAACTCACGGAATGAGCAACTTCAGTGTTGTAAGGACCCTCCACATCTTTCCACTCTTTTTGATTTCATTACAAACCTGATTTTTCCTACAAAGTAAGAAATAATGAACACCAGTGTGCTCATGAGCCTCATAAAGAAAGAAACAACCACTTGAAAAGGACTGATTTTCTCACTTTTAATTTTGAAAATCACAGGCATATATAATGCACCCAGCCTTGGTCCACTGGTGGTTAGATTTTTTTAAACTTAGGACTTTGGATTAGAGTAGCTGTTTTCAAACCCTGATGAGAGTTATCTTAGCTGATTTACTTAATTGTTCTCGTCTCTGACTCCTCATCTATTAAGCAGAGACCTCTGCTTTATATACTGATAGCAAAAGATTATGAAGATTTTTATGAAGATTAAAAAGCACTATGGAAATGGATAGCATTTTACCAGTGTTAAACATTAAAGAGACAGGATTTATTAAAGTCTTATACATCATCTTTCCTTGCTTTTCAAGGGACTCATCTAGAAAATCTGTCTTGGCCCAAAGTTGTGGAAATTTTAGCCAATAGGAAATCTTGGCCTTTTAGTACTTTTATTTGTCTAGAGGAAATTTCTTATATCCCTGTCTGAAAACCTGTCTTGGATATGGTTTGTTAGGCAAAGTTTATACACCTCACTCATACAGAAACCAAATTATTTAGAATATTGGACTTTTAACTGAAAAAAAAAAAAAGGTCTAAAAATCAAAGTGAAGACATGTTATGAACCTCTTAGGTAACATTTATACTCAGGTATTACTTAATTAACTGACTCTTAAAGCTATTTTCAACAATAGCAATTAAGTAATTCTTTAAAAGCGTCTTTGGAAATATGAAAAGAATCAAGAGTCAAAAATGATATGCCTCAGCAAAGGAAATAATAAATAAAATGAAACAACAACACACAGATTGGGAGATAATATTTATAAATGATGTGACTGACAAGAGATTAGTTTCCAAAATTTACAAACAGCTCATGATGCTTAATAGCATCAAAACAACCAACCCAATCAACAAATGGGCAAAAGACCTAAATAGACATTTCTCCAATCAAGACATACAGATGTCCAACAGGCACAGGAAAAGATGTTCAACATCACTAATTACTAGGGAAATGCAAATTAAAACTACAATAGGATATTGCCTCACACGAGTCAGAATGGTTATCATCAAAAAATCCACAAACAATAAATGCTGGAGAGGGTGTGGAAAGAAGTGAATCCTCCTATACTGTTGGTGGGAATGTAAATTGGTACAGCCACTGTGGAGAACAGTATGGAGGTTCCTTAAAAAACTAAAGCTATATGCTAACATATAACCCTGCAATCCCATTGCTGAGCATATATGCAGTGAAAAATGTGATCCAAAAGGATTCATGCACCCCAATGTTCATTGCAGCACTACTTTCGATAGCCAAGACATGAAAGCAACCTAAATGTCCATCAATGGAGGAATGGATAAAGAAGATGTGGTGCATATATATAATGGAATATATGCTCAGCCACTAAAACGAATGAAATAAAGCCATTTACCACAACATGGATAGACTTAGTACCATTATGAGTGAAGCAAGTCAGACAGAGAAAGAGAAATATCATATGACCACCCTTATATGTGGAATCTAAAAAGAAACTATATGAATGAAATTACAAAACAGAAAGAGACTCACAGACTTTGAGAACAAGCTTATGGTTGCCAGGGAGAAGTATGGGGGAAACGGACAGTTAGAGAGTTTGGAATTGACATGTACACACTACAATATCTAAAACGGATAACCATCGAGCAGACCTACTGTAGAGCATGTGGAACTCTGCTCAATGATATGAGGCAGAGTCACAGCAGGGGAGTTGGGGGATAATGGATACATGTCTATGTATGGCTGAATTCTTTCACTGTCTACCTGAAACAATCAGAACAATGTTTGTTAACTGGCTATATCCCAGTACAAAATGAAAAGTTAAAAAAAAAAAAAGATGTGTCCAGAGTGTCATTGGGTTTCATTATATTTGTGAATATGTATATGTGTAATGTACACACTAAAATCAGATTTAAAAATCACTGTAAATTAGATAAAGAATCTGTCAAGGAAATGTAGGGGTCTGTTGTGCATTCAGTCATAAACCAGGCATGGATTACACACAGACAGAAGAAAAAACGACCTACAAGGCCATTGAGCCAAAATCCAGAGCCCACCATGGAACCCCATGACCAGCACTGAATAATCAGCCAGGGTTGCCCCAAGGACAGTTGTACCCACCATCATGATCTCAATGGCCAGAAATAGGACAACATAAGCATCAACATAAGAGTGAGGATAAATTAAAATGTTCCAGTATCTTGAAGCTGTAGTCCATTACTTCTGGAGTACTAAGTGATTTTAATTGGTACATCTGCAGATTCTTATTTATCTATTTCTATTTTAATATGTCACTGTGCATATGACTAATCTTACTTTGCAGAATCATTGTTTACAATTGGATAGTATCTATTAAACTAACATGGGGTATTAATATTTTGGGGAACAAAACGTAAGAGTTGCTATCTCCCAGATTTAGATGAAGATCAGGTTAACACATTTGTAATACTTTTCTCATGTCTGAATTTTTCTGAGATAAAATGGGTAAGTGAGATAAAAGGCAAGATAAGTGCAGGGCAAATGGTAGCTGCAATAGTCATAATAAACTAAGGAAACTGAGGCGGGAAAATGAAAAAGTGAACTGGCTACCTGACAATTTTTCTAACCAGAAATAATATAAAAATCTCAAGTATGTGAAATGGATTTTTGAATAATTGGCAAAGAAATATAGGAAAACAGTAAAATGGGAAAGACTAAAGAGCTCTTCAAGAAAACTAGAGATACCAAGCGAACATTTCATGCAAAGATGCACTCAATAAAGGGCAGAAGTGATATGGACCTAACAGAAGCAGAAGATATTAAGAAGAGGTGGCAAGAATACACAGAAGAACTGTACAAAAAAGATATTCATGACCCAGATAATCACGATGGTGTGACCATTCACACTCATCTAGAGCCAGATATCGTGGAATGTGAAGTCAAGTGGGCCTTAGGAATCATCACTATAAACAAAGCTAGTGGAGGTGATGGAATTCCAGTTGAGCTATTTCAAATCCTGAAAGATGCTGCTGTGAAAGTGCTGCACTCAATATGCCAGCAAATTTGGAAAACTCAGCAGTGGCCACAGGACTGGAAAAGATCAGTTTTCATTCCAATCCCAAAGAAAGGCAATGCCAAAGAATGCTCAAACTACCACACAATTGCACTCATCTCACACGCTAGGAAAGAAATGCTTAAAATTCTCCAAGCCAGGCTTCAGTAATACGTGAACCGTGAACTTCCAGATGTTCAAGCTGGATTTAGAAAAGGCAGAGGAACCAGAGATCAAATTGCCAACATCTGCTGGATCATCAAAAAAGCAAGAGAGCTCCAGAAAAACATCTATTTCTGCTTTATTGACTATGACAAAGTCTTTGACTGTGTGGATCACCATAAACTGTGGAAAGTTCTGAAAGAGATGGGAGTACCAGACCACCTGACCTGCCTCTTGAGAAACCTGTATGCAGGCCAGGAAGCAACAGTTAGAACTGGACATGGAACAACAGACTGGTTCCAAATTGGGAAAGGAGTATGTCAAGGCTGTATATTGTCACCCTGCTTATTTAACTTATATGCAGAGTACATCATAAGAAATGCTGGGCTGGAGAAAGCACAAGCTGGAATCAAGATTGCTGGGAGAAATATCAAGAATCTCAGATATGCAGATGACACCACCCTTAAGGAAGAAGTGAAGAGGCACTAAAGAGCCTCTTGATGAAACCGAAAGAAGAGAGTGAAAAAGTTGGCTCAAAGCTCAACATTCAGAAAACTAATACCATGGCATCTGGTGCCATCAGTTCATGGCAAATAGGTGGGGAAACAGTGGAAACTGTCAGATTTTATTTTTCTGGGCTCCAAAATCACTGCAGATGGTGACTGCAGCCATGAAATTAAAAGACGCTTACTCCTTGGAAGGAAAGTTATGACCAACCTAGACAACATATTAGAAACCAGAGACATTAAAAAAAATAAAAATAAATAAAAATAAAAACCAGAGACATTACTTTGTCAACAGAGGTCCATCTAGTCAAGGCTATGGTTTTTCCAGTGGTCATGTATGGGTGTGAGAGTGGACTCTAAAGAAAGCTGAGCGCTGAATAATTGATGCTTTTGAACTGTCGTGTTGGAGAAGACTCTTGAGAGTCCCTTGGACTGCAAGGAGATCCAACCAGTCCATCCTAAAGTAGATCAGTCCTGGATGTTCATTGGAAGGACTGATGTTGAAGCTGAAACTCCAATACTTGGCCACCTGATGCGAAGGGCCAAGTCATCTGAAAAGACCCTGATGCTGGGAAAGACTGAAGGCAGGTGGAGAAGGGGACGACAGAGGATGAGATGGTTTGATGGCATCACTGACTCAATGGACATGGGTTTGAGTAGACTCCGGGAGTTGGTGATGGACAGGGAAGGCTGGCGTGCTGTGGTTCATGAGGTTGCAAAGAGTCAGACACTACTGAGTGACTGAACTGGAACTGGATTGGCAATTATTTGAAGGAGACTATGTGCAACTGAGAAGAACAAAGGTGTTGGATACCTAATGGATGCATATAATGGTGGAGCAGAATAAAACAAGGAAGATGTGAATTGTTAAGTGGGATTCATTTGAAATTTTGTTTAATGATATTCCTGGTGGTGAGATGCCCTAGTCGCCCTTGGATGGAGGGCGGGGTGGTGTGAAGAATCACCTGTTTGCTTTGGTTCACATTGTTTGACTGTCAACAGATAATACAAATCATGCTCTGCAAAGACATAGATGAAGCACTGTTTACCCTCCATAAAACTTCACACATGATTTGGTAACTAAAAACCATGAATACTTATAGCAAGGTCCTCCACATTGGAAATCAATTAAATTTTAGCTTTTCCAAGCTCTACTAACACCCAGACTACTTGTCTCTCCTTTTCCAGTGAGTTTCCTATAAATAAACATAATTTATATTAAAAAACATATAACAATTATATGTTTTATAAAAAAACATAATTATCTATATAGGCATGTGTGTATGTGCAAGCATGTTAGGCTGGGTCAATAGGTGAATGAAGCATAGTCACTGGAATATCAATAGGCACTTCCAATGTTAGTTGGCAGATTGATTCTCAAGCTATAAGGTCCGATGGATGAGAGTAAACTTAACAGAAAGATGCTCTTTCTCTTTTCTTCTCCCTTTCTATCAGCAGTATCGCTCAATACATTCTCCTTGTCTGTAAATGTCTGAACCCAACCACTGTCACAACGGTCCAATTCTTTTTGTTTTTTTTTGTTGTTGTTGTTGTTACCAGAAATGACCATATTAGGTGATACTTTTATTAAAATAGGACCCTGAAGTTCAATGTGTTATTCTGATTTGTCTTTAAATGTGTGATTAATAATTTTCTTACCCTTTTTCCCTTTCATTCTGAAAACTTTCAAACTTATAGAAAAGTTGCAGGAATGATTCATTCTGAATGAACATCTGAAAAATATTTACTTATGTATGACAATTGTTTAAGATTTTTCTAGCCACTGGTTAAATCAATGGATTTATAGAGATCAAATTATTATGTTACACACCATAACACTATAAAATGTTATATTGATTCTATCTGATTAAAAGTGAGGGGAAAACAAACAAAAAATGGATTCAAAAAGATACTTGGAACAGGGGAATTATCCCTCCATTAGCATCAGGTTGAGTGTGCTCCTCTTCTAGTCCCCAAACCCTGTAGCTCTCTGTAAATACAACCACACATATGTCTCTATATAATTAGTTATCTAGGTAAAGTGAAAGCTGGACAGCATCCTATAGGTTCCAGGTGTCCTTTCCTGATCCAATTTCTCTCTCCCAAAGAGAGTTAACTGCTACTTTCTTTTGCAGTTATACAAACTAGGTATGCATTTTTTGTTTGTTTGTTAACTTATTTAAATTGGAGGCTAATTATTTTACAATATTGTGGTTTTGCCATACATTGACTTGAATCAGCCATGGGTGTACATGTGTCCCGCATCCGAAATGCCCCCCCGCCCCATCCCATCCCTCTGGGTTGTCCCAGCGCACCAGCTTTGAGTGCCCTGTTTCATGCATCAAACTTGGACTGGTCATCATTTCACATATGGTAATAAACATGTTTGAATGCTATTCTCTCAAATCATCCTGCCCTTGCCTTCTCCCACAGAGTCCAAAAGTCTGTTCTTTCTATTTTTTAAGTATTACATTTTTTTTTCATTTGAACCTAATAAAAATTGGTGTCTTTGTTATTTTTGTTTTTTCTCTTTGTATTTTTTCCCATATTTTGTTTTGTGATCCAACCATGTTAGTACATGCATAAAAATTAGGAAGACTAATTAGTTAATATATGTCATTTCTTGGTAGAATAACTTCGTAAATAAAAGCTAAGTATAGAAAAAAAGACTGTGGTTGCCCCAGGCAACTGGATGAGAAGATGTCTGTGTTGGTCTTTTTTTCATTCTACATTAATCTTTCAAACCACAGTATAGTCGACTTCCACTTATTAGCTGGCTTGCACAAATGTCCTTTTCCCCTTTTTGCTATCTTTGAGAATAAGGACCATATTCGAGGGCTTATACTACCAGCTGGGTTTTGGTACAACTCTCTGGCAAGAGTGAACACCAGGGAACATAGCCTAGAAATAGACATTAAAGAAGGTCTCCTTATCAGAAGGGCAAATATCAAAGCTGGTTTGGTAAGCAACCACCAAAATACAATATTTCACTAAAGTTCCCACATAAATGTGAGTTTCTATTCTACTTGATGTCGAATATCTTCTGACTTGGTCTGAGAGAAAATAAGAAATGTTGCAATAAACATTATCAGTATAAAACTACTTTAACATTTGTAAAAAGCTGATGTAAAAAATAAAAGCAGGTTTCATATTTTCTTCCTCATAATAAGACTCTAGGGGTTTTCATTGAAGTGTTGATAAAATAAGCAAACGGTCTTTGAGTTCAGTAAAGCAAAATGTTTTACACTATTAAGAAACTTATACTATTAATATTTCTGGACTAGTATCACACACATAAGATATATTGTGAGATATAAGATGAGATACAAGATACATTGTGAGATAGTCAACTTGATTTAAGATATATTGTGAGATTATCTCACTATAGTGAGACAATCTCACTATTCTGAGATAGTCAACTTGATTTACTTTGTAAATGAATATGTACATTAGGTGTGTGTCAGAAGGTATAAAAATTAGGGAGATAAGCCAATCTTCCATTTGCCCTAAATTATTGCTTTTCTGACTTCTAAATTGTTTTCTTTTCTGTCTCTCTATTGCTCATTTCAAAAGGAGCAATTGTTAAAAGTAATCTTGTTCTCCACAGGCATATAGTAAGTCTTTTGTCATTTTTGGCTAATTTTTGGCTAATTTTGGCTAATTTGCCATGACTAAATAAAATAGGAAAAAGAGCTAATCTACTGAGGGATTAAGTAAAACAGGCAAATGATTAAAATAACATCACTGAGAAATATATATATTTTGAATCTGCAGTCTTAAGAGAAACATATTATTAACCTTGAAATTATAATTTAGGTCAAGATGATTTTAGGTCAAGATGGCAAAGTAGAAAACATGCACTGATCTTCTCCTGCAAGAACTCCAAAATTACAACTTGCTGCTAAATAGCCATCAACAGGAGAATGTTGGATCCCACGAAAAACAGATACCACACATCCAAGGGCAAAGGAGAAGGCCCAGCAAGACAGTAGGAGGGGCAAAATCACCTTTAAAATCAAACTCCACACCTGCCAGAGACACTCAGAGGGCTCAACCAAGCCTTGTGCATACCAGGACCCAGACACGCCACAAAGCTTGAGCCAGATTGTGTTTGACTATCTCCTGCAGAGGCATGGGTCAGCAGTGGACTGCAGCAGGGGCTGTGGGTGCAATAGACTTGGGTATGGCATAAGCCCTCTTGGAGGAGGTTGCCATTAACCCCACCATGGAGCCACCAGAACTTACAAAGGACTGGGGAAACAGACTTTTGGAGGGCACAAACAAAACCTTGTGTGCACCAGGACAAGGAGAAAGGAGCAGTGACCCCACGAGAGACTAACTCAGACTTGCCCGTGAGTGTTCAGGAGTCTCTGACAGAGGTGTGGGTCAGTGGAGGCCTGCTGCAAGGTTGGGGGTACTGAGTGCAAGAGTGTGTGCATGGAACCTTTTGAAGCAGGTCACCATGACCTTCATTACCTCCACCATAGTTTGGCCTCTGGTCAAACAACAAGGAGGAAACACAGTCCCACCCATCAACAGAAAATTGGATTCAAGATTTACTGAGTATGGCCCAGACGATCAGAAAAAGAGCCAGTTTCCCCCTCAGTCAGTCTCTCCCATCAAGAAGCTTCCATAAGCCTCTTATCCTTCTCCATCAGAGGGCAGACAGAAAGAAAACCACAATCACAGAAAACTAACCAATCAGATCACATCGACCACAGCCTGGTCTAACTCAATGAAACTATGAGTAATGCCTTTTAGGGCCACCCAAGACAGGTGGGTCATGGTGGAGATTTCTGACAAAACGTGGTCCACTGGAGAAGGGAATGGCAAACCACTTCAGTATTCTTGGCTTGAGAACCCCGTGAACAGTATGAAAAGGCAAAAAGATATGAAAGATGAACTCCCCAGGTCGGTAGGTACCCAATATGCTACTGGAGATCAGTGGAGAAATAACTCCAGAAAGAATAAAGAGACAGAGCCAAAGCAAAAGAAACACCCAGCTGTGGATGTGACTGGTGATGGAAGTAAAGTCCAATGATATAAAGAGCAATATTGCATAGGAAGCTGGAATATTAGGTCCATGAATCGAGGTAAATTAGAAGTGGTCAAACAGGAGATGGCAAGAATGAACATCAACATTTTAGGAATCAGTGAACTAAAGTGGACTGGAATAGGGGAATTTAACTCAGATGACCATCATATATACTACTGTGGGCAAGAAGCCCTTGAAGAAATGGAGTAGCCATCATATGCAACAAAAGAGTCCAAAATTCAGTACTTGATGCAATCTCAAAAATGACAGAACAATCTCTGTTGGTTTCCAAGGAACACCACTCAAAATCACAGTAACCCAAGTCTATGACTGACCAGAAGCTGAAGTTGAATGGTTCTATGAATACTTACAAGACCTTCTAGAACTAACACCCAAAAAAGATGTCCTTTACATTATAGGGGACTGGATTGCAAAAGTAGGAAGTTGAGAGATATCTGGAGTAATAGGCAAATTTGACCTTGGAGTACAAATGAAGCAGGTCAAAGAATAACAGAGTTTCGCCAAGAGAATGTGCTGGTCATAGCAAACACCCTCTTCCAACAACACAAGAGAAGACTCTACACATGGACATCACAGATGGTCAATACTGAAAACAGATTGATTATATTCTTTGCAGCCAAAGATGGAGAAGCTCTGTAGAGTCAACAAAAACAAAACCAGGAGCTGACTGTGGCTCAGATCATGAACTCCTTATTGCCAAATTCAGATTGAAATTGAAGAAAGTGGGGAAAACCACTAGACCATTTAGGTATGACCTAAATCAAATCCCTTACGAATATACAGTGGAAATGACAAATAGATTCAAGGGGTTAGATCTGATAGACAGAGTGCCTGAAGAACTATGGATAGAGGTTTGTGACATTGTACAGGAGGCAGTGATCAAGATCATCCCCAAGAAAAAGAAATGCAAAAAGCCAAAATGGTTGTCCAAGGAGACCTTACAAATAGCTGAGAAAAGACTTGAAAGGCAAAGGAGAAAAGGAGAGATACCCATTTGAATGCAGAGTTCCAAAGAATAGCAAGGAGAGATAAGAAAACCTTCCTCAGTGATCAATGCAAAAAATAGAAGAAAACAATAGAATGGGAAAGACTAGAGAGCTCTTCAAGAAAATGAGAGATACCAAGGGAACATTTCATAAAAAGACGGGCACAATGAAGGATAGAAATGGTATGGACCTAACAGAAGCAGAAGATATTAAGAAGAGGTGGCAAGAATACACAGAAGAACTATACAAATAAGATCTTAATGATGATGTGATTACATGAATAATCATGATGGTGTGATCACTCACCTAGAGTAAGGCATCGTGGAATGTGAGGTCAAATGGGCCTTAGGAGGATCACTATGAACAAAGCTAGTGGAGGTAACGGAATTCCATTTGAGATATTTCAAATACTAAATGATGATGCTGTGAAAGTGCTGCACTCAATATGCCAGCAAATTTGGAAAACTCAGCAGTGGCCACAGCACTGGAAAAAGGTCAGTTTTCATTCCAATCCCAAAGAAAGGCAATCCCAAAGAATGCTCAAATTACCACACAATTGCAGTCATCTCACACGCTAGGAAAGCAATGCTTAAAATTCTCCAAGCCAGGCTTCAGCAATACACGAACATCCAGATGTTCAAGTTGGTTTTAGAAAAGGCAGAGGAGCCAGAGATCAAATTGCCAACATCTGCTGGATCATCAAAAAAGCAAGAGAGTTCCACAAAAACATCTATGTCTACTGTATTGACTATGCCAAAGCCTTTGACTGGGTGGATCACAATAAACTGTGGAAAATTCTGAAAGAGATGGGAATACCAGACCACCTGACCTGCCTCTTGAGAAGCCTGTATGCAGGTCAGGAAGCAACAGTTAGAACTGGACATGGAACAACAGACTGGTTCCAAATAGGAAAAGGAGTACATCAAGGCTGTATATTGTCACCCTGCTTGTTTATCTTTTTTTTTTTTTTTTTAATTTTTTTATTAGTTGGAGGCTAATTACTTCACAACATTTCAGTGGGTTTTGTCATACATTGATATGAATCAGCCATAGATTTACACTTATTCCCCATCCCGATCCCCCCTCCCATCTCCCTCTCCACCCGATTCCTCTGGGTCTTCCCAGTGCACCAGGCCCGAGCACTTGTCTCATGCATCCCACCTGGGTTGGTGATCTGTTTCACCATAGATAATACACATGCTGTTCTTTCTAAATATCCCACCCTCACCTTCTCCCACAGAGTTCAAAAGTCTGTTCTGTACTTCTGTGTCTCCTTTTCTGTTTTGCATATAGGGTTATCGTTACCATCTTTCTAAATTCCATATATATGTGTTAGTATGCTGTAATGTTCTTTATCTTTCTGGCTTACTTCACTCTGTATAAGGGGCTCCAGTTTCATCCATCTCATTAGGACTAGTTCAAATGAATTCTTTTTGATGGCTGAGTAAAATTCCATGGTGTATATGTACCACAGCTTCCTTATCCATTCATCTGCTGATGGGCATCTAGGTTGCTTCCATGTCCTGGCTATTATAAACAGTGCTGCGATGAACATTGGGGTGCATGTGTCTCTTTCAGATCTGGTTTCCTCAGTGTGTATGCCCAGAAGTGGTATTGCTGGGTCATATGGCAGTTCTATTTCCAGTTTTTTAAGGAATCTCCACACTGTTTTCCATAGTGGCTGTACTAGTTTGCATTCCCACCAACAGTGTAAGAGGGTTCCCTTTTCTCCACAGCCTCTCCAGCATTTATTGCTTGTAGACTTTTGGATAGCAGCCATCCTGACTGGTGTGTAATGGTACCTCATTGTGGTTTTGATTTGCATTTCTCTAATAATGAGTGATGTTGAGCACCTTTTCATGTGTTTGTTAGCCATCTGTATGTCTTCTTTGGAGAAATGTCTGTTTAGTTCTCTGGCCCATTTTTTGATTGGGTCATTTATTTTTCTGGAATTGAGCTGCAGGAGTTGCTTGTATATTTTTGAGATTAATCCTTTGTCTGTTTCTTCATTTGCTATTATTTTCTCCCAGTCTGAGGGCTGTCTTTTCACCTTACTTATAGTTTCTTTTGTAGTGCAAAAGCTTTTAAGTTTCATTAGATCCCATTTGTTTAGTTTTGCTTTTATTTCCAATATCCTGGGAGGTGGGTCATAGAGGATCTTGCTGTGATTTATGTCGGAGAGTGTTTTGCCTATGTTCTCCTCTAGGAGTTTTATAGTTTCTGGTCTTACATTTAGATCTTTAATCCATTTTGAGTTTATTTTTGTGTATGGTGTTAGATAGTGTTCTAGTTTCATTCTTTTGCAAGCGGTTGACCAGTTTTCCCAGCACCACTTGTTAAAGAGGTTGTCTTTTTTCCATTGTATATCCTTGCCTCCTTTGTCAAAGATAAGGTGTCCATAGGTTCGTGGATTTATCTCTGGGCTTTCTATTCTGTTCCATTGGTCTATATTTCTGTCTTTGTGCCAGTACCACACTGTCTTGATGACTGTGGCTTTGTAGTAGAGTCTGAAGTCAGGCAGGTTGATTCCTCCAGTTCCATTCTTCTTTTTCAAGATTACTTTGGCTATTCGAGGTTTTTTGTATTTCCATACAAATTGTGAAATTCTTTGGTCTAGTTCTGTGAAAAATACCGTTGGTAGCTTGATAGGGATTGCATTGAATCTATAGATTGCTTTGGGTAGAATAGCCATTTTGACAATATTGATTCTTCCAATCCATGAACACGGTATGTTTCTCCATCTGTTTGTGTCCTCTTTGATTTCTTTCATCAGTGTTTTATAGTTTTCTATGTATAGGTCTTTTGTTTCTTTAGGTAGATATACTCCTAAGTATTTTATTCTTTTTGTTGCAATGGTGAATGGTATTGTTTCCTTAATTTCTCTTTCTGTTTTTTCATTGTTAGTATATAGGAATGCAAGGGATTTCTGTGTGTTAATTTTATATCCTGCAACTTTACTATATTCATTGATTAGTTCTAGTAATTTTCTGGTAGAGTCTTTAGGGTTTTCTATGTAGAGGATCATGTCATCTGCAAACAGTGAGAGTTTCACTTCTTCTTTTCCTATCTGGATTCCTTTTACTTCTTTTTCTGCTCTGATTGCTGTGGCCAAAACTTCCAACTCTATGTTGAACAGTAGTGGTGAGAGTGGGCACCCTTGTCTTGTTCCTGATTTCAGGGGAAATGCTTTCAATTTTTCACCATTGAGGGTGATGCTTGCTGTGGGTTTGTCATATATAGCTTTTATTATGTTGAGGTATGTTCCTTCTATTCCTGCTTTCTGGAGAGTTTTAATCATAAATGAGTGTTGAATTTTGTCAAAGGCTTTCTCTGCATCTATTGAGATAATCATATGGTTTTTATCTTTCAATTTGTTAATGTGGTGTATTACATTGATTGATTTGCGGATATTGAAGAATCCTTGCATTCCTGGGATAAAGCCCACTTGGTCGTGGTGTATGATTTTTTTAATATGTTGTTGGATTCTGTTTGCTAGAATTTTGTTAAGGATTTTTGCATCTATGTTCATCAGTGATATTGGCCTGTAGTTTTCTTTTTTTGTGGCATCTTTGTCAGGTTTTGGAATTAGGGTGATGGTGGCCTCATAGAATGAGTTTGGAAGTTTACCTTCTTCTGCAATTTTCTGGAAGAGTTTGAGTAAGGTAGGTGTTAGCTCTTCTCTAAATTTTTGGTAGAATTCAGCTGTGAAGCCATCTGGTCCTGGGCTTTTGTTTGCTGGAAGATTTTTGATTACAGTTTCGATTTCCTTCCCTGTGATGGGTCTGTTAAGATCTTCTATTTCTTCCTGGTTCAGTTTTGGAAAGTTATACTTTTCTAAGAATTTGTCCATTTCATCCAAGTTGTCCATTTTATTGGCATAGAGCTGCTGGTAGTAGTCTCTTATGATCCTTTGTATTTCAGTGTTGTCTGTTGTGATCTCTCCATTTTCATTTCTAATTTTGTTAATTTGGTTCTTCTCTCTTTGTTTCTTAATGAGTCTTGCTAATGGTTTGTCAATTTTGTTTATTTTTTCAAAAAACCAGCTTTTAGCTTTGTTGATTTTTGCTATGGTCTCTTTAGTTTCTATTGCATTTATTTCTGCCCTGATTTTTAAGATTTCTTTCCTTCTGCTAACCCTGGGATTCTTCATTTCTTCCTTCTCTAATTGCTTTAGGTGTAGAGTTAGGTTATTTATTTGGCTTTTTTCTTGTTTCTTGATGTAAGCCTGTAATGCTATGAACCTTCCCCTTAGCACTGCTTTTACAGTGTCCCATAGGTTTTGGGTTGTTGTGTTTTCATTTTCATTCATTTCTATACATATTTTGATTTCTTTTTTGATTTCTTCTATGATTTGTTGGTTATTCAGAAGCGTGTTATTTAGCCTCCAGGTGTTTGAATTTTTAACAATTTTTTTCCTGTAATTGAGATCTAATCTTACTGCACTGTGGTCAGAAAAGATGACTGGAATGATTTCAATTTTTTTTGAATTTTCCAAGGCTAGATTTATGGCCCAGGATGTGATCTATTCTGGAGAATGTTCCGTGTGCACTTGAGAAAAAGGTGAAGTTGATTGTTTTGGGGTGAAATGTCCTATAGATATCAATTAGGTCTAGCTGGTCCATTGTGTCATTTAAAGTTTGTGTTTCCTTGTTGATTTTCTGTTTAGTTGATCTATCCATAGTTGTGAGTGGGGTATTAAAGTCTCCCACTATTATTGTGTTACTGTTAATTTCCTCTTTCATAGTCGTTAGTGTTTGCCGTACATATTGCGGTGCTCCTATGTTGGGTGCATATATATTTATAATTGTTATATCTTCTTCTTGGATTGATCCTTTGATCATTATGTAGTGTCCTTCTTTGTCTCTTTTCACAGCTTTTATTTGAAAGTCTATTTTATCTGATATGAGTATTGCGACTCCTGCTTTCTTTTGGTCTCCATTTGCATGAAATATTTTTTTCCAGCCCTTCACTTTTAGTCTGTATGTGTCTCTTGTTTTGAGGTGGGTCTCTTGTAGACAGCATATATGGGGGTCTTGTTTTTGTATCCATTCAGCCAATCTTTGTCTTTTGGTTGGGGCATTCAACCCATTTACATTTAAGGTAATTATTGATAGGTGTGGTCCCGTTGCCATTTACTTTGTTGTTTTGGGTTCACGTTTATACAACCTTTCTGCATTTCCTGTCTAGAGAAGATCCTTTAGCATTTGTTGAAGAGCTGGTTTGGTGGTGCTGAATTCTCTCAGCTTTTGCTTATCTGTAAAGCTTTTGAGTTCTCCTTCATATCTGAATGAGATCCTTGCTGGATACAGTAATCTAGGTTGTAGGTTATTCTCTTTCATTACTTTCAGGACATCCTGCCATTCCCTTCTGGCCTGGAGGGTTTCTATTGATAGGTCAGCTGTTATCCTTATGGGAATCCCTTTGTGTGTTATTTGTTGTTTTTCCCTTGCTGCTTTTAATATTTGTTCTTTGTGTTTGATCTTTGTTAGTTTGATTAATATGTGTCTTGGGGTGTTTCGCCTTGGGTTTATCCTGTTTGGGACTCTCTGGGTTTCTTGGACTTGAGTGGCTATTTCCTTCCCCATTTTAGGGAAGTTTTCAGCTATTATCTCCTCGAGTATTTTCTCATGGCCTTTCTTTTTGTCTTCTTCTTCTGGAACTCCTATGATTCGAATGTTGGGGCGTTTCACAGTGTCCCAGAGGTCCCTGAGGTTGTCCTCATTTCTTTTGATCCTTTTTTCTTTTTTCCTCTCTGCTTCATTTATTTCCACCATTTTATCTTCTACCTCACTTATCCTATCTTCTGCCTCTGTTATTCTACTCTTGGGTCCCTCCAAAGTGTTTTTGATCTCATTCATTGCATTGTTCATTTTTAATTGACTCTTTTTTATTTCTTCTAGGTCTTTATTAAACAATTCTTGTATCTTTTCAATCTTTGTCTCCAGGCTATTTATCTGTAACTCCATTTTGTTTTCAAGATTTTGGATCATTTTTATTATCATTATTCTAAATTCTTTTTCAGGTAGATTCCCTATCTCCTCCTCTTTTGTTTGACTTGGTGGGCATTTTTCATGTTCCTTTACCTGTTGGGTATTTCTTTGCCTTTTCATCTTGTTTAGATTGCTGTGTCTGGAGTGGACTTTCTGTATTCTGGAGGTCTGTGGTTCCTTTTTATTGTGGAGGATTTACCCAGTGGGTGGGGTTAGACGATTGGCTTGTCAAGGTTTCCCGGTTAGGGAAGCTTGCGTCAGTGTACTGGTGCGTGGAACTTGATTTCTTCTTTTTGGAGAGCAATGGAGTGCCCAGTAATGAGTTTTGAGATGGGTCTATGTGTTAGGTGCCACCTTGGGCAGCCTGTATGTTGACATTCGGGGCTATGTTCCTGTGTTGCTGGAGAATTTGCGTGGTATGTCTTGCTCTAAAACTTACTGGCTCTTGGGTGGTGGTTGGTTTCAGTGTAGGTATGGAGGCTTTTGGACGGTCACTTATTGCTTAAAGTTCCATGTAGTCAGGAGTTTTCTGGTGTTCTCAGGTTTTGGGCTTAAGTTTCCTGCCTCTGGATTTCAGTTTTATTCTTCCTGTAGTCTCAGGACTTCTCCAACCATACAGCACTGATAATAAAACTTCTAGGTTAATGGCGAAAAGATTCTCCCCTGTTAGGGACACCCAGAGAGGTTCACAGAGTTACATGAACAGGAGAAAAGGGAGGAGGGAGATAGAGATGAGCAGGAGGAGAAAAAGGGGGACTCAAGAGGAGAGAGACAGATCTACGCAGCTGTCTGTTCCCAGAGTGTTCTCCGTATCTCAGACACCTACAAGGATTCACAGAATTGGATTGGGAAGAGAAGGGGAAAGGAGGAAATAGAGGTGTTCTGAGGTAGAAAACAGAGAGTCAAGATTGGGAGAGAATAATCTTCGGTTTAAAGATAGGGCTTCTCTGTTTTTTTTTTTTTTTTTGGTAAGGTTATAGTGTAGTGAAAATGAAAATGAAGAGTAGTAGAGGAGTTCTAGAGGACTTTAAAAGAAATAAGAGAAAAAGAAAAATAGAAAATAAAAGAGAAAACGGAAAGGAAAAAAAAGAAGAAAAAAGAAAAAAAGAAAAAGAAAAAAAGAAAAAAAAACAAAAAAAAAAAAGAAAGAAAGAAAGAAAAAAAAAATGTTTTTTTTTCCCCTAATTAAAAAAATCGTAAAAATCTATGAAAATGAAAGTTAAGGAGTAATGGGGGAGTAATAGGGAATTTTAAAGGAAAATAAAAGAGAAAAAATAAAAAAGAAAAAATATAAAAAGAAAAAAAAAATTTTTTTTTTTCCTTACTTAGAAAAAAAAAAGTAAAAATATATCTAGGAGTTTCTCTGGAGCTGCTGCGGTCAGTGTGGGTTCGGCTCAGTTTCAGATAGCTCCTCGTTCCAGCTTACACTTCTCGATATCTACAGGGCCCTTCCGGTGAAGTCGGTGTTTTCTACAGGGATTTTAATCTGTTGCACCAGTCCCTTCTGAAGCGGGTCCCTTTGTTTATTTGGCTTCTGTTTGCCGGTCTCTTCAGAGCCTCATTTCCGCCCTGACACAGGCGGGCGGAGGTGGACTCTTATTCAGTTAGCTAGTTCCCTTGCGCTGCTGGGAGGGGCTGACGCTGCGGGGATGGGCTGGCGCTGCGGGGCGGGGCTGGTGCTGCGGGGAGGGGCTGGCCCTGTGGGGGCGGGCTGGCGCTGCCGGGAGGGGCTGACGCTGCTTTCTCCGTCTGCGCTGCTCAGGCTCCCGGCTGTTCTATATGGAGCGCGCCCCGCGCTGCGCCAGGCTCCAGCCCTCGGGTGCTACACAAAAGCGCGGAAGGAAAAGCTGCGCCTGCTCTCTGTGCCTTCCCCGTCAGAGCGGTCCAGGCAGCGAGGGGCTTGATGGGCGCACTATCCCCAGGTGTGGCGCACTCACTCCCTTCCGCGGACCCAGTCTCAGTTTCCGCTGGCGCCAGGCGGGTGCGCGCGCCTTCCGCCCTCTGCGTCCCCAGCCCGAGTCCCCGCCCGCGCCGGTCGGGTGCCTGCGCCCTGTGTCTCGCCGCGACCTTCCCCTACCCCCTGCCTCCTGCCTCGGGCGGTGCTGGGCGGGTCCGCAGCCTGCGACCTCTTCTTGGGACTTTCTCCGTCCCTTTGTTCTGCGAACGGCCGGCAGTGTGTTCCGGCTGGTTAATTTTCTCTCTTTTGGTCTCCCACAGTTCAAGTTGGCACCTCACAGAAGCTCCCTCCGATTGTCCTCAGGGCACTCAGGCCCGGACCCTAGCCCAAGCAAGGCCGCCTAAGACTCCCTTCCCGGGACGGGTCTCCGTCCTTAGCGCTTTTGTCTCACTTTTTATCTTTTATATTTTGTCCTACCTCCTTTCGAAGACAATGGTCTGCTTTTCTGGGCGCCTGATGACCTCAGCTAGCGATCAGAAGTTGTTTTGTGAGGTTTGCTCTGCATTCAGTTATTCTTTTGATGAATTTGTAGGAGAGAAAGTGGTCTCCCCGTCCTACTCCTCCGCCATCTTGGCTCCTCTACCTGCTTGTTTATCTTATATGCAGAGTACATCATAAGAAACGATGGGCTGGAGGAAGCACAAGTTGGAATCAAGATTGCTGGGAGAAATATCAATAACCTCAGATATGCAGATGACACCACCCTTATGGCAGAAAGTGAAGAAAAACTAAAGAGCCTCTTGATGAAAGCAAAAGAGGAGAGTGAAAAAGTTGGCTTAAAGCTCAACATTCAGAAAACTAAGATCATGGCATCCAGTCCCATCACTTCATGGCAAATAGATGGGGAAACAGTGGAAACAGTGGCTGACTTTATTTTTGGGGGCTCCAAAATCACTGCACGAGGGTGATTGCAGCCATGAAATTAAAAGATGTTTGCTCTGTGGAAGGTAAGTTATGACCAACCTAGATAGCATATTAAAAAGCAGAGACATTACTTTGTCAACAAAGGTCCGTCTAGTCAAGGCTATGGTTTTTCCAGTGGTCATGTATGGATGTGAGAGTTGGACTGTGAAGAAAGCTGAGTGCCGAAGAATTGATGCTTTTGAACTGTGGTGTTGGAGACGACTCTTGAGAGTCCCTTGGACTGCAAGGAGATCCAACCAGTCCATCCTACAGGAGATCAGTCCTGGGTGTTCATTGGAAGGACTGATGTTGAAGCTGAAACTCCAATACTTTGGCCACCTGATGTGAAGAGCTGAGTCTGGGTTTGCAAAGAGCTGGACACGACTGAACTACTGAACTGAACTGAATTGTGAAGAACTGACTCATTTGATAAGACCCTGATGCTGGGATAGTTTCAAGGCAGGAGGAGAAGGGGACGACAGAGGATGATATGGATGAATCTCATCACCAACTCTAACTGAACTGAACTGAAATTATAATATACTTCTTAACCTTGAAATACATCCTTTCATGTTTACATTAGGGTTTTACATAAATTCTACTATATTTCCTTGAAACATCAACACTAGTTCCTTAGTCATCTGTCCCTACCCATATACATAATAAAGTTATCAAGCTATCATTTATTTACTGTTTAAAAAATTTCCCTATACATATTGCTTTTGATCTCCCAAACAACCCTCTTAGACAGATTTAGTTAGCAAATATTTACTGGATATCATCCAGCTGTACATTTCACACTGTGGCAAAGAAAAGGTATAATATATGAACAAATATAATTCATTCTCTCAAAAAGTTTGTCCTTTGGTGGTGAAACCCAAGGACAAATTACTTCAATTAATTATAAATGCCTGGATAATTATAAGTATCAAATGTTGTGAAGGAGAAGCAAAGTCTGCTATCATGGTAAAGGAAGCAAAAAGAACTTTTACCAAGTATTAAAAGTATCTTGTCTGTTTTCTTCCTTCCTTTTTTCATCCCCTTAGGTACACACTATACTGTCTCTTCTCTCAAAAGATTTATCCCCCTTTTCCAAGACAATTTTATAGGTTTTCTAGGAACAAGTGAGTTTTTTTCACTTGATGTAGACTGTTCGTATATAATTGAAACCTGCAGAAGCCAACAGAATACTGTAAAACAAATATACTCCAATTAAAAATAAATTTAAAAAAAAGAAAAATAATGGAAATCTTCCAAGAAACTGGCATATGGTTTTCTCAGATGTGTCTTCAATGGCTATATGATGACATCATTTTGTTTATGTTATCAGTGATGTCATCGTTGTTCTTGCTATCTCCCCCATCCTCTGCCAATAGGGAAAGAAATGTTCATAGTAATTCTAGTCTTTTGAGCCCTCAGGGGATTTAGAAAATAATCTTACTTATTCTCTCCGGTGGCATTTATCCCACAGATTTAGTTATCTTTTTTTTTTTAAAGCAGAATAAACTTGTAAATAAAGGTTTCTCTGATTTTAAGGAAAAAGAGGAACAAGTTTCAGCATAAAAACTAGCAATTACTAACCAAGCCTGATAGCCTGAGTTGAACCTTCTCTTGAGGAAATATCCTCAGTAGAGAAAACTAAAACTTGAGTACATCTTACAGGGTTAATAGAAAGTTACAAGAATAACAATTTTCACATAAAATATTATGTGATCATCATCTAGATTTTATATGAAAAAAAAAATATGATTCACACCCTGCAATGAATGATCATCTGAGGCTCTATTTCTGTGGTTTGTTCAGGGATAATGAAGAAAATAATACTTCAAAGAGGCATACAATATTGTAAAGTAATTAGTCTCCAACTAATAAAAATAAATGGAGAAAAAAAAAGAAAGAAAAAAAAAAAGAGGCATACAAGCAAACCAAAAGATAAAATATACAAGCAACTCCTGAAGCTCAATTCCAGAAAGATAAATGACCCAATCAAAAAATGGGCCAAAGAACTAAACAGACATTTCTCCAAAGAAGACATACAGATGGCTAACAAACACATGAAAAAATGCTCAACATCACTCATTACCAGAGAAACGCAAATCAAAACCACAATGAGGTACCATTACATGCCAGTCAGGATGGCTGCTATCCAAAAGTCTACAAGCAATAAATGCTGGAGAGGGTGTGGAGAAAAGGGAACCCTCTTACACTGTTGGTGGGAATGCAAACTAGTACAGCCACTATGGAGAACAGTGTGGAGATTTCTTAAAAAACTGGAAATAGAACTGCCACATGACCCAGCAATCCCACTTCTGGGCATACACACCGAGGAAACCAGATCTGAAAGAGACACGTGTACCCCAATGTTCATCGCAGCACTGTTTATAATAGCCAGAACATGGAAGCAACCTAGATGCCCATCCGTAGACGAATGGATAAGGAAGCTGTGGTACATATACACTTGGAGCATTTTAGATTTTAAGATTATCTTCATACAAAATGCAAAACCAAACATCCAGACAGCAAGGAACCTCATATTGAAATATACAGATACCCTTGATGTTTTAACTCTATCAAGAAAATTTCCTTTATGAACTTTGAAACAGGAAATAAGGAAATTCACTTTTATATTCATACCTTACTTCCTTGAGGTAGCAATGCTTCTTGGTTGATCCAGATGATGGAAAATGTTGTCAGGATCTCCAGTAGTCTTCAGAGCAGCACTACTTCTTAAGAGAAAAATCTGCAACAGTACAGAAAAGATAGCGTGGCCTGTTGGCATAAAAAGGTCACAGCATACCATCATCCATCCCATAGATACTAATGCCAGGAAAGGGAGACCTCCTTAGGACTAAATCTATGGCTATGGTTTAGAACAATAAAGGAGAGATCTGAGAGGTCAAAAATCATAAGAGAAAATATCTCTATATTACAGAAGTGAAGAATTCCTATTTATCCACAATAGCTAATACTGTCTAGAGACTTCTCAGGCAAGCAAAGAAGGAAAAAAAAAGAAATCAAGCTGGCCCCAGATGTCCAGAATATGCACCTTCATTTATTGTGCAGTCACACAAGAGAAATGACCTCTCCAGAGGGTGCAATATGAATGATTTAAGCTCCCCTTAACACTCCAAACTACTTCCAAAGCTCAGTGGGAACTCTGTGTTGCATTACTGGAAGTAAAAAAAAAATGAGTAAATATAAATACTCCACTTTTCCTCTTTAGGTCTCATCTTTGACTTCTTCCTAAATACTCTTTCCGATATAGGAATCACTATTTCTTCTCCTAAACATTATAGATGTCATAGCTATATACTTTAGAAGAATGAATGCTTGGATATAATCATATAAAGGAATTTCCCTTATTCTAAATATAGCATGTGTGAGTTTTCTTATCTTTAATGGTTAAAGTGCTTTATTTGTTACATTAGATATATCTTCAGCTAAATGAATCCAACTAGCTTTTCCTGTATTGGCACCCATATTAAATGTAAGAATTGCTCACAATGATGAACTTTAAAGAATATATATGAAAGCTAGAGAGTTAGTCTCTTTAAGAAATGAATAATCGAAAAAAAATTCAACCAAGTAACTGAAAGTAAGCGAATAACGTGGGAGCTGATTGAAAGCTTTCAGAAGAGAAGTAAACCCTATATTGGGGATTACATATATCAGGAAATAAAATAATGATATCTGGGAGTAAGAACAAGTAATTTAAAAAATAGAATAAAATTTGAGCATCTATAAATATAAAGATACACTACAAGCATGGAGCTTTTCTCAATTAAAACAAGGGCCTTTATTAAAATGTTTTTTGCATATTAATCACCTAATCAACGTAGACACTCAAATAATTGTGGAAAGGAAGGAGGAGAGTAGGGGGAAAGAGAGTGAGAAAGATAAAATGAAGCAAAAGCCAATGGTGAGCATACCAGAACTTTCCTATGCCTTCTCGACACAGAATCACCCCTCCTGACACAGAAGCACATCCTTATCTGTTGTTTCTCCTCATCTTGTCCTGCCTTACATGAGAGAGAACCTATTTTGCATTCTATCTCCCATCTTTCACATATATCTCACTGTCTTGTTGTAAAGCACACTAAGTTGGAAAATTAACTCAAGAATCCATTCTTGTCTGTCTCTGACCAGATCCAAGGCAGAAGCCACTGATAGACTTTACCACCCTCTTGCTCTACAAAGAAAGAGGTAAAAGCTGTATTGCTAGGTAATTTAACCAGATTTTACAATGGATAGAGGCAGTGTCCTTTGTTAATGGAAGAAATGAATTAAGACCACAAGAACTGATTTCCAAAGATGTTTGCTGTTGTTGTTGGTTTTTTTAGTCATCAAAGTGTAACTCCTAATCAATAAAGAGCCAGACTCCTTTATGTGAGTAAAATTCCAAAAACAAATCCAATTGCATATTCCACTCCAGTCAATGAATCAAGTGAGAAAGAAGTATAAGAAACCATGCTGGTGTCCTTTTCATACAGTAAAAGATTTCCCCCCCCCCCCCCCAGGAAAGAGCTTACATGCTAAAATTTGCTTTCATGAGGATGAACGGATTATCATGATTTAGAAAGATTAGCCACTCAGTAAGAGCCATATTGCTCACAGGAACCACATAAAGGATTAAGCATGGAAGTCTTACAGTCTTATGATCCAGTGTATGATTTATACATAATTCAGGTTCCAGAACTGGTAGTTATATCCTAACCAGTTGCATTTGTAATAGTTACACTTTCCATACTCTGTGGCTCAAATGGTAAAGAATCTGCCTGCAGTGCAGGAGACCCAGGTTCAATCCCTGGGTCGGGAAGATTCCTTGGCGAAGGGAATGGCTACCCACTCCAGTATTCTTGCCTGGAGAATTCCATGGACATAGGAGCCTGGCAGACTACAGTCCATGGAGTCACAAAGAGTCAGACATGACTGAATGATTAACACACACACACACTTCCATATTCCAACTAAGCAATGGTTGAGGATGGTAACTAATGTTCTCTAAGATAGCACCTTAAGAAAAGGTGACCTGAGTGCATTAGTTAGCCACAGCTAAGCTTGCATTGAGGCGTCATTTAAAGAAAACAGAACTTGCTATGTGCCTACTGACTTCCCCATCTTTATATGACCACAGACAGAAACAGTGTGCCAGTGATCTACACTACCCCTTGTCTCCTTTTTCATCATGGAGCTCACCTTTTTTTTTTTTTTAATGTAAATATAAGTATATTTGTGTATTGCCTACAAATATCGAACAAGTGTTTTAGAAGTGGAAGTCTAAAGGGTGAAAAATAAACAGTAAAGTTTAAGTGAAGCACAACAAACCATAAATTCCACCACATATAGTGATCATCTGTATGATTGGTGCTAAGCTCTAGTCACAGAACTCCAAGAAAAAGGAAGAGGAAAACATGTTACTTATTTTTTAGGTCAATACAAATTTTCCTTAGTTTCAGTAATTTGAAGATTCATTTTTTTGCTTTGTAAAAAGTAACATGAATGTCTCTAGCTTCACCCATTTTGGGGTACAAACAATACAAACATTCAAACCTCATTAGTTTGTTAACATGGTCCTATATAATATCTAAACTCAACCTCCATCTCACACTGTATCCTGAGTAATTTCTGGGATTTCAGAAAGGTTTTCTCATATACATACAAGTATTTGTATTTTCAAGTTAAAACAACTCTCTTCACTATGTAGAGAGAAACTCACAGGAGTTCAATACCAATATCTTTCAGTGTGCTGTGTTGCTTCATTCACTGATATTTGTCTGACTCTTTGCAATCCTATGAACCATAGCCCATCAGGCTCCACTGTCCATGGGATTCTCCAGGCAAGAACACTGGAGTGGGCTTTGTGTCCTCCTCCAGGGGATCTTCCCAACCCAGGGATCAAACCTGTATCTCTTACATCTCCTGCATTGGCAGGCAGGTTCTTACCACTAGCTCCACCTAGGAAGCCCAATCTCTTTAGAGGCAGGGACAAATGTCATACTCGTTTCTATTCTAATGTATCCTTTCCTCATTTTGAGCATCTGCATACATATGTTCTCCTTCCTCCACAAAATTGTTTTCCCGGATCCTTTCCCATTTAAAACAAATTATCAGAACCCTTACATATATCAACTCACACCAATGAATGATTGGAAGCAAGCTGTATCACCCAATAACACTCTCAGTCTCCCAAATGGAATCTAACTTTCCATAAGATTGAGACAGTCGCTGAACTTGTCTAGGCAACATGTTTTTCATTTTTAAAATGGTAGATTTTTAAATCTCTGTGGCTTTATTAAATATAACTTTTAAAACTGCAAAAAGTTATGTTTTTTGGGGGGGGGAGTAAATAATCACGTATTTTACAGGATCTTTTTTAGTTTTGAAAATCATTTTAAGATGTCAGAATGTATTTATACCTATAATTTCTCTCTACAATTCTTCCAGAGTATTTTACATGGACATTAATGTGTAGCCTTAGGCATTTGGATTAATAGTATCCTATTATAAGATGTCCATGTAGAATAATGTGGGTAGAAGCAACATTCTGAAAAATAAAGTATATGTATATCAAGGCTATAAATTTAAAGAAAGCAAATTCCTCTTCCCACAATTATGGGTCCCTCTTTCCCCCCAAAAGATTCCTAGTACATGTCCATAGTAAGAAAATAACTAGAATATTTGCTTAAAAATTAATCTGGTACTGATACAGATGGAACTGTGAGTGCTAGGAATGAAAGAGTATTTATATAAATAAAATACAAAGTAAATAAAAAATACAAAGAACTACTAATCCTCCTCAAACTTAAATCACACACATAATACAAGTATAAATATTGGCTTATAAAAATAATTATGGAAGTTCTGAGTGACTTTTAAAGTGTTACTTAAGGACAAATTCTGTAACCTGATTGAAAGGAAGCACTGCACTCTTGTGTCTCCTTGTATGGCATACCACCCTAGACTACAGTAACTGCACAAAAAGTCAGCAAAAATACTGGGAAGCATTCTTTGATACAAGTCAGGTTTCACAAAATTAAACGAGATTAACTATTCAGTTTGTCCTGAATTACTTATTTCTAAGAAGCTACAGCCATTTTTGTGATTTCATGCAATGCTTCCCACTCATGGATCCTTAGAAATACAAAGCAGAAATCTTCTCTTTCCTATGCAATAGACTTAACCATGTTATTCTTAGACAAAATCTCATAACACATCTATACTATATTGAAACTCTAAAACAGTAAGAAAGGGGAAAAGACAAAAATGGAACTAGAATCATTGAATTCAGTCATGGTTATAATTTATAACTTCCAGTCATTATTTAAACAAACAAAAAAAAAGCCTGTATTTTTTTTAATTTTAGTTTTTATTTTATCCATTTAATTTTATCTGTTTAATAAAACTCTAGTGGAATGGTAAGCTATAAACAACCACAATTTCAGGTTTTTCCCTCCTTTGATACTGTATTGTTTTATTGCTATTTTAATAAAAGGAGGCACAATATATTTAACATTTTTACTCTAAGTTACAAATAATTTTCAAGCTGAATTTAGGAATATTATAGTTAATTTACTATTATGAAGGTGAAAAAGTGTTACAGATAGCAAAATGCCTTATCTTTGTAAATATTCACACATCCAAAGAAATCAGATGCTACTGAGTGAAATATAATAGGTTGTATTACTGTCTAAAGCTTTGGGAAATGACATGTTTTCTTCTTCTACCTTTGCCATTACTTCTTATCACCAATAGGAAATCAGTTTATCCATGTGCATCACTGGAAGGACATGAAATGAGGAATAAAAAAGATGATGGCATCTATGCTTATTTGAAGGGTCAGTGCACATGAAATACTCTTAGGGGCTCTTATAACAACAACCTAATACCATAACATAATATGGTCATTATTATTACCAAGTCATTATTCTGTGTATGAGTATCTGGCTGTCAGAGCCACCTGTCAAGTGAGACTCAGTTAAATGGAGCAGCTTTTGCAGAAATAAATACCCCAGGAGTATCCTGTCACACCTCATACCAACACCCCACTGGTTCATCCTCACTCTATGACTGGAGACACGCCCAAAACCCACTAGAGAAAAGAATGACACAGAATTGTTATAGAACTTTTCAAATTATCTTTTCCTATAAATATGTTGGTCATAGAAAGTGAAAGTGTCAGTAGCTCAGTTGTGTCTGACTCTGCGACTCCATGGACTGTAGCCCGCCAGGCTCCTCTGTCCATGGAATTATTCAGGCAAGGATATTGGATTGGGTTGCAAATTCCTTCTCCAGGGGATCTTTCCAACCCAGGGATCGAGCCCAGATCTCCCTCATTGCAGGCATATTCTTCACCCTCTGAGCCACCAGGGAAGCCTGATCAAATGCCTTATTAAAAAAAAAAAGCAGCTCTCAATTTTTGATACAATTTCTGCATTCCTTATTATTTTTTTGCTCTACCACTTGTAAGAACATGGATAACACCTTTAACTGCTGAAGATACAGAAAAAGTAATTAGCATTTTTGTTGTGCTGTAAATATTAAGTACTATATATGGAAAAATTGTGTGATATAGTACAAAGTGTTTACAGATGACTAATTAAACTAAAAGTTAGTTTAACTTTTGGTTTAATGAAATTAAAAAAGCATTTGTATTCAAATTTCAAAATGAGAGTTGCAAATCTACTGTATTGACAACATGATTTTCTTAATATTTTATCTGATAGTTAAACATGACTTTTCTCTTTAAATATATTAAATAATAAACTATACTAAAATATTTTTAAATTTTGCATTACCCTTGCATTTCTAAAATAATATCCATTTGTTTAAAACTATAACATTCTTTTAATCTCCTTCTGCATACTGATATTTTATCTAACATCTTCATTTTAATATTCATAAGTAAAATATAGTTCTAATTTTTGTGAAAATATCATGTTTTGCCTTGATTTTATCCTCACATAATAGAATTAGGAATTTTCCTTCTTTTTTGAAAGAAAAAAAAAGTTTCAAAATTATAGGCAGTATCTGCTCCTTAATGTTGGTAAAATGTCTCTATTTACACTTTCCCTATCTTCTGCTTTTGTGAGGTAAAGATAATGTTCTAAAACTTTCTTTTTTGAAATTGTTCAATTTGAATGTTTCTTTTCATCTAGTATCAGTTTTGGAGAAGGCAATGGCGACCCACTCCAGTGTTCTTGCCTGGAGAATCCCAGGGACAGGGGAGCCTGGTGGGCTGCCGTCTATGAGGTCACACAGAGTCAGACAGGATTGAAGCGAGTTAGCAGCAGCAGCAGTATCAGTTTATAAAATGTATTAATGTATATTCCTAAGAAAGTATCTTTTTGTTTGCTTCTTTGATTTGTTTTGTTTTCATGGCCACATTGTGCAGCATGCAGGATCCTGTTGAAACTGTGTCCCCTGCAATGCAAGCACCCAGTCTTAATCCCTGGACCAGGGATGTTCTAGGAACTATCCTTGTTAAAGAGTTTTCAAGTTTATTTACCTAGAGATGATTAAGAAAAGCCCCATTATTTTCTTAATTTGAGAGCCTATCTCTTAGTTTTTCCTATGCTGGATCAATTTTTTTTTTTTTAATGTCCTTGAAAAAAATGTAGCTTCAAATCTTCTGGTTCAGAAAAGTTGCACTGAATCCTATTACTTTCTTTTTGCTTGATACGACTATTATGGAGTTTTTCCCTTGAGATCAATTATGCTTGTATTTAACTTTGTGTTTGCTGTAGTGTGCTCTCCCTCAGGAGGGTCAGTGGTTGAATAATGTCGGCAGTCAGGCCTCTGGGAACTTGCTCAGCTGAAGAGATCTCCTTTACCTAAGATTCATCCTAGTGTTGCCTACCTCCAATTACTAGCACTTGCAGGTACATAAGACTTGAGCTTTGGCTCAGATTGTTGATAGCTTCGATGGCCATCCTAGTTTCAGCGTCCTCTACTGGTTCCTATGAAGTTTTCTTATGCTTGTACCTCAGGAAAAACTCTCCCTTTGTCACCTTTTTTTTTTTTCCCTCCTTCTCTCCACAAGTAGATATTCTGACTGTTGTTATTCAGTCACTAGGTTGTGTCCAACTCTGTGACCGCAGAGACTGTAGCATGCCAGGCTTCCCTGTCCCTCACTGTCTCCCAGGGTTTGCTCAAACTCATGTCCATTGAGTTGATCATGCCAGAGCCAGGAGAAAATAATGAGAAGTTCAGTTCAGTTCAGTTGCTGAGTCGTGTCGGACTCTTTGTGACCCCATGAACCACAGCACGCCAGGCCTCCCTGTCCGTCACCAACTCCCAGAGTCCACCCAAACCCATGTCCATGGAGTCGGTGATGCCATCCAACCATCTCATCCTCTGTCACCCCCTTCTCCTCGTGCCCTCAACCTTTCCCAGCATCAGGGTCTTTTCCAATGAGTTGGCTCTTTGCATCAGGTGGCCAAAGTACTGGAGTGACAGCTTTAGCATCAGTCCTTCCAATGAATATTCAGGGCTGATTTCCTTCAGGATTGAGTGGGTTAATATCTTTGCTGTCTGAGGGATTCTCAAGAGTCTTCTCTACCACTGCAGTTCAAAAGCATCAATTCTTCAGCACTCAGCCTTCTTTATGGTCCTTCTTTATGGTCCAACTCTCACATCCATACCTGACTACTGGAAAAACCATAGCTGTGAATACATGAACCTTGGTCAGCAAAGTGATGTCTCTGATATCCTGATAGCTCTCTTAAATAAACGTCCTGCATTCTCACTTCCATAAAAGGCTTGGTTTAGGAATGACCAAAATATAGCAGACACTAACATTGTGTTATGGTGATGGATGCCCATTAGTTATCAATTGCTGTGTAACAGCTACTCAGAATTTGTCAGTTTGTAACATTTATCATTTCAACCAAATTCTGAGTGTTAGGCATCCAGAATCACCTCAGCAATGTGGTTCTGCATTAGGGTCTCCCAGGGGGTGGCAGTCAAGCTATCAGGCAGGACTTCATTCATCTCAGGCTCCACTGAGGCTGAAGGGTCTGCTTCCAAGCTTTCTCACATGGCTGTCAGCAAACCTCAGTTCCTCATTGGCCACTCAGTGGGTGGAGATTTCAGCTCCTTACCACATAGGCCTTTCCAAGGGGATGCCTCATTACATGGCATCTGGCTTCCCACAGAACAAATATCCGAGGCAGACAGTGATAGCTCAAGATCAAAGCCACATTTTTTATGAGCCTCATCTCAAAAATGACATACTTAACATTTCTGCTGTATACTATGGTCTTGGAGAGCAATCCTGGTATAGTGTAGGGCAGAGCTACACAGAGTATGAATAATAGAATGAAGGAATCGTCTGGGGCCATCTTGTAGTCTGCCTACAACAATTCCTCATTCAAAGGCTGATGTATTAGTTACATGTTGCTGTGAAACTGATTCTCTTGAGTCCCTTGGACAGCAAGGAGATCAAGCCAGCCAATCCTAAAGGAAATAAACCCTGAATATTTGTTGGAAAGACCATTGCTGAAGATGAAGCTCCGATACTTTGGCCACCTGATGTGAAGAGTCTAATCATTGGAAAAGACCCTGATTCTGTGAACAATTGAAGGCAGGAGGAGAGGGGGATGACAGAGTAAGAGATGGTTGGATGGATCACCAACTTGATGGACATGAATTTGAGCAGGCTTCAGGAGTTGGTGATGAACAGGGAAGACTGGCGTGCTGCAGTCCATGGGGTTGCAAAAAGTCAGACATGACTTAGCGAATGAACAACAAGTGCAACTAATTACCCCCAAATTTAGTGCCTTAAACAACATTTATTACCTCACCAAGATAAGATGCGTCAAGAGGTTGGACAAAGGTTAGCCAGATCTTCAGTTTCTGAGCCTCTTACAAGTCTGCAGTTACCTCAAAGCTTGACTGGAAAGCATTTGCTTTCTAGTTCACTCACATGGTTGTTGGCAGGAGTCGTTCCTCATGGACTACTGAAGTAAGGTCTCATTTCCTCATAACTTGTTGGCTGGAATCCTTTATCAGTTCTCTGTCATGGGAACCACTCCATAGAATAACTCATGACACACAGTGGCATCAGACCAAACAAGAAAAAAGATAGGAGAGAATGCCAGCAAGTGAAAAGTCATAGTTCTCCGCAACCAAACCGTGGACGGGACATCCCATCATCCTGTCATATTCTGTTTGCTAGAAACAATCAGTAGGTTTATCCAACACTCAAGAGAAGAGGGTTATACAAGTGTGAAGATCTTTGCAAGTCACACTACAGCTGGAAACGTGTACTCTCTATCAGAGTTTGTAGGTAAAGTTAGCTGCAGACACTAGGTCACTATGTGATTAAATATAAAAGTTACATAGCTGATGAACTAGAAGTTATGCTTGTAGGAGGAACTATACTAGAAATCTACAAAATCCAAAGAATATGGAGGACATATTAATAATAACAATAATGGAAAAGAATGATTGTTATTGGATACAAGTGATTCTTTAGAGAGAGACAATGTAGGGCTGAAAATGATTAACTATCAATTAAAGGCTAAATATGGGAGCCAGTGGGCCTGCCTGGCAGCACATAAATCATATTTCTTGCAGTTGGATGGCAAAGAAAACTGAGGAACTTAGAGCAGTAACAGAGCTCCAAAGACGATCAAATTCTCAACCTAGACATGCTTGTTATGCCAAATATAGGGCCCTGGTGGGCAATAACTGCACCCTTAAACATGGGATAGGAATATCTGTGTTAAAGAATATATAAGTGATGACTGTTTAAGCAAGAGATGTTCAAAGCATGGGTGTAGTTCAAGGGATTTCTGAGCAGCGCCACCGACAGAGCAGCAATCCCATGGCTGGCCATTCCAACAGTGAGTCTTTAAAACTATCAGTAACAAGTTGCTTTTCCAAGTGCAGTGTACCCTGAGTGGTGTGCCATCTTAAGTCCTAGTCAGCAAGCATCAAATACTAAAAGCTTAGGAGTGATTGGCATGTCACCCCTGAAAACAAGACAATATTATCAAGACGGAAAATGGAGCAGAAATTTCAGAAGGAGGAAAATGGTGTTACGCTGAAGACAAACTATGTCAATCTTCTTCCCAATTTTGCCAGCCGTTACTGACAACTGAAGGCTGAGCAGCATCTAACACTGAGTTCGAAAATCAGCCCAAAATGTCACCATTGCCAAATAACTGTATTTTTCTGGGTTTCGGCAACCTTGTCAATGAATCGGAATAATATTATTTTCATTATGAATATTCTACAGAGGTTCAGAAAACCATTTATTTAGTATTAAAGTTATAGTCTTAGTGTAGAAACAAAGCAACTATTTCTCAAATGTTCACTCACAGCAACTGGGGGCATGTGTCAGAGAAAAAGCTCAGTATCTGAGACAAGTTTTGGAGACTGTTAAAACAAAAGCAAGCCAAGGTTACAGAAAACTGAAAATAGGAATACTCTGAAGACCATCAGTGTTAACCTTTGCCCCCTGCTCACTCAGAGGATGCGTTCATGTTTAAGAAACTTGTTTGTGCTGCCTTCCTACTCTGCTATAAAAGAAGGAAAACATGCAGAGAAATGTAAGCTCCAAATAATCACTAGCTGCCAACCCCTAGAAGCAGGCCCCGAAGCGATGCTCCGACCCTGTCCGTTGATCTGGGCAATGAGTCCCCATGACACTCATCTGTTTACTCTTGCCCGGTCAAACAGTCTTCACCTCACCAGAGAGCCTTGCCCCCAGGCCTCTCCTCAAGTTTCCTGGTCCAGGCATCCAAGACGTTACACCTCAGGTCACCCTGCGCCTGCTCTTCCCTATCTCACCGGACTGCACAGTTATTCTCCAACTTGTTTTCCTCTCTAAGTTATATGCTGTTAACTGTTTCCTTCAAAGTCAATCTAGTTGCAAAAAAAACCCATTTGACTGTAGAAGGTAGTGAAGTGGTGGAGTGAAAGTCGCTCAGTCGTGTCCGACTCTTTGCAACCCCATAAGACTGTACAGTCCATGGAATTCTCCAGGCCAGAATACCGGAGTGGGTAGCCTTTCCCTTCTCCAGGGGATCTTCCCAACCCAGGGATTAAACCCAGGTCTCCCACATTGCAGATGGATCCTTTACCGACTGAGCTATTTAACTGTAGAGCAATGGTTTAAAAAGAAAAAAAAAAAAAAAATATATATATATATATATATATTTATATGGGGGGGGGAATGTAGTAGCTGGATATGAATCACTCAGAATTGTTTTAACTATTTTCATCCTATTAACTATGATTAAGTAGGTTGTAATTATATTCATCTGGCTTTACTCCTCTAAAGAACTCAAAACACTGACACAATATCTTGAAAAAGAACCTCTAAAAAGAAACTGGGGCTTCCCTGGTGGCTCAGACAGAAAAGAATATGCCTGCAATGCAGCAGACCCAGGTTCAATCCCTAGGTTGGGAAGATCCTCTGGAGGAGGGCATGGCAATCCACCCATTCTTGCCTGGAGAATCCCACAGACAGAGGAGCCTAGCAGGCTACAGTCCATGGAATTGCAAAGCGTCAGACGCAACCGAGCAGCTAATTCTTTCAATTTCAGGAAGAAATCACTGGATATTTAAGAAATGAATATTTTTCAAAGATACTTTATTATTTGTACCATTTCCTTTTTATTCCCTTTTCGGAGAGTACATGGTAGAAATAATCTTAATGCCAGATTTCTCACAGGGACAAGAAACCAATCTCTAGTTACCTCCCTCTGTGAAGATCTCTCTTTGGTGAATGTATTAGTTTGCTAGGGTTGTCATAGAAAAGTACCTCAAACTAAGCATCTTGACAGAAATTTGTTGTCTCTTGGTTTTACAAGCTAGAAGCCCAATATCAAGTTGTCACAATAGTTGGAGGGTTGTGAAGGAAGGCTCTATTCCACTACTGACTTGTAGATGGCTGTCACCTCCCTGTGGATGTGTAGATATGCCTTAACATCATCTCCTCTCTCTGTGTGCCTGACTCTGTGTTCAAATTTCCCCTTATTATAAATGACATATTATATTGGATTAGGACCCCATCCTTCTCCACCCTGATGACAGTCTGTCCTAACAAATCACATCTACAATGACTTCCAACTAAGGTCATGTCCTGAGGTACTAGTGGTTAGGATATCGGCACATAGATTTTATGAAGACACAATTGAATATTTAAAAATCATGTTAAAGTTTGCTACAACTTTTCAAATACACATCCATGAGAAGGAAAAAAAATGATAGATTAAAATGTGAGATCTAAAGAGAAAAAGTCTCAACTCTATTATTTTCAGTGTGTAGCTTCACAACCTTGGAAAATCCCTAGAAGAGCAGTTTTATATGTACCATTGTATGTTCCTTTATGTGAACTTGAAGTTGTAAAATAGATCAATCCTAGGGCAATTCATCAAATTATAGGACTCACCAAGGCAGTCCTAAAGTTCTTTTTAATTCTACTGCTTGTAGCAGTAGAATTAAAACTTGATTTCTGAAAGTTATCTCTCTACATAATAGACAAAATAGTATTCATTTACTGTGGTAAGATAGGCCTATGACTGTGATAGAAAAAGATTCAACAAAGTAAATGGAATTTCTGACTCTAACAACTAAAATCCTAATGAATACTCATAGATACTTTCTAGAGAACACATGACATATTTCATTATTATTTTCACTCTCATTAACCAATCGTTTGGACCAAGTGATGAAGAGCCATTAGTTTGTCTTTTCTCTCTCACTGACTTAATTAAACCAACTAATTATTGGGAGGCCTTGAAATCATGCAAATCTCATGCATATACATTTTTAAAGTTAAAACCTGCTAGAAATTCAGTTTAATAAACAAAGCCATCCCTTTACATTTACTCCAGCTTTGTGTAAATTATAGAAAAAATAAAGTCAGGGATTGACTGGTGGGCATCTGAGTGTGTAACACATGAGTTGAAGTTTTGATTTTCAGTTTAGGCAATAACACTAGAATGCTGATAACACATTCTGTGTGTTAAAAAGTGCAAGTATATTAAGTATTATTTTATATGAAGCATTAGGAAATTCAATAAGACTGTAAATTTTAATAAATATCAGGGCCATTTCTCCTCTCCCCATTCTATTGGTTAATATTTATCCTGATATTTAAAAGTAGAAGGCAAAACTATGATTCACTTCACTTACTTCTCAGTTACAAAAATTTGTTGATTCTAAATATTCCATTCAACATATTTTCTAGAGTGTTCTTTCTAATTTAATGTTAAAATGAGGTCAAACATTCTAGCTCATTTTTATGTGACTTCAAACAAACCCTTATTTAAAGGACACGCTCCCCAAATTACATTTCATAAACACTTGATGTGTTAATGGGGATATAACCTCTGTCTTAGTTCTTTCCCTTGGCACTAAAATTAAAGAAGGAATCTACCACATTAAGAGCTACAGCCCCCATATGTAAACTAGCCATTTATATAGTCTTTATAAATTTACCTTTAATCCTTAAAGCAATCCTATCAGTTTAGGCTCTTTGCTTATTAGCAACAACTTAAAATTTAGGTGTCTTTAAATAAATAGAATAACTGGTTTATATAAACAAAAGCCCAGAAGTAAGTGTGAATATAGACAGGTTTTGATCTGCAAATTCATAAGTCATCAAGATTCCAAGTGTAACTGTGGTTCTCTTACTTCTATACTTTTTCATGTGTTGTTTTCTTTCAGCACTGATTCTAAGCTTAGAAAACCACAATTGTGGCCTCCCTAGACTGTCCCCTAGGCAACACATCTTTAACTCCATTATCTGGAAGACAAGCAAACATCTCTTTTCACAGCTTCTATGGAAAAGAAAAGACATGTTTTTTCCCAGATGCCCCAGACATTGTCTCCTCACGTCTCATTGGCTTGAGTATGATCATGTTCCCTTCTATCAATGGGATGGCCTAGGTGTTTTTAAGTATTCTGATCTAAGCCATATAACTAAAAACAGAGACCATTTCTTCCAAATAAGATATCTAAGAACAGAAAACAGGCTTTCAAAATAAATCTTTCATCAGGATGGGTAAATGAATACTAGATATACAAACCTTAATAGCATCAATTTATAGTATCATTGTCTCCATTTAATAAACGAAGAAAATGAAATGTAGAGAGATTAAGCTATACTTATATCAAGATACCATAACTAGCAAGTGACAAAACATTAGAAAAACCAGTTTGGGCACTACGAGAGATCTTCAACTACAAGATCATATTCCTATAGAAGGGTTTAGAAGATTGAAGTTACTTTGCCAACTAGTGTGATCTTAGATCAACGACAATTCATCTCTTTCCATTTTAAAAAGACCTAAGACAAAGCATCTGCTTACATATATTCTAAGGCTATTGAACAATTAATTCTTGATTATTATAGGGTAGTAACAGTGGCCAAAATATGTATTGCCAGACTATTCAGAAACATTGCAGTGATCATCATCAGACACATATCCATTTCTGGCTGTATGCAATGTGCATGCAATGTGTTACTGGTAACCAAGAACTTTAATAACATAATAATGGAGTTCCACATGGGTTAAAATCCTTAAAAAATGGCCATTATTGAAATCTAGGTGCATCTTTGGAAAATAATACAACTATGCTAAGAGAATATATACACTGTACATTTATTGCAATGGCATCTTCTGTTCATTTCATTAACATTATTACCCTCATGAGTTCTAAGTCATCCAGTTCCATCCAAATTAGTCTACTAAAAGTTTCTGCTGTAAGCACCACCTCATCTCTTCAGAACTTACAACATGAAAATGCCACATTGCCCCTGGAAACCTTCTGAAACTCCAGGAGACGGAGAGGAGAGATTCTTAGAAATGCAGATGAGAAGTTTACCTTGTGTCAAATTTTTAAACTGGTAAAGTGACATGAAATGGAAAGCACATTTTTTTAAGGTATCAATTAATTACAATCTGTCTCCCCTTAGTGTTCGGAAGCAACTGAGCAAGTGACATAGGAAGTACATGGAAAGGAAAATGACTTCATGATTAATGGTAAACAATAGAAGAATACAGCTTAAAACCAAAATAATGATGGGGCCTCCTCTGGCCAACGTTCTTCTTAGTAATCAAATTACAGATTGCCGTAAACTGAAAAGGAGCATGAAGCTAAGATTCTTGCCCCTCATGTCCTCAGGCTGCCTTTTTTCTGTGAAAAAACTTTAGCCAAAGAGTAAGCTTATCAGAGAAGTGAGAAGATGCAAAAACAAAGGAAAACAGTCCAACGAGAGTAATTAATAATAGTTTAATCATTAAGCATGGTCAAGGGCCTTTAGTTACTCTTCAAGGGATAGAGGTAATATTCTGACCCATGTCCTATGTGCTGTCTTATAGAGGCTAAAACCCTATCTAGATGGAAGAAGTTAACTACATGAGAACCAATCGGACTGTAACAATGACATTAAGCTGCCACAATTCAGAAGGCTGGCCTCAAAGAAACAGGAAAAAATTGATCCTGGAACTAAAGATGAACTGTAGTTTAAACAATCAAGATGACACTGATCAGACCATTGCATGACCAATTTTAAGATGACTGTCAGAGCTGACTGTACTGTTTTTGTAAATAGGCCCCCTCCCTCCATCTGTAAAAGTTCTTGCCCACTGGTTGCTAGTCAGGGGGAGTTGACCTTTGGACAGAAGTCCACCCTCCCCCACTAGTTGCTGGCCTCCAAAATAAAGCAAACTTTCCTTTCCACAAACCTTGCCTCATTATTGGCTTTTAAGCAACAGTCAGACTCCACTTTTGGAAACACAACCAGTTGCAAAAAAGCTCGAAGATTCCTGTCCAGGAGAAGTAAGCCATAACTCATTTTCATAAAACATGGAGGAAACCTCCAAGAAGAACCTCTTGATTCTTTTCATCTCCACATATCAGGAAAAGAGCAGAGAACAAGTAAATATTGACTTGCACCCAGATCTTATAAATCAACAAGAGAGAAAAGGCTTTCTTTTAACAGATTTGCTTTGAGTAGTGGAGGAAGAAAAAATACCTTCCTCTTTAAAAATTATGTGACCTCCCAAACTGAGATTCAATCTTTCTTATAAAAGTTTCTCTAAGCAGCATGCCCTTTCTCTCTCTTTTCCCCTTGGAGGTAATAGAGTGTGGTGCTAGGAGACCAGATACGGAGTCGAACAGCTCAGGTCTGTGTCTTGTCAGTCAGTTCTCAGCCGTGCCACATTGAGGAAGAAATTGGTCTAATCCTTAGTTTTCTAACTTGCAAAAAAGTGCATAATCACAATACTTACCTTATAGGGTTGTTGGAGCATTAAATGAGGTAGTTCATGTAAGGTATAAAGGACATCATCTATTACAGAGTAAGCTCTCCAGAAATGTTAGCTGTTTTGTTAATGTAATTACTTCTGTGGGCTCTATCAAAGAAAAACAAGTCAGGACTTAATAAGTAGAGACTTTTATTCACAATGATTATTGCAAGAGAGAGAGAAAGGAACTATTGCAAGAGGAAAAACACTGTGACTATTAATGTCTGCAAGTGTCTCAAATAAAAGAGAAAGCTTTTTATTTAATAGCATTTTAATGGAAACATGAAAGACCTCAAGTAGCCAAAGCAATATTGAGAAAGAAAAGCGGAGTTGGCAGAATCAGACTATATTATAAAGCTAGAGTAATCAAGACAATATAGTTTTGAATACTGTTAAGGCAGAAATACAGAAAAATGGAACAGAATAGAAAGCCCAGAAATAAGCCCATGCAGCTATGATCAATTAATCTACAACAAAGGAGGCAGGAATATGCAATGGAGAAAAGATAATCTCTTCAAAAAGTGCTGCTAAGAAAACTGGACAGCTACATTTTAAAAGAATGAAATTAGAATATTCTTTAACACCACACACAAAAATTAATTCACAATGGGTTAAATACCTAAACAAAGAACTGGATACTATAAAACTTTTAGAGGAAAATATAGGCAGAACACTCTTTGACATAAATCACAGCAATATCTTTTTAGATCCATCTTCTAGAGTAATGGGAAAGAAATAAAAAATAAACAAATGGGACCTAATTAAACTTAAAATCTTTTGCACAGCAAAGGAAACCATAAAAACGACAAGACAACAACCCACAGAATGGGAGAAAATATTTGTAAATGATGCCACTGACAAGAGATTAAAGTCCAAAATATAAAAACAGCTCATGCAGCTCAAAATCAAAAAAAAAAAAAAAAAAAAAACCCAAACAAAAAAATGATGGAATAGCTAAATAGACATTTCCCCAAAGAAATATTGATGGTCAAAAAGCATATGAAAAGATGCTCAACATCACTAATTATTAGAGAAATGTATATCAAAACTACAATGGGGGATCATGTCACACCAGTCAGAATGGCCATTATTAAAAAGTTTACAAACAATAAAAGCTGAGGAGAGTGTAGAGAAAAGGGAAACTTGCTACACTGTTGGTGATAATGTAAATTGGTACAGCCACTACAGAGAACAGTATGGAGATTCCTTAATAAGCTATCATATGACCCTGAAATCTCACTCCTGGTCATATCCTTTGGATGACCAAAGGATGCATGCATCCCAGGGCAACAAGATATAAATATGTAAATATGCAACAATATTTACAATAGCCAAGTCATGAAAGCAACCTAAATATCTATCAATGGATGAATAGGTAAAGAAGATATGGTGTGTACACACAAACACACACACACACACACACATACACACACACTGGAATATTACTCAGTCATAAAAAATGAAATAATGATATTTGAAGCAACATGGACTTAGAGATTTTCATGTATAATAAAGTAAGTTAGACAAAGACAAATCATATGATAACACATGGAATCAAAGAAATGATACAAATGAACTTGTTTACAAAACAGAAATAGACTCATGGATTTATAAAACAAAGTTATGGTTATCAAAGGGGAAAAGTGGGGGTAGGAGGTATAAATTGGGAGGTTGGGATTAACATATACACACTGCTACATATAAAATAAAAAACAAGGACCCATTGCATAGCACAGGAAACTCTTCTCAATAAACAACACAAGAAAAGACTCTACACGTGGACATCACCAGATGGTTGACACTGAAATCAGATTGATTATATTCTTTGCAGGCAAAGATGGAGAAGCTCTATACAGTCAGCAAAAACAAGACCAGGAGCTGACTGTGGCTCAGATCATGAACTCCTTATTGCCAAATTCAGTCTGAAATTGACAAAAGTGGAGAAAGCCACTAGACCATTCAGGTATGACCTAAATCAAATCCCTTATGACTATACAGTGGAAGTGAGAAATAGACTTAAGGGACTAGATCTGGTAGACAGAGTGCCTGATGAACTATGGATGGAGGTTCATGACATTGTACAGGAGACAGGGAGCAAGACCATCCACAAGAAAAAGAAACGCAAAAAAGCAAAATGGCTGTCTGAGGAGGCCTTAAATACCTGTGAAAAGACTGGAAGCAAAAAGCAAAGGACAAAAGGAAAGATATTCCCATTTGAATTCAGAGTTCCAAAGAATAGCAAGGAGAGATAAGAAAACCTTCCTCAGCGATCAATGCAAAGAAAGAGAGGATAACAATAGAATGGGAAAGACTAGAGATCTCTTCAAGAAAATTAGAGATACCAAGAGAATATTTCATGCAAAGATGGGCTCAATAAAGGACAGAAATGGTAGGGACCTAACAGAAGCAGAAGATATTAAGAAGGGGTGGCAAGAAAGCACAGAAGAACTGTACAAAAAAGATCTTCACGACCCAAATAATCACGATGGTGTGATCACTCACCTAGAGCCAGACATCCTGGAAAGTGAAGTCAAGTGGGCCTTAGGAAGCATCACTATGAACAAAGCTAGTGGAGGTGATGGAATTCCAGTTCAGCTATTTCAAATCCTGAAAGATGCTGCTGTGAAAGTGCTGCACTCAATATGCCAGCAAATTTGGAAAACTCAGCAGTGGCCACAGGACTGGAAAATGTCAGTTTTCATTCCAGTCCCTAAGAAAGGCAATCCCAAAGAATGCTCAAACTACTGCACAATTGCACTCACCTCACACGCTAGTAAGGTAATACTCAAAATTCTCCAAGCCAGGCTTCAGCAATACATGAACCGTGAACTTCCAGATGTTCAAGCTGGTTTTAGAAAAGGCAGAGGAACCAGAGTTCAAATTGCCAACATCTGTTGGATCATCGAAAAAGCAAGAGAGTTCCAGAAAAACATCTATTTCTGCTTTATTGACAATGCCAAAGCCTTTGACTGTGTGCATCACAATAAACTGTGGAAAATTCTGAAAGAGATGAGCATACCAGACCACCTGACCTGCCTCTTGAGAAACCTGTATGCAGGCCAGGAAGCAACAGTTAGAACTGGACATGGAACAACAGACTGGTTCCAAATAGGAAAAGGAGTGCGGCAAGGCTGTATATTGTCACCCTGCTTATTTAACTTATATGCAGAGTACATCATAAGAAATGCTGGGCTGGAGAAAGCACAAGCTGGAATCAAGATTGTGGGAGAAATATCAAGAATCTCAGATATGCAGATGACACCACCCTTAAGGAAGCAGTGAAGAGGCACTAAAGAGCCTCTTGATGAAACCGAAAGAAGAGAGTGAAAAAGTTGGCTCAAAGCTCAACATTCAGAAAACTAAGACCATGGCATCCAGTCCCATCACTTCATGGCAGATAGATGGGAAAACAGTGGAAACAGTGTCAGATTTTATTTTTCTGGGCTCCAAAATCACTGCACGAGGGTGATTGCAGCCATGAAATTAAAAGATGTTTACTCTGTGGAAGGTAAGTTATGACCAACCTAGATAGCATATTAAAAAGCAGAGACATTACTTTGTCAACAAAGGTCCATCTAATCAAGGCTATGGTTTTTCCAGTGGTCATGTATAGATGTGAGAGTTGGACTGTGAAGAAAGCTGAGTGCTGAAGAATTGATGCTTTTGAACTGTGGTGTTGGAGACGACTCTTGAGAGTCCCTTGGACTGCAAGGAGGTCCAACCAGTCCATCCTAAAGGAGATCAGTCCTGGGTGTTCCTTGGAAGGACTGATGCTGAAGCTGAAACTCCAATACTTTGGCCACCTCATGCGAAGAGCTGACTCACTGGAAAAGACCCTGATGCTGGGAAATATTGAGGGTAAGAGGAGAAGGGGATGACAGAGGATGAGATGGTTGGATGGCATCACCAACTCAATGGACATGGGTTTGGGTAAACTCCGGGACTTGTTTATGGACAGGGAGGCCTGGCATGCTGCAGTCATGGGGTCACAAAGAGTTGGACATGACTGAGTGACTGAACTGAACTGACTGATATGGGAAAAGAATCTGAAATAGATTATATATATAACTAAATTGCTTTGCTCTACATCTGAAACTAACACAATGTAAACCAACTATACTCCAATGTAAAATCATAATTAAAAAAAAAAAAAGCATAAGGGGAGGGTAAACAGAATCTTTGGAGAGGAAGCTGAACCAGCAAGGAGAAATGACTGGAAAGTTTTGACAAGCAAAGTTTTCACTGGATGCTTAGCTGATTCCCAAGAAAAGCTCAGAAGAAGGCACTTAGTCAATTTGGGCTGCTATAATAAATCATCATAGACTAGGTGGTTAAACAATTCACATTTATTTCTTCATTCTGGAGATCGAGAAGTCCCAGATCAAGCTTCTAAGAGATCCACTGCCTGGTGAGGGCCTACCTCCTTGCTTGTAGATGGCTGTCTTCATATTGTTTCTTTACAGAGTGGAAAGCAGAGACTGAGAGTCCTGTGTCTTCTTATAAGGGCATGAATCCCATTCAACAGGACTTCTTCCTTGTGCACTAATTACTTCCCAAAGGCCTGCCCTCCTGAGATCACCACATGTGAGCCTAGGATTTCAGTATATGAGTGGGTGGGAGAGGGAAGAGATACAAACATTCAGTCCATAACAGGCGCCTCCCTCTTTTTTTTTTTTTTTTGGTGCCTGCTCAAGCCTGCAGATAAGCAGGGTTCAGGGGACTGTGGGAAATAGAAGCATGACTGAAGTTTGGTCAAGGTAAAGCAGCAAGTAAAAAATCAGTCATTGTAAACACCTTAGTTCCAAGTGACCATCTTTTAGTTTTTATATTGTTCAGTCTGGGTTGCTTGTTGTTGTTTAGTCTATCTTCATTATGTTGCAGATGCTTTGTGCTTATGTCTGGGAGTGAGTGCTGAGAATGATTATCCAGTGGTTTCTGGCAGCCCTGTTGAAAACCCTCTCTGCCAGGTTTCCCACTGGACTGGGAAGAATCCCGCTCACATATGCCTTGCAAGTCATCATCTGTGTTTACCATCCCACTGAAACTGTATTCCTGTACTTGTTTGAAAGTTATGACATTCCCTAAAAGTCCTATTTCAATTCTTGCTTGAACAGTGAAGAACTAACCTTGACCTGTCATACTCTTATTCATCATTGCAAAAGTCCAGATTCTCCTTAATTTTATCCAAGTAGATCCTCAGTGTTACATCATTGCTTCATCTCACCTGGGATACTCTAGCATTTTCTATAAGACAAGTTGAAGAAAAGGAATACACCTATATAATACACACTTTCTCTTTTCCAGATTCAATGCTGGAATCTCCTACATTCAGTAATATCAGTGTTCTTGTGTAATGTAACACTGAATATACAGACAATGGGCAGGCCATAAATTACTAGAGAAGGCTGACCCACAGAATCTGTAGCAAATAGTCCAGAAAGCCAGTTGACACTTCTGCAGCAATAGGCAAAAGGTAAGAGTTTGGTCAATGACTGTCATCTTCTCTAATTTTTGCTCCTGCTTCCAACTCAAGACCAACTATTACAGAAAAAGCCAAAGATACTCTCCAATCAGTCACATAGAATACCTAACTTCTAGTTAGACTGCTTCCAGCTTCCTCATTCTGTCAGAGAAAATTACAGCAGACTTTTCTGATGTAAAAATTATTCAAAACTATTTCTATAGAGGTCAAGACCATTGAAAGAAGACAGAGAAACTGAACTAAACTCTCTGAAAGCAAAGGCAGAAGGATTTTTAAATGCTGGGAAGAATTAATATAAAAACTTTGGTGGATGTTGACTGGGAGGTATGTCAATGTGATTTAGCCCCCTGTGTTTATTAGTTGTTCTTATCAAAGTTAAACTCCTACACCGCCAGAGACTGGGAGAGAGGGGCTCTTTCTTTTTGATGAATGCCCCTGGCTTCCCTTGTGGCTCAGCTGGTAAAGAATCAGGCTGCAATGAGGGAGATCTGGGTTCAATCCCTGGGTTAGGAAGATCCCCTGGAGAAGGGAAAGACTACACACTCCAATATTTTGGCTTGGAGAATTCCAAGGATTGTATAGTCCACGGGGGTCACAAACAGTCAGACATGACTGAGCAGCTTTCACTTTCACTTTTCAAAAGGATGACCCCCCAGGTCCTTGAGAAAAACAGTCCTGTGATGTGGAAGATTTACATCTCAAAGGAGAAGAGAATTTATAATTCCAAGTTTTCATGAGAAAGCAAAGGAAGGTTAGGAGCTTGTAGTCAGGAAAAAGGGAGTTTACACAAGCTGTGGGGGACATTATAGACACCACAATCAATGCCAACAACCTCCAATCAAAGCAAACCTAAAACCTTCCCTAGTTTTCCATTAACAAAGCTTTCTCACTGCCCTGTCTGCCTCTCAGTCTCTGCCAAACACAAATAATAGTTACTGGCTTCCTTACTATAGCAAGCTCCAAATAAGAGCCTGTGTTTGTTCTCACTTGGGTTCTCTTATTTCCACTCTTGAAAATATAAGATTCACCTATAAAGGAGATCTTGATCCTGCAGACAAAAAATATTTTCTGCCATTCCAGTAAACAATACATGTTGTGTGCCATCAAGCCTTCAGCTACTACAGCCCCCCGCCTCCACGCATGGTGCATCCTGAGGGGCATTCAGGATGGAAAAAACAGGAGGCATCCCATGCCCTGGATACTAACCCTAGATGGTAAAGATGCACATCTAAGGAATAATTTCAACAAACCCTGGTTCTTGTGTCTTCTCATACATAGAAAAACACCAAAATCATTACCTTGAGAGGTCAGCTTTGTGTGATTAGCAACACTCTTTGATATATGACTACATTATTTATTTATATTCCTATGTACTTATTTGTACTCCTATGTAAAATATGTCTATGCATCCTGCCTTCTCCCTTACCTCTTTGGAGTATTTCCTTGGATCTATCTGAGAGGCTGCCTCCCAGGCTATATTCCCCAGTAAGGAAGGTCCCCAAACAAAATTTAACTCACAACTTTTAGGTTGTGTGTGTGTGAGTGTGTGTGTGTGTTTTCTTTTCTTTTCTTTTTTTTTTTCCCAGCTGGCAATCTTTAGATATATCCAAACATTTTTCCTATAGAGTGACTGTTGAACTTTACAAATAAGTTAGGTCTAAAAAAAGGATATATTTTGATATTTAAACTTAAAAAAGAAAGCATTCTACTGATATAAACTTAGGAGTATTATTTATATCTATTTCAATAGGCTGTGAGTGCTTACCCTTATCTCCATCGTGGCATACCAAAAATGTCTTGCAAAATATAAAGGGTATGAGTTAATATATGCTATGAGTGAATAAATACAAAATTACAGACAGCAGGAGAAGAACAATCCAGAGGGACACAAGGGTTGAGAGTGCAATTTTAAATAGGATAGGCAGAGTAGGTTTCATTGAGAAGGTAAAAGGTAAACAAAGACTTAAAGAAATGTAGTCTTTCAGCTACCTGGGGCAATATTATCCCAACCTTGCGATTGCAGTTTGTGGTTGGGGAGTACTGAAAAGAGTCCAGCATGGTTGGAACAGGGTGCTTTTAATGCTTTTGGTGGGGATGGAGGGACGGGGATAAGATGAGAGGGAATGAGGAGATGCCAGATGGCATAGGATCATAAGATCCATTAAGGCAAATAGAAACACTGGCTTCCCCTCTGAAGCCATTTCCCCTCTGAAATGGAGAATTTGGGGCAAAATGAGCATTCTAACAACTTCACATAATAGGATTACTACTTTGCAGTAGAAATCAGTACTGAACCTCTCTTGAATGCCAGTTCTGCCACAAACATGGAAGAAGTCCTTTCATTGGACACTACTATAGTTTCTTTACTGGTCAAGGTTGGGCTAGGCAATCTTACCAGCTGTTTGCTGTTATGGTTTGGCTGCTCCCTACTTGAAAGCCAATACTCTAGAGATAAGTGTTGGTTTAAAAGAAAACAGTGCTTTATTCATGAGGTTCACTACCTGGGGAGAAGATAAATTCATGTCCAAAAACCAACTCTGAAGATTCTGCTTGACTGTGAAAGTTTTTAAAGAGAGAATTATATGGAAAGGGAGTCAGAAACATTTGTTGTTCAGTCTTTCAGCCGTGTGCAACTCTTTATGACCCCATGGCAGCACGCCAAGCTTTCATGCCCTTCATTTTCTCCTTGCGTTTGCTCAGACTCATGTCCATTGAGTCAATGATGCCATCCAACCATCTCATCCTCTGTCACCCCCTTTTCCTCCTGCCCTCAATCTTTCCCAGAATCAGGGTTTTTCCAATGAATTGGCTCTTTGCATCAGGTGGCCAAAGTATTGGAGTTTCAGCTTCAGCATCAATCCTTCCAAGGAATATTCAGGACTGATTTCCTTTAGGATGGACTGGTTGGATTTCCTTGCTGTCCAAGGGACTCAAGAGTCTTCCCCAGCACCACAGTACAAAAGCATCAATTCTTCAGTGCTCAGCCTTCTTTATGGACCAGCTCTCACATCCATAAATGACTACTGGAAAAACCATAGCTTTAACTATATGGAACTTGGTCAGCAAAGTGATGTCTCTGCTTTTTAATATGCTATCTAGGTTTGTCATAGCTTTTCTTCCTAGGAGCAAGTGTCTTTTAATTTTGTGGCTGCAGTTGAGAGGGTAACATGCAGAAAGGCTAGGGGTCCCCAAACAGAGGAAATAGGCTGTAAGTGTAAGACGTTTTTTTCCTCTCTCTCTTAAGTGGTAGGAGGAAACAAACTACAAGAGTCAGGTTTTTTTCCCCTTCTCTATACAAAATTAAAAGAAGGTTTCTTTTAAAATTCTGTGTTGCCATGATGGCACCTGGTTCCACCTGAACTTTTCTCAAACCTTGAGCTAACCAGTGGGTTTTTCTTATGGAAATATTTTTCTTAAGCTATGTTAATGAACTATGTATTTACCCAAGACTCTGTCTTCCTTCAAGTCAGTTACACCTAAGACTCAGAAATGATAATGGCTCCACAAACCAGTATGTTTTACTCATAAAATTGTTCCCCTAATCTATGTTAATGAGACTATGCATTTGCTTGGAAACCTGCCTTTCTTCAAGATCCACCTCAATCATTCTATGGCCCGCGATGACTCACCTTATGCCAACATGATCCTAAAACACATGTTGTGGGTGAGGGGCCTGGTGCCATTCCCTGAGGTCTGAGACCTTTCTTTTCTCTAATTAGCAATCTGTTAGTAGGTACATAACTTCCTGTTAAAGACTAGCAGGGGGACATTCTTTCTGCCCTCTTCTGATGTCTATGTCAGAATATTTCTCTACCTCTTTCATACTTCAATAAAACTTTATCACACAAAAGCTCTGAGTGATCAAGCCTCATCACTGGCCCCGGATTGAATTCCTCTCCTCTGGTGGCCAAGAACCCCGGCATTGTTCACGGCTCAGCAACAACCTTTCACAGTCACCATCTGCAGTGATTTTGGAGCCCAAGAAAATGAAATCTATCAGTTTCCACTTTTACCCCAGCTATTTGCCATGAAGTGATGGGACCAGGTGCCATGATCTTGGTTTTTTTTTATGTTGAGTTTTTAAGTTAGCTTTTTCTCTCCTCTTTCACTTTCATCAAGAGGCTCTTTAGTTCCTCTTTGCTTTCTGGTTAGGGTGGTGTCACCTGCATGTCTGAGGTTATTGATATTTCTCCTGGCAGTCTTGATTCCAGTTGTGCTTCATCCAGCCTGTCATTTCACAAAATATAGTCTGCATGTATATATATATGTGTGTATATATATATATACTCATATATTCTGCATGTATACACACACACACACACACACATATATATATATATATATATATAGCCTTGTCATACTCCTTTCCGAATTTTGTACCAGTCTCTTATTCCATGTCTGGTTCTAATTGCTGCTTCTTGACCTGCATACAGGTTTCTCAGGAGGCAGGTAAGGTGGTCTATTATCCCCATCTCTTTAAGAATTTTCCAGTTTGTTGTGATCCACATAGTCAATGGCTTTAGCATAGTCAATGAAGCAGAGGTAGAATCTCTTCTAGAATTTCCTTGCTTTTTGTATAATCCAACAGATGTTAACAATTTGATCTTTGTCTTCTCTGCCATTTCTAAATCCAGCTTGTACACCTGGCAGTTCTTGGTTCAGATTACCTTGCACTTTATGCCCTTTTTCTTTTGATTGGTTGGTGGTGAGGTAACAAGGCAGTGTTCTGGGACTCCTGTGTTCAGTCTGAAGTCACCATCCTCCACCTTGGTGGGGGATTTATTTCCTAGTGTGCTCAGAAGTGTCTGCAGCCCACCAGGCTACTCTGTCCATGGAATTTTGCAGACAAGAATACTGGTGTGGTGTGCCATTTCCTACTCCAGAGGATCTTCCCGACCCACGGATTGAAGCCATGTCTCCTGAATTAACAGGTGGATTCTATGGCCACTGGGGAAGCCCTTAGATCCTAGAGGATAATTCACAGGTATTGTTATGAGTATTCCTTGATGAGGTAGAAGGACCAGGGCTTCACTCTTGTTTCTTGACTCTTTTTTTTCCCTGCATTCCCTTCCTTTCCTAATAAGCAACTGCTTGAATCTACCCTATAGAATTCAGGAAAGGTCAAGAAAGCGGAATGAAGTCCATTTTCTACAAACAAGTAATGTGGACACGGAAAGGATTTGTACCCACACAGGGTTCTGTTCTGTTTCATTATCACTAAAAAAAAAAAAAAAAAAAACCTCTGCCATGTGGAAAATACATATTGAGTTGCAGGAGATCCAGTTCCTCAAATAAGTGGAAGATTGACTAATGTAAAAATCTTAATGTTATAGCAGTTGAGTAAAAAGAAAAAGGTCCGGTGCCTTCTCTTCTGTTTCCTTAATCTTCCTCGATTTTCAACAAGCTTTTAAATCTAAATTTTTTAACTTTGATTCTGATTAAAGTTTCAATGCATTGGGAAAGGGCTGCCAAGAGAAAAACTGTCTGTTCTAAAAGAACACATTTTTTGGTGGCTTATGTGGGAATATTTCCAAAAAGTAATATAGACTCCTCCTGAAAAAACAGGATCAAAACTCTCCAGGAGTCGAGGTGCTACTATTAGCATAACAAAGTCAACCAAAGCACTTTGGTCAATAATCCTCTCAACTAATAACAGGGGAAAATTCAAGTTTCTAAATGAATTTCTTGAGCTAGATAAGGGTCTCATTATAATGAGAAGAACAATTTGCATTTTAGCTAGGGGAAATAGAGGGTTTTTTTTTTTTTTTTTTTTGAGAAACACCTCTCTTTATCTCACATTCAGACTGATTTTTTTGTAAAGGATGTGATTATTGCCTTTGTCCTGTGAATTTCATTTAATATGTTTTGTATTTTCCTACCACTTTTCACTAAAAGGCAAAAATAAAGAATAAAAATTGTAAAAGTTTCCTTCAATTTAAAATTTTGTCAGTTTTCTACAATATACATTGCAAGGATATGTGTTTCTCTCATCATGGTTGATGGTGGGGAACCCCTGTTTAAACTTAGTGTCTCAGATATGGTTGATAAATTCCTGGGGGTGGGTGGGGGCAGGTAGCAACTGCTGTGAGGACTTAAGGACCACTTGCAAAGCTTTTGTTAAAATGAAGAGACAGGGTATAGAGAATGTTCTTTATAGCATGCACATCTCTCCCAAGTAAAAACTAGTTCTAATCAATACAGAGGGAAAGAGAGGAGAGAGAAAGAGAAAAAACAAAAAAAATGAAGCGGCAATGGCTAATGCTCTTATAATATGTAGCCTAATTTTATGCTATTATCTGTTTGATAGTTTAAACAAAATAAAGTGACAGCGATCTTGAAACGTGAGAATGAGGCAGAACAAGAGACTGTTTATAAGAGGAATAATTTCAGACACCCGTGGGGCTTCACATAAAACTAATTTGCACATAGACAGGGCTCTCTTATGGATGATGGATAAATGTAATTCCCAGTTACTGGTATATTTCTTCTTATACTAATAATAAGACAGAAGAATGAAACCCAGGCTAAAATCACTTTGAAAATTAGAGCAATTTCTAAATGAATTGGATTTCTAAATAACTAGACAGTGACTTTTTGGACAGCTCCCTCAGGTCACTAACGCAGATCCTCTTTACCAGTTACTCCTGTGATAGTCAATATTCTTTAACAATATTGCTCAATGAAGGAAAAGAAAGAAAAAAAAAGTGAAAATGGGCTATGAGTTTTAATCAATACATGAAAGCCTTCAACTAAGTTTTACATGAGAGAAAACATATAAGGACTTTAATCTTTCAAGCAAAATCTTCCTGAAAAAGAGAGATGTAGGAAAAATTTTTAAAAGAAAAAAAAAATCAAAGCTGATTACAAATGTACGAGTGCCATCTGGTGTTAGAAATAAAAACAATCACAGCCTTTGGCAGGGAAATGAACTCCCCTTCGTGGGTTCATCTCAGTACAATGTGGTTATGGGGTATTCAAATGGTAATTCTTGAACTGGAATTCACCTTGTGTCTGATACTCAAATGCAACTAGTTATCATTTGGTTTAAAACTCAATGAACCTAGGGAAGTGAGGTTGGTAGAAGCAGTGAGTTTGCCAGTACTCATATCTTCCAATATTCCAGGGAAAAATGCAGTAGCTCAAGATTTTATATATTTGCCACAGTTTTATACTCTAACATACTTAAATGTTCCCTGATATGTGAAAAGTGTATCTATACTTTCAGAAGCAATGCATCTTTGGAGATACAGGAAAAACAGATGGGTAGCATATTTTTAAGGAAGAGATTTTAAGGCTTATCATGCTAATGTGTTAAGATAAATTTAGCAATATATTTTTTAAAAAAGGAAATATAAGTACTGGTATTTGACTGTCTTGAAAATTTATGCATTTATCTATTAATAGAACCTGAAAACTATACTGCACTCCATCTCACCCTGCCACTGATTTTTACTACATCTGTACATTTAAAATGCAATAACTCACCCTATTCTCTTATGTTCCTAGTATACTCTGAGCTACAGAGGTTTTCTGACAATTTCAAAGACCTACAGAATATTTCACAAATGAGAATACTTACTACTCAAGAACGGTCAGCCCTCTGATATCAAGCAGTCTTTAGACATGTTCTCTGTAGTTTGGTTGTATTAATGAGTGAAATATATGAATGATCCTTTCTATGAATAATGCATTAGGTAAGATTTTAGCTATGCTCTTTTCCTACAGATATCTAAGTAACAGGCAGCACAAAATACAGCCATAAAAAAGCATGAAAGTAGAAGTTAATATCTCTTGTCACACAGAATAAGAGATTTGAGTAGTTATAATCTATGTTTCTTTTGTTATAAAAGCTTGACTTCTATTAAAAGACAAAAACTAGATGTTGGCATCTAATTTTGAAGCAACTGAGAGAGGTTTTGTATGTTTTCCAAGAGATAATTGCCTTCCAGAAAGGCCCAGACCAAGAAGCACGAGGTGGGCTGGCCACACATATCTTCCTCATGTCCCATGACAAATGACGAATGTGGCAAAGGAGAAGATAAACTGCTGCAACTGGGAAGTCTTAGCACCTTGAGACCTGCTCTGACTTCAGGGCTGTGGGTGGCTTGGCAAGGAGCAGGACGCAGCTTGAATAAGATAAAAGCATCCAAAATGTTGGATCCACTGGAGGAGCGAATGGCAAACCACTCCAGTATTCTTGCCATGAAAACCCCATGAACTGTATAAAAGATATAAGAGATGAGCCTCCCATGTCAGAAGGTATCCAATACGCTACCGGGGAAGAGTGAAGGACTACTACTAATAGCTCCAGAAAGAATGAAGTGTCTGGCCAAAGCAGAAATGGCGCTCAGTTGTGGATGTGTCTGGCGGTGAAAGTAAAATCCAGTGCTGTAAAGAACAGTATTGCATGAATCAAGGAAAACTGGACATGGTCAAGCAGGAGATGACAATAGTGAACGCTGACATCTTAGGAATCAGTAAACTAAAATGGAAACGAATGGGTGAATTTAATTCAGATGACCATTATACTACTGTGCGATAGAATCCCACAGAAGAAATGGAGTAACCCTCATTGTCAACAAAAGAGTATGAAATGCAGTATTTGGGCACACCCTCAAAAACAGAATGATCTTGGGTCATTTCCAAGGCAAGCCATTCAAATCACAGTAATTGTGATTCAACAACCGATGTTCCAATAACCGATGCCGAAAAAGCTGATCAATTCTATGAAGACGTACAAGACCTCCTAGAACTAACACCAAAAAAGCAAGTCCTATTCATCACAGGGGATTGAAATGCAAAAACAAGAATTCAAGAGATACCTGGAGTAATAGGCAAGTTTGGCCTTGGAGTACAAAATGAAGCAAGGCAAAGGCTAACAGAATTCTGCCAGTGAACATACTGGTCATAGCAAACACTCTTTTTAAACAATACAAGAGACAACTTTACACATGGACATCACCAAATGGTCAATATCAAAATCAGACTGATTATATTCTTTGTGGCCGAAGATGGAGAAGCTGTATACAGTCAGCTAAAACAAGACCTGGAGCTGACTGTGGCTCAGATCATCAGCTCCTTATAGCAAAATTCAGGCTTAAACTAAAGAAAGTGGGGAAAACCTCTAGGCAAGCCAGGTATAACCTAAATTAAATCCCCCATGAATATACAGTGGATGTGATGAATAGATTCAAGGGATTAGGTCTAATAAACAGTGTGCCTGAATAACTATGGACATAGGTTCATAATATTGTACAGAGGGCAATGAACAAAATCATCCCAAAGAAAAAGAAATGCGAGAAGGCAAAATGGTTGTCTGAGGAGGCTTTACAAACAGTGAGAAAAGAAAAGAAATGAAAAGCAAGGGAAAAAGGAAAGGTATACCCAACTGAATGCAGAGTTCTGAGAATAGCAAGGAGAGACAAGAAGGCCTTCTTCAATGAATGATGCAAAGAAATAGAGGCAAACAGAAGGGGAAAGACTAGAGATCTCTTCAAGAAAATTGGAGACATCAAAGGAACATTTCATTCAAATATGGGCACAATAAAGGACTTAATAGAAGCAGAAGAGATGAAGAAGAGACGACAAGAAGGCACAGAAGAACTGTACAAAAAAAGATCTTAATGACACGGATAATCATGATGGTGTGGTCACTCACCCAGAGCCAGACATTCTGGAGTGTGAAGTCAAGTGGGCCTTAGGAAGCGTTGCTGTCAATAAAGCTAGTGGAGGTCATGGAATTCCAGCAGAGCTATTTAAAAGCCTATGAGATGATGCTATTAAAGTGCTGCACTCAGTATGTCAGCAAATTTGGGAAATCCAGCAGTGGCCAAAGGACTGGCAAAGGCCGATCCTCATCCTAGTTCCCAAGAAGGGCAGTATGAAAGAATGTTCAAATTACCAGACAACTGACAACTGTACTCATCTCCCATGCTATTAAGGTTATGCTCAAAATCCTTCAAGTGATGTTTCAGCAGTACATGAACTGAGAACTTCCAGATGTTCAATCTGGGTTTTGACAAGGTAGAGGAACCAGAGATCAAATTGGCAACACTTACTGGACATAGAGAAAGCAAGGGAATTTCAGAAAAATATCTACCTCCATTTCACTGACTATGCTAAAGCCTTTGACTACATGGATCACAACAAACTATGGAAAATTCTTAAAGAGATGGGATTACAAGACCACCTTACCTGCCTCCTATGAAACCTGAGAGAGAGGGACAACAGAGGATGAGATTGTTGAATGGCATTACCAATTCAATGGACATGAAATTGTGCACAGTCCGAGATATGGTGAGGGACAGGGAGGCCTGTCTTTCTGCAGCCCATGGGCTCGCAGAGTTGGAGACAACTTGGCAACTGAACGACAACATCCAAAATGTTTCCTGAGAAATGATAATATTCATACCAGGTTACAAATTTCAGAAGGTGCTCATAGAAAACTGTATTTTTTACTAAAATCAAGATCAAAACTTCAGTACTAAATTTTTTTTCCTGGATTTTAATACTAATTAGATTAGCCATATTACTCTAAATGTCTACTATGTTCTGGAAATTAAAAAGGCATGAAAAAAGTTCTGTTTACGTAAAATCAAAACTCAATTCAAGACTTATTCCCTCATAGTAATTAATATATAAGCAGGGGAAATATGTTCCTAGAATACATAAATTTGCAAGAAATTGATGAGTAAATTTTTCCTTTTCATTTTTTTTCAATTATCAAGAGCTTTGTGTCCTAACACAAAAAATAAGATTGCTGAGTAGTACATTATGGCAGCATCAATTTTGCATATTGTAAACATTTTATTTTATTCCATTTTCCCATGATTTATATTTGAATATAGGTTGATTTTTGCAAACTTAAAAGTACAAAATAACTTGACTTTTCAAAAAGTTTTCTAGCATTATCTTTAACATTTAGGAATATATGTCCTAAGTTAACATTTTTTTTCTTAATTGTGGTTTGGCCTTTTCTTATTTTTTTTTCTCTAAATTCTGATCAAATTTTTGTTAATTTCAAATTTATTTATTTTAATGTTTTTGTCAGCATTGATGATATGGCATTAATTATGAATATCTGGGCAGAATTATTACATAATATAAATAAGTTTTTACATTATAAGGGTAATATTTACAAAAATATTTTCAGAAACTACTATTGTACATCTCAATAGTAAGGTTACAGGATACTAACACAGAATAGTAGATATTACTTTCTACCAATTAAGATTATGTTATCATATAACAAAAGCAACCACCAACAATACAGCACCCATAAAAAAGATTCTCAACCCTTCAAATTTTATGCACAAAGTGGGACTGTTAATGTATCTATATCTCAACAGTTTGACATTTACAAAATCCAAGTTAGATAAATACAACTTCCTGAGCTCGGTAGCTCAGTCAGTAAAGAATCTGCCTGGAGTGCAGGAGACCCAGTTCAATCCCTGGGTTGGAAGATCCCCTGGAGAAGGAAATGGGCAACCTACTCCAGTGTTCTTGCCTGGAAAATACTAGGGACATAGGAACCTTGTGGGCTATAGTCCATGGGATCACAAGAGTAGGACACGACTTAGCAACTAAACCACCATTCACACAGCACTCAACGTTTTATAAACATTAATTCAGTTATAGTGACAAAGGCTCTCATGAAGCAAATGACATTATGTCTATTGATGGATGTGGAAACTAAATCTCATAGAGTTTAAATGAGATATGCAGGTTGAAACAGTTAATTACTGACGAATCTGTGATTTAAACCTACTTCTCTTTGCTCATTCCACTGCTGAACACTGTTTTAAAATTTGGTTCTTACTCCTGGTATAGTTCAACACTGAGCTATATGTTTCCAAAGATTTAGGAGAAATAAACTCAGAGAAATTCTTCAGGAAGCTTATAATCTTTGAGAGATTACACTTACACACACACACACACATGATAATATACAACTTTAGTAAGTTGGTGTGTAGAGTTGACTGTTAGTATTATAATACAGAGGGGGCGGTCCTAAGATGGTAGAGGAATAGGACTGGGAGACCACTTTCTCTCCCACAAATTCATCGAAAGAACATTTGAACACTGAGTAAATTCCACAAAACAACTTTTGAATGCTGGCAGAGGACATCAGGCACCCAGAAAGACAGTCCATTGTCTTCAAAAGGAGGTAGGATAAAAGATAAAAAGAGAGACAAAGAGGTAGGGATGGAGATACCTCCTGAGAAGGGAGTCTTAAAAAAGAGAGAAGTTTCCAAACACCAGGAAACACTCTCACCAGCGAGTCTGTGGAGAGCCTTGGAACCTCAGAGGACAATGTAACCCTAACCGGGAGGAAAAATAAATAAATAACTAAAATCCACAGATTACGTGCCTAACGGCAACTCCCAGTGAAGAAGAAGCATGGACTCTCGCATCCGCCATTAGCAAGCGGGGGCTGGACAGGGAGGTGGGGCTGCACTGCTTAGGGTAAGGACCAGGCCTGAATGCACTGAGGGCAATCTGAGAGAACTAACTTGAGATACAACCCAGAGTGTGGGATAGCTATCATGCGAAAAGCCCTAACCTAAGACACCACCAGGCCCGCTCACAGAACAAAGGACTGAGCAGAGCTAGCCGGCTGTGGACCGGCCTATCCCCCGCCGGAGACAGGCAGGCAGAGGACAGCTGGAGGGGTAGGGGGCAATCACGGGCCAGAGAGGCATCACCTACCAAACTGCAAGCAGGCTTCGTTGCAAACCAAGACTTCTTGGGAATCTGGAAGGTCGACATCTGCCGGGAGGGTCTTAGCCAGAGATCAGCTCCCCAGAAGAGACACAGGGCACACCTGAGAAGACGCGCCAGTTGTACACCCAGAAAACCCAGCGGCTGGGACGCGGGAGGCGAGAAGACACAGCCCCAACTGGGGCGACTGTGCTTGCCAAGCACCTGGTCGCCTGAGCTGCTCGGACCTGGGAAGGGCACAAAACTCAGACCCAACCCAGTCTGCGCCTTGGTGGAGTACCCGAGAACCTGAACCTGAGCGGCTTAGACCTGGGAAGTGCTCGCAACCCAGGGCCCACCTCAGACAGTTCCAGGCATAGCAACCTGGAGCCTGAGCAGTGTAGACTGGGAAAGCACACACGCCGTGAGCGGGGCAAACCCAGTGTGGCCGAGACACTGCAAGCACTCCCCACACATGCCAGGGATATTTGTTTCCAGTGTTCCTGCCTCCCCACAGCACGACTGAACAAGTAGCCAAAATAAGTGACCACCTTTGCCCCCTTGTGCCAGGGCAGAAATTAGACACTGAAGAGACCTGCAAACAGAAGAAGCCAAAATAAACAGAGGGAACCGCTTTGGAAGTGACAGGTGCAACAGATTAAAACCCTGTAGTTAGCGCCGACTACATAGGAAGGGGCCTATAGATCTTGAAAAATATAAGCCAGATCAAGGAACTATCTGAAAATGAACTGACCCCACACTGCCCACAACACCAGAGAAAGTCCTAGATATATTTTTACTATTATCATTTTTTAACTTATTTTTTTAAATTTTTAAGTCCTCTATTACTCCTTTAATTTTCATTTTTATAACCTACTATTACTTTGAAAAAAAAGACTCTATTTTTAAAGCAAACTTTATATTTATATATTTCATAATTTTTGTGACTTTATTTTTTTTCTTTAATATTGTAACTTTGAGCATCTAACCTCTACTCTAGATTTTTACTCTTTGCTTTTTGGTATTTGTTATCAATTTTGTACCTTTAAGAACCGAATCTTCAGTACCCATTTTTACTTGGGAGCGAGATTACTGGCTGGATTGCTCTCTCCACCTTTGGACTGTCATTTTTCTCCATCAGGCCTCCTCTATCTCCTCCCTCCCCCTTCTCTTCTCTACCCAATTCTGTGAATCTCTTTGTGTGTTCCAGGCTATGGAGAACACTTAGGGAACTGATTACTGGCTAGATCTGTCTCTCTCCTTTTGATTCTCCCTTTTACCCTCCTGGCCACCTCTGTCTCCTTCCTCCCTCTTCTCTTCTCTGTGTAACTCTGTGAACATCTCTGAGGGATCCAAACTGTGGAGAGCACATAGGGAAGTGAATACTGGCTAGCTTGCTCTCTCCCCTTTTGATTCTCCCTCTTCTCCTCCTGGTCACCTTTATCTCCCTCCTCCCTCTTCTCTTCTCCATGTAACTCTGTGTACCTCTCCAGGTGTCCCTCATTGTGGATAAACTTTTCATCATTAATCTAGATGTTTTATCATCGGTGTTGTATAGATGGAGAAGTCTTGAGGGTACTGTAAGAATAAGATTGAAAACCAGAGGCAGGAGGCTTAAGTCCAAATCCTGAGACAACCAGAGACCTCCTGATTCCAGGGAACATTAATTGATACGAGCTCATCAAACAACTCCATACCTACACTGAAACCAAGCACCATAAAGGGCCAACAAGTTCCAGAGCAAGACTTATCACACAAATTTTCCAGCAACACAGGAACATAGCCCTGAGCTTCAATATGCAAGCTGCCCAAAGTCACACCAAACCCAGTGACATCTCAAAACTCATTACTACATACTTCATTGCACTCCAGAGAGAAGAAATCCAGCTCCACCCACCAGAACACTGACACAAACTTCCCTAAACAAGAAACCTTGACAAGTCACCCGTCCAACCCCACCCACAGCGAGGAACCTCTACAATAAAGAGGAACCACAAACTGCCAGAATACAGAAAGGCCACCCCAAACACAGCAACATAAACAAGATGCAAAGGCAGAGAAATACCCAGCAGGTAAAGGAAGAGGATAAATGCCCACCAAACCAAACAAAAGAGGAGGAGATGGGGAATCTACCTGATAAAGAATTCCAAATAATGATAGTAAAAATGACCCAAACTCTTGAAAACAAAATGGAGTTACAGATAAATAGCCTGGAGACAAGGATCGAGAAGATACAAGAAAGGTTTAACAAGGACCTAGAAGAAATAAAAAAGAGTCAGCATATAATGAATAATTCAATAAATGAGGTCAAAAACACTCTGGAGGGAAACAACAATAGAACAATAGAGGCAGAAAATAGGATAAGTGAGGTAGAAGATAGAATGGTAGAAATAAATGAAACAGAGAGGAAAAAAGAAAAAAGAATTAAAAGAAATGAGGACAACCTCAGAGACCTCTGAGACAATGTTAAATGCCCCAACATTCAAATCATAGGAGTCCCAGAAGAAGACAAAAAGAAAGACCATGAGAAAATACTTGAGGAGATAACAATTGAAAACTTCCCTAAAATGGGGAAGGAAATAATCACCCAAGTCCAAGAAACCCAGAGAGTCCCAAACAGGATAAACCCAAGGTGAAACACCCCAAGACACATATTAATCAAATTAACAAAGATCAAACACAAAGAACAAACATTAAAAGCAGCAAGGGAAAAACAAAAAATAACACACAAGGGGATTCCCATAAGGAAAACAGCTGATTTTTCAATAGAAACTCTTCAGGCCAGAAGGGAATAGCAGGACATACATAAAGTGATGAAAGAAAAAAATTCTACAACACAGATTACTGTACCCAGCAAGGATCCCATTCAAATATGAAAGAGAAATCAAAAGCTTTACAGACAAGCAAAAGCTGAGAGAATTCAGCACCACAAAACCAGCTCTCCAACAAATGCTAAAGGATCTTCTCTAGACAGGATGCAGAAAGGGTGTATAAACTCAAACCCAAAACTATAAAGTAAATGGTCATGGGATCATACTTATCCATAATTACCTTAAATGTAAATGGGTTGAATGCCCCAACCAAAAGACAAAGACTGGATGAATGGATACAAAACAAGACCCTTATATATGCTGTCTACAAGAGACCCACCTTGAAACAAGGGACACAAACAGAGTGAAAGTGAAGGGCTGGAAAAAGATATTCCACGCAAATAGAGACCAAAAGAAAGCAGGAATAGCAATACTCATATCAGATAAAATAGACTTTAAAACAAAGACTGAAGAGAGACAAAGAGGGACACTACATAATGATCACAGGATCAATCCAAGAAGAATATAACAATTATAAATATATATGCACCCAACATAGGAGCACCACAATATGTAAGACAAATGCTAACAAGTATGAAAGGAGAAATTAACAATAACACAATAATAATGGGAGACTTTAATACCCCACTCACACCTATGGATAGATCAACTAAACAGAAAATTAACAAGGGAACACAAACTTTAAATGATACAAAGGACCAGTTAGACCTAATTGATATCTATAGGACATTTCACTCAAAACAATGAATTTTACCTTTTTCTCAAGTGCACATGGAACCTTCTCCAGCATAGATCACATCCTGGACCATAAATCTAACCTAGGTAAATTAAAAAAAAAAAAAAAATTTGAAATCATCCCAAGCATCTTTTCTGACCACAATGCAGTAAGATTAGATGTCAATTACAGGAGGAAAAGCTATTAAAAATTCCAACATATGGAGGCTGAACAACACGCTGCTGAATAACCAACAAATCATAGAAGAAATCAAAAAAGAAATCAAAATATGCGTAGAAATGAATGAAAATGAAAACACAACAACCCAAAACCTATGGGACACTGTAAAAGCAGTGCTAAGGGGAAGGTTCATAGCAATACAGGCTTACCTCAAGAAATAAGAGAAAAGTCAAATAAGTAACCTAACTCTACACCTAAAGCAACTACAGAAGGAAGAAATTAAGAACCCCAGGATTAGTAGAAGGAAAGAAATCTTAAAAATTAGGGCAGAAATAAATGCAAAAGAAACAAAAGAGATCAGAGCAAAAATCAACAAAGCCAAAAGCTGGTTCTTTGAGAAGATAGATAAAATTGACAAACCACAGAAATTGAAACTAATCAGAAATCTTCCAGCAAACAAAAACCCAGGACCAGATGGCTTCACAGCTGAATTCTACCAAAAATTTAAAGAAGAGCTAACACATATCCTACTCAAACTCTTCCAGAAAATTGCAGAGGAAGGTAAACTTCCAAACTCATTCTATGAGGCCACCATCACCCCAATACCAATACCTGCCAAAGATGCCACAAAAAAAGAAAACTACAGGCTAATATCACTGATGAACATAGATGCAAAAATCCTTAACAAAATTCTAGCAAACAGAATCCAACAATGTATTAAAAAGATCATACATCATGACCAAGTGGGCTTTATCCCAGGGATGCAAAGATTCTTCAATATTCACAAATCAATCAATGTAATACACCACAATAACAAATAGAAAAATAAAACCATATGATTATCTCAATAGATGCAGAGAAAGCCTTTGACAAAATTCAACATCCATTTATGATAAAAACCTTCCAGAAAGCAGGCATAGAAGGAACATACCTCAACATAATAAAACTATATATGACAAACCCACAGCAAACATTATCCTCAATGGTGAAAACTTGAAAGCATTTCCCCTAAAGTCAGAAACAAGACAAGGGTGGCCACTCTCACCATTACTATTCAACATAGTTTTGGAAGTTTTGGCCACAGCAATCAGAGTAGAAAAAGAAATAAAAGGAATCCAGATTGGAAAAGAAGAAGTAAAACTCTCACTGTTTGCAGATGACATGATCCTCTACATAGAGAACCCTAAAGACTTCACCAGAAAATTACTAGAGTTAATCAATGAATATAGTAAAGTTGCAGGATATAAAATTAACACACAGAAATCCCTTACATTCCTATACACTAGCAATGAGAAAACAGAAAGAGAAATCAAGGAAACAATTCCATTCACCATTGCAATGAAAAGAGTAAAATACTTAGGAATATATCTACCTAAAGAAACAAAAGACCTATATATAGAAAACTATAAAACACTGGTGAAAGAAATCAAAGAGGACCCAAATAGATGGAGAAATACACCGTGTTCATGGATCAGAAGAACCAATATAGTGAAAATGAGTATACTATTCAAAGCAATCTATAGATTCAATGCAATCCCTATCAAGCCACCAATGGTATTTTTCACAGAACTAGAACAAATAATTTCACAATTTGTATGGAAATGCAAAAACCTCGAATAGCCAAAGCAATCTTAAGAAAGAAAAATGGAACTGGAGGAATCAACCTGCCTGACTTCAGGCTCTACTACAAAGCCACAGTCATCAAGACAGTATCATAACTAGCACAAATACAGAAATATAGGTCAATGGAACAAAATAGAAAGCCCAGAGATAAATCCATGTACCTATGGACACCTTATCTTCAACAAAGGAGGCAAGAATATACAATAGAGAAAAGGCAACCTCTGTAACAAGTGGTGCTGGGAAAACTGGTCAACCACTAGTAAAAGAATGAAACTAGAACACTTTCTAACACCATACACAAAAATAAACTCAAAATGGATTAAAGATCTAAACATAAGGCCAGAAACTATAAAACTCCTAGAGGAGAACATAGGCAAAACACTCTCTGACATAAATCACAGCAGGATCCTCTATGACCCACCTCCCAGAATATTGGAAATAAAAGCAAAAATAAACAAATGGGACCTAATTAAACTTAAAAGCTTTTGCACAACAAAGGAACCTATAAGCAAGGTGAAAAGACAGCCTTCAGAATGGGAGAAAATAATAGCAAATGAAGCAACTGCCAAAGAATTAATTTCAAAAATATACAAGCAACTCCTGCAGCTCAATTTCAGAAATATAAACGACCCAATCAAAAAATAGGCCAAAGAATTAAACAGACATTTCTCCAAAGAAGACATACAGATGGCTAACAAACACATGAAAAGATGCTCAACATCACTTATTATCAGAGAAATGCAAATCAAAACCACCATGAGGTACCATTACACACCAGTCAGGAGGGCTGCTATCCAAAAGTCTACAAGCAATAAATGCTGGATATGATTCATGTCAATGTATGACAAAAACCACTACAATATTGTAAAGTAATTAGCCTCCAACTAATAAAAATAAATGGAAAAAAAAATGCTGGAGAGGGTGTGGAGAAAAAGGAACCCTCTTACACTGTTGGTGGGAATGCAAACTAGTACAGCCACTATGGAGAACAGTGTGGAGATTCCTTAAAAAACTGGAAATAGAACTGCCATATGACCCAGCAATCCCACTGCTGGGCATACACACTGAGGAATCCAGAATTGAAAGAGATACGTTACCCCAATGTTCACTGCAGCACTGTTTATAATAGCCAGGACATGGAAGCAAACTAGATGTTCATCAGCAGATGAATGGATAAGCTGTGGTACACATACACAATGGAATATTACTCAGCCATTAAAAAGAACACATTTGAATCCGTTCTAATGAGGTGGATGAAACTGGAGCCTATTACACAGAGTGAAGTAAGCCAGAAAGATAAACACCAATACAGTACACTAATGCATATGTATGTGGATTTAGAAAGATGGTAACGATGACCCTATATGCAAGATAGCAAAAGAGACACAGATGTACAGAATAGTCTTTTGGACTCTGTGGCAGAGGGTGAGGGTGGGACGATTTGGGAGAATGGCATTGAAATATGTATATTATCATATGTGACACGAATTGCCAGTTCAGGTTTGATGCATGATACAGGGTGCTCAGGGCTGGTGCACTGGGATGACCCAGAGGGATGGGATGGGGAGGGAGGTTGGAAGGGGGTTCAGGATGGGGAACACATGTACACCAGTGGTGGATTCATGTCAATGTATAGCAAAACCAATACAATATTGTAAAGTAATTAGCCTTCAATTAAAATAAACACACTTATATTTTAAAAAATTAAATATAATACAGAGGAGTTGGAGTTAATCAGCTGAGGGATCCCTAATGTCAGTCTCATGGAAGATGAACATAAGCTAGTATCAAATTATAATGCACAGAAATGAGGAATTTGATCAAGTTTTATGTAGAACCTTATAAAAGCACAAACAAAAAAGAGCAATTAATGCAGTGTTAGGTTTGGGGTGCATTTTTAAAAACATCCCCCAGAGTAATATACTTGAGAAAAATTTTGAAGGTCAATTAGGAAGAGAATAGAGATTAAAAGGCATTACAGACAGAGAAAATAGCACGTGAAAAGTTTCAGCAGGGGGAGAACAGGTGGTAGCTGGTGAAATTACAATTTAGTTCCTGACAGCAGATCTATATTATATGTTTTAGAATGGCAAGAGGTAAAACCAGACATGGAAGAAAGGACAAGTCAGGAAGGATCTTATATATTTAAGATGATTTGGCATCATGGAATATTTTAAGCCAGTAACTAATGGATTGAATTGACAACAACATAGAAACACATTACAGGGTCTTGTCATGAGAAGCAAAAAAAAGGAATATTGATTTTTTTAAATTAGCTGGTCAAGAAAATGATGAGCCTTGAATAATGGATTAAGACAAATAAATGTTGAATATATATGATACACAGACATATAAAATGACACAATAATGATAAGTGAAACATATTGATATATATTTATCTATTTTTCATATTTATGATTTTTATAATAAAAATATTAAATATATAAATATCACCTATAATAAATGAAATGGCAATATAATACTCATCACATTGTGATAAAATATTATCAACAAATGCAAAATATGAAAATATGTTACTTGAGGCACACTGGGCAATTTCTAAAATCTGTTATAACTATAATTTTCTACATTGTAAACTTTTTATAATTCTATGAGAAAGAGTCACAGACTCTAAATAGTTTTTAAATGATATAATTAACAAAGAACATGTGGGAAGAAAGAGAAAAGTCTGTGTCTCTAAAATAAACAAGATTCTATTTAGAAATGAAGTCTACTAAAATGTTCTCCTACTAATCAACTAAAGGAAGAATGATGCATAAGTAAACTATTTTTATGCTTAATGAGTCCACAATGTTCTGGATTTTATTTTTAAAAATTACCTTTTTTTAAAAATATATTTTAATGTGTTTTATACCTGTCCTTAGGAAAACATTTATTTAGTATATCAACTCTTTCTCTACAGTTTTAGATGTTATTAAAAACATCATCAGATACATAAATAAAGTTCCAGTGCATTGTCTTGCATTAAGTAGTTGTTAGCATTTAAATTTTGGGAAGTAATATTATGTTTTCTACTACTAAGCTATGATAAGTCTGACCGTGTACTAAGAGGTCAAAATTTAAAAGCCCAAAGCAAGAATTAAAAACTTTTTCATTACCACTTAGTATGTGACTTAGATGCAGAAGGCATGAAATTGCATAGGCTTTGGGAATGGGTGTCACAAAAACGTGAACTCTCTACATTGTGTGGAGTAGGGGGAAACTTCAAAATCACTGTATTCATATTAATGATGGAGATAAAAAATATGTTTGTCTAAATCTTTTTTACTTTTAAGGAAACAGGTATAAACATAGAGAATGATAGCACTGGAGGAGCGTGCCAGAAAAAACAAAAGCTATAGAATGTTTAAGAACCCTGAGGCTTCCAAGAAACTTTTTGGCTTTACATAGTACAACTTATACAAGTCTTTAACTCTATGAGGCAATGTTGCTGCTTCTATGCTCAGTCGTGTCTGACTCTTTGTGACCCCATGGACTGTAGCCAAGCTCTTCTATCCATGGAATTTTAAAGGCAAAACTATCAGAGTGGGTTGCCATTTCCTCCTCCAGCATGTCTTCCTGGCCTAGGGATTGAACCTGTGTCTCCTGCTTGGCAGGTTGATTCTCTGCCACTGAGCCACCTGGAAAGTCCCATATGAAGCAATAAGTGGTGATACATAATTAAATATTTGATGCTGTTTAGTCACTAAGTTGTGTCTGACTCTTTTGGAACCCCATGGTCTGTAGCCCACCAGGCTCTTCTGTCAATGGGATTTCCCAGGCAAGGGAATCTTCTGACCCAGGGACCGAACCCACGTCTCCCACATTGCAGGTGGATTCTTTACAGCTGAGCCACCAGGGAAGCCCAAATGATTAAATATAAATAGCTGCATATTCAGCTTTAACATGGTAAAGAATCTGCCTGCAATGCCGGAGACTCGGGTTCAATCCCTGGGTCAGGAAGATTCCCTGGAGAAGGGAATGGCAATCCACTCCAGTATTCTTGCCTGGAGAATTCCATGGACAGAGGAGCCTGGCCAGCTACAAGTCCATGGGATTCCAAAGAGTCAGACAGGACTGAGACTAACACTTTCACTTTCATGTAGCTACTGCATATTTAACTACTTGAACAATGACTCCTAATAGATTTGGAACTTTTACAGTAAATATATGTAAGAATTATATATAAGATACATCTATAAGAATTATATACAAACTTCTACAGGAGCACAGTAGAATGGAATTGTTTTCACTCTGGAAGGGTTGAAATGGCTTATTTGTGATACATTTTGAAGGAAGAGTTTGAGTTTAATGATAGAAGATGTAGGGTGTTAGATATGTTCTCTAAAAGTAAATAAATAAATTTACTTAAAGCAAAATAAAACTCTTGTCTTTTTTGACCAATGAAATAAACTTTTTTTTTTAAATCTTCTTTGTTGCTGCCCACTACCAGAATGTAAAAGTATAGAAAAAGAATGAGACTTCTCTAATAAGGCACAGGGACTAAAACTCCAAAAGAATGATCCCTAATGGTAAAAATATCCAAATGTCAAGAACAACTCAAAGATGACCATAAATATACAACTTTATAGCAGTATGCTAAATGTCCTAGTTAATACAATACAGAAGCAAAAAGCTACAAACATACTCAGGTGGATAAATGCAAAATTAAAAAATCAACAGCTCCCTAAATAACAGTAACGCCCAGTTAAAGGTAATGGAAAATTATAATATCAATTTAAGCTTTAAAATATATAGGAATTAACATACAATCAGTAGGGACATTTAATAAAATGAAATTCTCATGAGAAAAGGGATTCTATAAGGGAACCCTACATTCTACATGGAAAGACTCAATATTTTTACAATGACAGTTCTTTTAATAAATCAAAAGTAATTGAAATAATAAATAATATGGTTTATGCATCTTGACTTCCAGATTACAAAGTTCTTCTGGAAAGGAGAAACTAGTGGGTAGGAAATCATACATTTTAAAAGAATAATGAGGAAAGATTGGTCACACCAGGATAAAAAGTAAAAGTCAAGAGAAATTGAAAGAATAAATATGGCATAGGAATGAAAAAAACAATAACTATCTTAGTCACTCTGAGGCGCTATAGCAATTTACCATAGACTGGGGTGGTTTAAACAACAAACATTCATTTCTCACAGTTCTGGAAACTGAAACTCTAAGATCAGAGACTGCATGGTTAGGTTCTGCTGAGGATTCTTTTCAGGTCTGCACCTTGCCTCAGTTCAGTCATTCAGTCATGTCCAACTCTTTGCGACCCCATGAACTGCAGCACACCAGGCCTCCCTGTCCCTCACCAACTCCCGGAGTTTATCGAAACTCATGTCCATTGAGTCGGTGATGCCATCCAACCATTTCATCCTCTGTCGTCCCCTTCTCCTCCTGCCTTCAATCTTTCCCAGCATCAGGATTTTTTCAAATGAGTCAGCTTTTCACATCAGGTGGCCAAAGTATTGGAGTTTCAGCTTCAACATCAGTTCATTGAATGAACACCCAGGACTGATCTCATTTAGGATGGATTGGTTGGATCTCCTTGCAGTCCAAGGGACTCTCAAGAGTCTTCTCCAACACCACACCTTCTACCTCTACTTATACCCTGACATGGCAGAAAGAAGGGTAGCTAGATCTCTAGCCTCTTCTAAGGCCAATAATGTCATTCATGGGGACTCCACCCTCATAACCTAATTACTTCCCACAGGCCCTTCCTCCAAATAATATCAGAGTAGTATTAAAGTTTCAACATATAAATGGAGAGGACTGGATGGAGATCCAATCAGTCCATTGTAAGAACTGATTCAAAATAATTAATAATCCAAAGACAAACCCATGACTATATAGGAATGCATTATATGATAAAGACTGCATTAAAAATAAAAATGGAAAAAAAATAAAAATAAAAATGGGAAAGATAGGCTTTTCAATTTATAACATTAGAATAATTTTTTACCCACGAAAGTAAGAATTTTAAAAGTAGGTTAGAGGTTTACATTAAAATATGCAAAATTAAATTTTAGGTGGTTAAAAAGCTAAATGTCAAATGAATAAAAAATATTAAAAGAAATATAGAAGAAAATTGTAATTTTGGTATGAGGACACTATTCTCTAAACCACATATATGCAAGATGTCATAAAGAAAAAGAATGACAAATTTAACTGCAGAAAAAATGAAAATGTTCTTTAACTATAAATTATGAAACTTCTGATGTATTAAAGAGTTAAGAATTTATGCTATAATTGGTGGAAATGTTTGCAAATGGCATAATATGTAATGGATTAATATCCAAAATATATAAACAGCTCCAACTAATAAATAATAAGAAATGTAAACCTAAGAGAAGCTAAGAAATTCATCAGAGTATTGCAAAATGGTTGCATTTTCAAACTGTAATTATCTATTCTATGGTTTCTTTTGTTTGAGTCAAATACAAGAGAGAAATAGAAAGTGAAAGTTACAATAAGTTATTTTTATGCTCTAAATCAGTGCTGCCCAATATGAGAGCCACATAAAACTTTAGTACATACATTTAAAAAGGTAACAATAAACAGGTAAATTTTGCTTTAATTTTAATGAACTTATAATTAAATTAACTTTAATGTTTCATTTAACAAAAATATTATCATTTCAACTTTTAGTCAACATAAAAATCACTAATTAAATATTTACATTGTTTTTCTTACTGCGTCTTCAAAATCTGACCTGGAATTTACAAATACAGCACATTCCAATTAGTACCAGCCATGTTTCAAGTTCTCAGTAACCACACATGTGACCTGTGTCTACTATATTGGACGGTAGATACCTACACTGAATTTGGTCAGACATGATATTCACCAGTGCTTCCTTAAGCTTAGAGCTCTGCACACAGGCCTGTGGAGCATGCCTATAACACAGAATCCTCCGTTACAGCCACCACAGTTACCACTAAAGATTAGCACCCAAACCATCTGCTATGTTCTTATTAATGCACACTTAGTACAAAGATCTGAGTGACACCAACATTACAAACTTGCTTTGGTGAACAGAAGGCAGCATGGAGTCCTGGAAAAAGAATTAACATTTGTGATCAGTAAATATCTGCTGAATGAACGTTGAATGAAAGGGAATGGGTTTAAGGAACCATAGCCTAGTTAGGCAGTTAAAAGCTGTGTGATCTTGACCAAAACATTTTGTGTCTTCTAACCTCAGAATTCACATAAACCTACCTAACAAGGCAGTAAAGCTGTTGGTGGAATCAATGGGATGATTTTCTAAATTTCCTTATTTATGCCACCTTCTCCCAAAATGAATTAATCAGTGAAAAACTTGAAGACTTTTATAGCAATCAAACAATAAAAGTAGAGATTTTTTAAATTAAAAAAAGTGGCAAACAAAAATTAAGATAGGAAAATGAAAATGATAGCAAGACTGGAATCAGAGCTCAGTGGGCTACCATACAGTTATCATTATGTGAATTTTGCCCCCCAAATGTAGTTTTGTTTTTTTTTTTAACCAGTCAGAGCAGTGAAAACAAAATCATACTTTGATTAACAAAGCTCTATATGTAGGGCTTGTAGCTGTGACTCAGTTCAGGCTGTTTGAGAAGGAATTCTAGGCACACCACATTGTACGTTTGTAATACTGGGCCTACCTGTCCCTCAGGTTCTTCATGAAGAAGAATCATACAGTAGTATTTACCTTAAAATATTTACCCCATAACAATTAAATGAGACATGATATATAAAGTTCTTGGATGTTTGCCTGTGATATTGTGTGATATAAATGTTCGGTGCAATTATTTTCTTACCAATGAAATTAAAAATACAGAGATGACACATGTGTTCAGTTCAGCTAAGTTGCTCAGTCGTGTCCGACACTTTGTGACCCTATGGGCTGCAGCACGCCAGGCCTCCCTGTCCATCACCAACTCCCCGAGTTTACTCAAACTCATGCATTGAGTTGGTGATGCCATTCAACCATATCAACCCCTGTTGTCCCATTCTCCTTCCACCTTCAATCTTTCCCAGCATCAGGGTCTTTTCAAATGAGTCAGCTCTTCACATCAGGTGGCCAAAGTATTGGAGTTTCAGCTTCAGCATCAGTCCTTCAAATGAATATTCAGACTGATTTCCTTTAGGATGGACTGGTCTCATCTCCTTGCAGTCCAAGGGACTCTCAAGAGTCTTCTCCAACACCACAGTTCAAAAGCATCAATTCTTCTGCGCTCAACTTTCTTTTTAGTCTGACTCTCACATCCATACATGACTACTGGAAAAACTATAGCCTTGACTAGACGGACATTTGTTGGCAAAGTAATGGCTCTGCTTTTTAATATGCTCTCTAGGTTGGTCATAACTTTTCTTCCAAGGAGCAAGTGTCTTTTAATTTCATGGCTGTAGTCACCATCTGCAGTGATTTTGGAGCCGCGCCCCCCCCCCCCAAAAAAGTCTGCCACTGTTTTCAGTTTCCCATCTATTTGCCATGAAGTGATGGGATTGGAGGCCATGATCTTTGTTTTCTGAATGTTGAGCTTTAAGTCAACTTTTTCACTCTCCTCTTTCACTTTCATCAAGAGATTCTTTAGTTCTTCTTCACCTTCTGCCACAAGGGTGGTGTCATCTGCATATCTGAGGTTACTGATATTTCTCCTGTCAAATCTTGACACTTGTGTAGAACACAGCAGAAGGCCTGGCATATAATAGTTATCTAATAAGATGTTATTTAATATATGTACATATATTTTTTAAAATCTTAAACTTGTATTTAGCACATTATATTAAATACTAGAAGATCATTGCCAGAGAAGAGCATATAAAAGAAGTCTCTTTAAGAGAGATAAGCTCATCTGTTTCTAAGAGGTCTGGATTGCCATCTCTGCCTATTCTGCTGATGTTGCAGCCATTACCCCTTTTGGAAATGAGCACATAAAGAAAAATCTCAATGAGTAGTAGCTAATGGGAGCTCTGAAGTGGAATGCAGAAATGGATTGGCAATTTGAACAAATACAGTCCTATCAGTAAGTGACCACTGTAAAAGACCGTGCCATATTGTCAAGGTAATTATTCTTAAAGTCCTTCTCTGTTATGCTACATAAAATTCTATCCTACACCATTCCCTTCCTCTATAATCTAACTACCAAATCAGTTGTGCTATCAAGTTAGAGACACTTCATAAAGCACTATTGATTCAACTGAATTTACACATGTGGATTGTCAAACTCCTTTATGATTTAACACCTAAAGGAAAATAGAAACATATGTAGTAATTGTCCTAAGTTTACATTGTGAAGTGAAAGTGTTAGTTGCTCAGTCATGTCTGACTTTTTGCCAGCCCACAGACTGTAGAGTGCCAGGCTCCTCTGTCCCTGGGATTCTCCAGGCAAGCATACAGGAGTGGATTTCCATTTCCTTCTCCAGGGAATCTTCCTAACCCAGGGATTGAACCCGGGTCTACCTGCAATGCAGGTAGATTCTTAACCATCTGAGCCACCAGGGATTGTAACTATTAGCAAAATTAGCTTTTCTGACCCTTCCAAATGATAAATTACTCCTGTATGAAAATTTAATTAATACATATCTATGAACAATTCAGACAGTAAGGACCTTGGACTTTAAAGTTTATATATGACAGGCTTGCAGGTCATCTATACATGTTTGCCCATAAAAATATGTGATTTAGAAATGGAGTATAAGTTCTCTTGTTTATACAAATTCCCATTTGTAAGTATAACTTATAGGAAACACCTTGCATAGAATTATGCGCTCTTTTCAGTTCCCCAGTTCATTAAAAACTTCCATCTTTGGTATAATTCCCCTCAAGATTTTACTGGGCGCTCACTGCAATTGCAGATACATATGGCCTGTACTGTATTGGAATCCTTTTATAGTTTCTCATTGAGTAACTGCTCTTAGCATACAAAGAGAAAAGTGAGGCTGAACGATTTGTCTTCAAGAGCATAGGGACTACCCCTAATTAGAGAAATAGCTTAGTATTTTCCAGAAATATCCCCTAATCATTTTTATCCCTCCTCAATTTCAAGCTTGAATTCTGTACCCCTTAAATTTTAGGAAATTTTATTTTTCATTTTAAAAATCTTTTAAAATCAACTCCTGTCTTACATTTGTTATTCACTAATTATTTTTATTTACTATTTTTTACACTGTGCACTTTCCATATGTTAATGGGGACATCCACACATTACAGGCAGAAGGTGTAACTGCACAAGTTTTCTGGATGGAAATTTGAGAATGGGTATTAAAGTCTAAGAACCACCTCTAGGCCTTTAATTCACAGATTCTACTTTTGATGTCCCTAATCACTTATTACAGGGAGGTTTATGCAATAATGCCACAAATGTATCTAAGGTTGCTTGTGTATATGGAAATTGGTCAGATAATTCTTTGTAGTTGCTTCAAGTGAGAAACCAAATATACATATGAAAAACAAGAATTGATTTAATCATGGTCTATACACCTACTGAGAAATATATAGGTGTTTAGAAATATTATAGAAGGATGTATACTCAAATAGAAATAAATCCCTAAATTTAAAAGATGCACATTATACAAATATAATCCTGAATATATGTAAAAAGAGACAAATATGACTATTCATACAAAATTTTAATAATGGCTATCCCTGACTTTTTTAACAGATTTTTATTTCACTTGCGATTTTTTTGTATTTTCTGAATGTTCTATCATAAAGAGGCTTTTCTCTGAGGTCATAAAAAATTACCACTATCTGGAGGGTAGAAATGATGCAGTAAAGGAATCTGCTTCCCATATTGTGGTAAGCAACAGCTTCTTGCACACAGAGAAAAAAGCAAATGCATTCACAAAATCCAAGGCATATTATATATTTCACTTGTACTGTGACTCTAACCTAGTTCAAATCCAGTAACTTTAGGCAAAGCCAGAAGGCAGAATCGTCCTCTATAATCTCAATGTCGCTTTACAGTGATGAGGATCCCCCGACTCTCCTATCCATCCTTGCATTTATACACTCAGCATTTCTGTGTGTCCTAGTTTCACTCTACTTTTATAGCTTCAAAATGATGAAACATAGCAATCAGGCATCCCTGCCCTCCCTGGATTTTAACAAAGGAGGATAAAATAAATCACAGTAATTTTGCATGCTGTTGAAAATTAATATTCATTGCCCAATTAATGAAGAAAAGGTCTGATAATATCATGGAAGTCATTAGGTCTGTGGGTGTCACTTCTGTACCATCTAAATTATAATATTCATCATTTCTTCGTCCTGCATGGCTCTTATAACAGAGACTGTAAACAATATCTTAGAGCTTCCCAGAAGCTGGGTAGATGCTAAGAACATGTTAAAGGACTCAAAAAGTCCTTGATACTTAATATCATCAGGGGCAAGAGAGTATTTGGGAGACAATGCAGCAGAATAAAGACAGGTTGGCAGGCTTTCTGCCATCTAAAAGTTATAAGGCAGCAAAAAACCCTAATTTCTGCATTCCCTAAAGAGACTGAATGAGCACAGCAAAGCAAACTATAATGTCTTTCCCTAAAAAGCCATCCTACTATTCACTCTTCTTGAAATGTAAACACCAAGCATGTGATTAACTTGTTTTCTAGTATGCGGGGTTTGTCGCACACATTTAAGGTAAGCCTTGCCTTAAGCTAGTTTCTGTGAGACTGAAATACTCAACTTACACCACACCTGAAATAAGACGAATAAGACGGAATTTTCCAGTATCTTGCTAGAAATTGGGATTCAATATCATGATTTTGCTAGAAAAAAAAATAATTGCAAATACTCTAAGCTGATTCTCAACTTTACCTTCTGTGAAAAGAAATTTGAGAGAGGAAACAAATTTTTCCCCTTTTTCTAGACCTAACGCCTTTTCCTTGTTTGACCACATACCATTCCTCTTTAAACATTTTCAGTTGTTAATAATTACTGACTCTGGCTAATTCTGGGCTAGCCTTCTCTCCTTTTGTCACCTCACCTTCCGACACAATTGCTAACACGCAACGCAAAAGCCGGAAGTGAGGTAACAGGAAGTCAGAGAAGCGGTTCATATTTTTTAAAAAAGGCCTTGTGAAGAAAGGTAACAGCCAACATGGATAGAAGGATTCGACATAACACGTGGATACTTAGATAGGCACTTCGATATGAACTTCTTCATATATGATAAACATCAGGAAAATAATATCTATGTACTATTTCTCAGGCCAGGAACTGAATTGACTGCTTTATGTAATTATGTCAATACAGTAATTATAATACTGTATGTATAAACATGTATGTATAAGTGCCTTACCTACAAGTTGGTGTGTTGATTATTCATATAGCAACTTAAATCACATACCTCTATGTATATTATGGAATACTAAAATGTCCTATGAAAATGAGACATTATTATGAATTTACAGTGAGAAAAATTAAGGTTCCAGAGGCTTTAAACAACTTCTGCAGAAAAATAATGGGTAGAACTGTGTGAGTATTTAAAATTAGTTCTATCTTACATCAGTTTTCTGTTTACAATGCTGTGAAGCCCCTGTGTACTTGAAAGCTAAAGAAAATACATTAATCGTATCAAGTGACTTCAGGAATAAGAACTTGACTCCATCTTCTTGGTCTGCCAAGCTGTTTCTGGGGAAATGAACTAGAAAACCAGACTGACGGGAGATCTGGAAGTGGATTTGAATCCACATATGCACATTTAGAAACAGTTACACAGTTTACACAATTAGAAACAGACAAGTGAAGAAAGAGAAACAACAAATTTAAAAAGTTGAGGAGAGGATAACCCAGGTACCTTCAGAAGAGAAATAATGAGAGATGACACTTAATCCAAATGTAGCAAGTAGAGAGCTAGTCATATTCATCAGGAAGGCAAGACTACATTCTAGGAGAGATATTAAAGATGTGAAGGAAAAATAAAATGGGATTTAAAAGAGAAAGCTAAAATTTTGCAAATGAAAAGGAGCACTATTTTTGAGTCCTAGGAAGCTTAAAGACAAGGGGAAAATTTTAAACAGAAGTGTTTAAACAGCTGTATAAATCAGCTCTGTCGATTTCAACAGAGAAATCAACAATGACAAAATGACACGCAAGTCTTTCTCTTATTCCTTTCTTTTTTTTTTTTTTTTTAATTTTTTTATTAGTTGGAGGCTAATTACTTCACAACATTTCAGTGGGTTTTGTCATACATTGATATGAATCAGCCATAGATTTACACTTATTCCCCCTCCCGATCCCCCCTCCCATCTCCCTCTCCACCCGATTCCTCTGGGTCTTCCCAGTGCACCAGGCCGGAGCACTTGTCTCATGCATCCCACCTGGGCTGGTGATCTATTTCACCATAGATAGTATACATGCTGTTCTTTTGAAACATCCCACCCTCACCTTCTCCCACAGAGTTCAAAAGTCTGTTCTGTACTTCTGTGTCTCTTTTTCTGTTTTGCATATAGGGTTATCGTTACCATCTTTCTAAATTCCATATATATGTGTTAGTATGCTGTAATGTTCTTTATCTTTCTGGCTTACTTCACTCTGTATAAGGGGCTCCAGTTTCATCCATCTCATTAGGACTGGTTCAAATGAATTCTTTTTGACGGCTGAGTAAAATTCCATGGTGTATACGTACCACAGCTTCCTTATCCATTCATCTGCTGATGGGCATCTAGGTTGCTTCCATGTCCTGGCTATTATAAACAGTGCTGCGATGAACATTGGGGTGCATGTGTCTCTTTCAGATCTGGTTTCCTCAGTGTGTATGCCCAGAAGTGGTATTGCTGGGTCATATGGCAGTTCTATTTCCAGTTTTTTAAGGAATCTCCACACTGTTTTCCATAGTGGCTGTACTAGTTTGCATTCCCACCAACAGTGTAAGAGGGTTCCCTTTTCTCCACAGCCTCTCCAGCATTTATTGCTTGTAGACTTTTGGATAGCAGCCATCCTGACTGGTGTGTAATGGTACCTCATTGTGGTTTTGATTTGCATTTCTCTAATAATGAGTGATGTTGAGCACCTTTTTTATTCCTTTCTTTTATGATACCTGTCTTCCTAGTATTTGTATCAAACATTGTTGGGTGTGCGTGTGGTGTGTGTTATGTGCATGTTAAAATTTTTAAAACTTAGGTCCCAAGATGTTTCCCCTATCTATTCCTACAGTTTTCTATTGGGATGATTATTCTTCAAGTCTCTCTCAACTTTTTGTTTTGCCACATAATCATTAAATGTCTTCCTTCATCTAACTCAACTACGGGCCTTGTACTATACTAAGCATTTCAGATAGATAAAAATACATATGTATACATATATGTACATACATATGCACATGATATATGCATACACATATCTACATATATATGATATATATGTCGATCAAAGTTATTGTAATCAAACTTCTATCATTTTCTAGTTCAAAAGCATACTCTGCATTCTTTTTTATACTGCAGTTTCAATCATATGTTTGCTTAACTTGCTTCATCATAATAGAATAAAAACTGTTTTATCAGCAGCCTGTCAACTAGAAATCTCTGTTTATGGGTGCTCTTGCTCATTTGCAGTCCTCAGTCACTCCTGGTTAGGAAATAAGAATATCTCATATATACAAATAACCATTTGCACAGTTCTTACCCCTCTTCTCACTCATTCGAGATTTTTCCATCACAGTTATTACTCATAAAGTGTCTTAACATGAAAACAACACCAGGGTATCTATTTCCTTGACTTGTGACATCAGTTTGAAAAATTTCAATCCCTAAGCACATGTTATAAGTCAGGGTCTATACTTGGTATGGGGCTACCCAGGGGGCTTAGTGGTAAAGAAACTGCTTGCCAACACAGGAGATGCCAGAGACATTCAGGTTCAACCTGTAGGTCAGGAAGATCCCCTGGAGTAGGAAATGGAAAACCACTCCAGCATTCTTGCCTGGAGAATCCCATGGAGAGAGGAGGTTAACTGGGCTTTGGTCCCTGGGGTCGCAAAGAGTCAGATACAACTGAGCAACTGAGCATACACACATGCGTGTGGTATACTGCAAGCATCACTGCTTTCAAAACTCTTAGGAACATACGAGGTAGAGATTTTCACCTACATTTGTCAGTAAAGAGAAACAGATGTCAGAGAAGTAATACAATCTGTACAAGGTCATATACCTCTAGGTGTGTGAGTGAGATTATGCCTGGTGATTGTTTTACTGAAGATATTTTGATCTATCAGGCTCTGCAAATTGAAAAACCCTAATACAGGACATGAAAAGCTAATAGCAAGACCTCTGTTGATTCACACTCTTTTTCTTTAAATGCAAATGGCTTATTTTAATGAATTGAAACATTCTAATGAGATACCCAGAAATGTAAATCTCCTGTTTACTTGAAAGAATTCAAAATCATTTCACTGCATATAGCTTTCCATAATGATTCTACCACTTCTGTTCCGCTTTTTTTCCAAGAACATATAAAAGGTCACCTGGTACTCCATTTTGGCTGTTTTATAAACGTTCATTTCAAGTAAGCATGCATTTTAATTGTTCATAATTTCATGTCTCAGTGTAATGGATTTCTATTCAGAAACAAACCCTTCTGCAGTGATCTTGGTTTAGTTTTACTCTGTTGTCACTGAAATCACATTATCCTAGTCTGTTCATTCGTCTTCCTTACATATGTCAGAAATCTACAAGAAAAATATTTTAAAAGGTTTTAAATTAAGGTGAAACATATGATACCTTATTAAAAATATTGAAAAGTATATTTTTCTCAAAGAGATATGAATAAGATAAATTAAGTAAACAAATAAGCATCTTTTATTTATAGGGCTTTGAGGTGTTTTCCATCAAGCAAATGAATGTCATGATTTATTCATTAAAGATTTTCTTTTGCAAAGAATATTTACAAATAGCAGCCAGCAATCCTAAAGACTCAAATGCAGAAATAGAGAAAAGTCTACTGAAGTAGGCAGTGAAACATAAAGGCAAAAAAAATCCTGGGAAAAATAAGGGCTACTTTTGTAGGAAACAGAGTTTTTACCTGCTTATTTCTTCAAAAAGAGTATCAAATTTGAGTTTAGATTTGGAGGAAAGTTGATGGAATAGAATCTTCTCCCTTTATCAGAACCTCCCTTTGACTATCTAAACTTTTAAGAGTTTATCTATCTTAAGATAAATAGATGTTGGGAGTTTCCTTTAGGACCTTTTGAGTGCTATGATGAAACCAGTATATTGCATGGCTTCATGAGTTTGCCATTTGGGGAGGAACACAGATAAATTGGGCTTTCCTGGTGGTTCAGACAGTAAAGAATCTGTCTGCAATGCAGGAGACCTGGATTTGATCCTGGGTCGGGAAGTCCCCTGGAGAAGGAAATGGCAAACCACTCCAGTATTCTTGCCTGGAGAATTCCATTCCATGGACAGAGGAGCCTGGCAAGCTACAGCCCATGGGGTCATAAAGAGTCGAACTTGACTTAACACTTTAACTTTCACAGATAAAATAACAATTATAATCAACCATGATGAGTCTGAAAATATAGAAAAAATTTAAACAGTGAATTTAATCTTGAAAACTCAGTAAAGTCTTCCTGAAATACATGGCTTCTGGACAGTTGAAACATGAGTGGGAGTTACCTAGGTGACTAGGTGACAAGAATGAAAGAAAGTATAGGAAACTTCAGAACAAGATTATCAGAAAGTAAAAGAACCTGCAAAAAGAAAATTCTTGGTATTTCCAAGAAACTGTTCATTGATCAGTAAGGCAGAGTAGTGGTCCTGAAAGTTGTTTTTGTTTTATTTGATCAGTCTTGAAGCCATGGAACGCTTTCCTTAAAGAACCATGCATATGGAGACCCAATATATACCCTCTCCCCATTCCCCACCTATATAGCTACTCTGATTGAACATGAGGTTTCCAAGCAGTCTTGGAGTGAGGTTCTGCCCCCATTGCTCCTGCATTCTTCAAGCCAAACTCACAACAGAGACACACACACACACACAGACACACACAGACACACACAGACACACACACACACACACACACACACACACACACACACACACACACAGACACACACAGACACACACACACACACACACACACACACACACACACACACACACACACACACACACACACACACACACACACACACACACACACACACACACACACACACACACACACCCCCAATAGTCTCTGAAAGTACTTTGTAAAAGCCTAACATTCTTTGGGACATGGTTTTTAAGCCCCTAAGCTCAAGCATGATGGAAATGACAGGAAGAAAGGGAAACAAAGTGATAAATGGACTGTGAAGGACTTTGTAAATTATTATTGAAGTTCACATGTGAGTAGACCTTTGAAGTTACATGTGCGTTTAAAACTCATATTGAGGGCAGTGGTGAGATAACTTTCAGGGGGCAAGGGTGGGCGATCCCATTATGCTTTAAAAAATTACTCTCACCATCAAGGCAGGGAGCTATAAGATATGAGGCCCTGAGATAATGACAGCTGAGAAATGACAGGCCTGAACCAAAGTAATGATGAGGAGAATGAGTGAAAAGAAGTAAGTAGACATGAAAGTTGTTGAGGAGGAAAACTGTCAAATGAATTGATAATTGTCTGACAGTAGCTTATCAGCTGAAGGGTTTTGTCTCCCCCAAAATTATGATGTTGAAGTCCTAATCCCCAATATGATGGTGTTAAAGGGTGGGGCTTTTGGGATATGATTAGGTTGTGAGGGGGAACCCCCAAGAATGGGATTAGTGCCCTTATCAAAGAGACCCCCCAAGGAGTTTTCTCTGTTCTGTGAGGTAACCGTGAGAAGACAGCCATCTGCCAACTGGTAAGTAGGTTCCCACTAGATCTCACACTTCTAGCCTCCAGAACTTCAGAGAAATTGATTTATGTTGTTTATAAGTCACTCAATCAATGGTACTTTGTTACAGCAGCCAGAATTAACTAAGAGAGTAATCAAAGAGAAACATATTTCTTCCCTATTCACCAAAAGGACAGCATCACAACTTACTGAAATATGGAACATGGAAGGAAGACTAGCGAAAGGTAATGAATACATTTAATTGAGGATATGTTGAGTGTTTTGTTTATATGAAACTCATTTAATTGGGTTTATTTTATAATTTAGATTTAGTGGCATTCATTGAGATAATATATCTGGTAAACATGAATAATAACTTTACTCTCCAAGCACCCCAACCTCCACTCATTCCCTTACATTAAAGAACAAGGAAGATAGGGAATCTAAATTTTCTGATTAATAGTTTCCCAGGTATGCCTGATTTTTCCATGTCAGCTTCAATATTTTTTAAACTTACTTCCTGGTTCAAGTCTTAGTCCACTCTGAATAATCAAAGCTCCACTGACCCAGGGCTTCCCTGGTGGCTTAGTGGTAAAGACTCCACTTGTCAATGCAGGAGATGTGGGTTCAATCCCTGGATCAGGAAGATCCCCTAGAGAAGAAATGGCAGTTCACTCCAGTATTCTTGCCTGGAGAATTCCATGGACATAGGAGCCTTACAGGTTACAGTCCATGGGGTTGCAGAGAGTCAGACATGACTTAGTGACTAAACAACAAACAACAACTCCTGACTCAGCTCAGTCTATATATATGAGGTTACTTGCAAAAAATCAAGTTATTTCTTTTATTTCTACCTTCATTCTTATTGTCACAGAGGCTGCAGCTGTGGGGAGATTTTCTTCAATGGACGAAGAGCCACGGGTATTTGTGGAGAGCTATATTACTGTTTGTGGTTATGGCCCTGCTAACTCTGGTCACTGGGGACATAAGTGAGTCTGACCTCCTACTTTTTACACTGGCTATTTCTCTGGTCTATTTTAGAGCTCCATTTTCTGATCACTGAAGACCTAGCAGACGTTAACCATACAAACCAACAAATAATACGGGAGAAATATGAGTCCTTCTCTTAACCAATGCCAGACAATTGCATTCCATACAATGTTGATCTGTCTTTGTTCTCCTGGACAGTCCCTAATGCGGGTGGGGTGGTAGACAGCCAACACTGCCTTCAGCTCCTTTTCTCACCTTACTCAAACCCACAGAATACACATGGATCTGGCTCCTTGGCTAACTCTGGTAAGCAATATTTGCCCTTTCCCAAAGTGTTGTTCTGCCCTCTTCCTCAGTTCTTTCTCCATGTTCCGATAGGACTGAGGTGACTCAGTAAACAACCGGCCAGGAATAGATGCAGATGTGTCCAGTTTCACACTGTCTTATCTTGAAGCACTCACAAATGTGAAGTGAGCACAGTAAGTGTATTCCATTCTGTGGCTACAAGTTGAAGGATGAGGGAAGGAGGAAGAAATTGTCTATGACTTTGTGAACTCATTTCTCCTTTATGATGCCTACCCTCACCTTTCAACCCTCATTCTATTAGTAGAAAGTAGAAGGCAAGGAGTCTGCTATACAAGTTTGGCAGGAATGCCACCTCTTCCTAAATCTGGAGGTGATTTATCTACCTCAAAGAAGAGGATATTTCTTTGACCTCAGAATATAAAATACACAGACAGTCACTGTCAAGTATGAACTATCTCCATGTAAACCTTACAAAGTTTAGTAAGCCTGGATATTAGGAAGATTACTAGTTCTTACTAAAATTTCTAAAAATAAGACTGCTATAGATATGTAGATAAGGAGTTCTATCAACTCCAACTCTGTTAAATATTACTCAGCTGATTCTGAAGGGACATGCTTCTGATAATGGCTATTGCTCCATTCCTGTCTATTTTTTAATTACCTATTTCCAATATGCCTCTGATGACATTTAGACCCACAAACATTGGTGACATTAATGCATGTTTGTGTAAATGTGTATGTGTGTGCATTTGTAAAGCTTAAATAAATATTTTCCCTTTGGAGAAGCTAAGAAGCAGAGTTCCTGAGGGAAATAAACATTTTTTTTCCAATCAGTATTGGAATTCAACTTCCAAATAAAATCAAAGATACTCATTGTATGCAAATCATAGTAACAGCTGGAAACATATTCTTTCATTTTTCTTGCAGCCATCTTCTGCAGCTCCAGGAAAGTAAATGCTGATTTGGAGTCCCTACACACAACAAGTTAGAAATTTGGAGACACTCATCCTCCCTCCACACGCAAGCTGAAGGAAACTGGGGCTTGAGAAATGACGGAGTTGGTCAGAAAAGTCAAGTTTGGGGTACTTTGCTGCTCTGCTACCTCTACCACATAGCCATCCACCTTGTTCAGGCAGCCACCCTTTTAAACATTTATTGGTGGTGTTATGTTGTGCTCAGCTGTGTTTGACTCTTTGTGATCCCACAGACCAAAGCCAGCCAGGGTCTTCTGTCTATGGGATTTCCCAGGCAAGAATTCTGAAGTAGGTTGCCATTTCCTTCTCCAGGGGATCTTCCTGCTCCAGGGATCGAACCCTCGTCTCTTACATCTCCTGCATTGGGAGGCAGATTCTTTATCAGCTGCACCACCTGGAAAACCCCCACATGCCAATCCAATCATGTTTCTCTCATTTGCTTATCCTGTGTACCAAAGAAAATGCTAGCTGCTAGTATCCTTCCATTTATCCTTTTTCCATTTCTAACTAAAGCAAAGCACCTGCAAAGAAGGAATCAGAACCTTAGGGGAAACATAGCCAGAATTCTGCCAGTGGGACACACATGCATGCACAGACAAAGGTAAATGCAGTGCATCATAACTGTACTGCTCAGATCTAGCCAGATCCTTTATAATAATGATTCATGGCTACATAATACTTTTTGTGTGTGTGTTTTTCCTTTTTTTATTTTATTTTATTTATTTATTTTTTTTTTATTAGTTGGAGGCTAATTACTTCACAACATTTCAGTGGGTTTTGTCATACATTGATATGAATCAGCCATAGATTTACACGTAACACTTTTTAAAAGAGCATATAAATATAATTCTGTCTGATCTTAAGCAACTACATAAGCAAGTCAGAACCACTATTTTTTCCCTGTTTTAAAGATGGAGAAAGAAATGCCAATGCATAATCAAGACAAACTTACCTGTGTATAAATTCATTTTTTTGTACTGAATCTAGTGCTTTTTTCCTCTAAAGTTTTCTTGAGGTAAAATTGGCACAAAATTAAAACCATATTTACTTAAATCATACAAATTGATAACTTTTGCCATGTGTATACCAAAAAAAAAAAAAAACCCACCATAATGAAAACAAAATAATGGACTTCTACATGACCCACAAGAGTTTCTTTATACTCCTTGGTAATCCCTTTCCAAATCTCAGTTCTTTTCATATCCAGGCAACAACTGATGAGCTCTCTCTCATCATAGTTTGCTTTTTTTTTTTTTTTAAGAGTTTTCTATACATGGGATCATATAATATTGATAATAACATTCTCTCATCTGCATTCACTCACTCAAAAAAAAAGAGTTTTCAGATTCATGTTAGTTTAGTTAGTCAAAGTTGCTCAGTCGTGCCCAGCTCTTTGCGACCACATGGACTGGGACAGGCCAGGCTCCCCATCCATCTAATTCTCCAGGCCAGAATATTGAAGTGAGTAGCTGTTCCCTTTTCTAGGGGATCTTCTAAACCCAGGGATAGAACCCAGGTCTCCCACATTACAGAAGGATTCTTTACCATCTGAGTCACCAGCAAAGCCCAGATTCATGCTACTGTGTGTCAATTATCTATTACTTTTAAATGTTGAATGGTATTCCATTGTTTGGGTACTATAAATATACTACAGTTTATTTACCCATTCACCTGATAATAAACATTTGGATTTTCCCCACCTTATGGCTATTACATTTGTCTTTGTGTATGTCTTTGCACATAATATTTTTATCTTGAGTAAATATCTGGGAGGAGAATGTCTGTGTCATACAGTAACTAAATTCTTAACTTTGTAAGAACTGTCAAAAAAAAAAAAAAAAAAAGAACTGTCAAAATATTTTTCAAGGTGGTTGTACCACTTTTTCACATACCAACCAATAGTACATGAAAGTTTCACTGGCTCTTCATGTTCTCCAGAATTTTGAATGGTCAACCTTTTATCTATACCATTAAGTGTTCAGCAGATTCTTATTGTGGTTTTCATTTGCATTTATCTAATAATTAATGGCACTGATCCTCTTTCCATGTGCTTATTTGACATCTATCTATGAGGGCCTGGAGTTTTATTCATGGGCTTTTTTCAGTTAAGAATGTATTTCATTAGTAGGTGTATGATTCTTATTGAAATACTTAGGTATTTGTGTATTTCAATGATTTAACGATCCAAAATTCTTAAGAAACAAATTAAACCTAAAGTAAGCAGTATGTATACTTAGTCGCTCAGTCATATCCAACCCCATGGACTGTATCCCACCAGGCTCCTCAGTTCATGGGATTTTCCAGACAAGAATATTGGAGAGAGTTCAGTTCAGTTCAGTCGCTCAGTCATGTCCGACTCTGCGACCCCATGAATCGCAGCATGCCAGGCCTCCCTGTCCATCACCAACTCCCGGAGTTTACTCAAACTCATGTCCGTCGAGTCGGTGATGCCATCCAGCCATCTCATCCTCTGTCGTCCCCTTCTCCTCTTGCTCCCAAACCCTCCCAGCATCAGGGTCTTTTCCAATGAGTCAACTCTTCGCATGAGGTGGCCAAAGTATTGGAGAGGGTAGCCATTCCCTTCTCCAGGGGATCTTCCTGACCCAGGGATCAAACCTTCGTCTCCTGCATTGCAGGTCAATTCTTTACTGTCTAAGCCACCAGGGAAGCCCCAAGTAGTATATAGCAAATAAGAATAAAAGTAGCAGTTAATGAAATAGAAAAGAGTGATAATAGTGATTAATAAATACAAATAGCCCAAGCAATCTTGAAATAGAAAAAACAGAGCTAGAGGAAATAGGCTCTTGGACTTCAGACTACACTACAAAGCTATAGCAATCAAGACGGTATGGTACTGGCAGAAGAACAGAAATACAGATCAGTGGAACAAGCTAGAAAGCTCAGAGATAAACCCACACACCTATGGTCACCTTATCTGAAAGTCACTCAGTCATGTCCGACTCTTTGCAACGTCAAAGACTATACAGCCCATAGTATTCTCTAGGGCAGAATACCAGAGTGAGTAGCCTTTTCCTTTTCCAGGGTATCTTCCCAACCTAGGGATCAAACCCAGGTCTCCCACATTGCAGACAGATTCTTTACCAGCTGAGCCACAAGTGAAACCCAAGAATACTGGAGTGGGTGGCCTATCCCTTCTCCAGCATATCTTCCCATCCCAGAAATCAAATTAGGGTCTCCTGCATTGCAGATGAATTCTCTACCAACTGAGCTATCAGGGAAGACCTATCTTTGACAAAGGAGGCAAAAATACACGATGGAGAAAAGATAGCATTTTCAATAAGTGGTGCTGGGAAAACTGGACGGCTACATGCTAAAGAATGAAATTAGAATACTTCCTAATACCATATACAATAATAAACTCAGTATGGATTAAATAGCTAAATGTAAGGCCAGATCCTATAAAACTCTTAGGGGAAAACATTGGCAGAACACTCTGTTATATAAATCTCAGCAAGATCCTCTGACCCACTTCCTAAAGTAATGGAAATAGAAAAAATAAAGAAACGGGACCTAATTAAACATAAAATCCTTTGCATAGCAAAGGAAACTATAAACAAGATGAAAAGACAACCACCAGAATGACAAAAAATAATTGCAAACAAAGAAAGTGACAAAGGACTAATCTTCAAAATATATAAGTGGCTCAGGCACTTCAATATCACAAAAACAACCCAATCAAAAAATTGGCAGAACTACACAGACATTTCCCCAAAGAAGATATACAGATTGCCAACAAACACGTGAAAAGATGTTCAATTTTGCTTATTATCAGAGATATGTAAATCAAAACTACAATGAGGTATCACTTCACACTGATTAGAATGGCCATCATCAAAAAAAAGCTAAAAACAATAAATGCTGGAGAGGGTGTGTAGCAAAGGGAACTCTCTTACTCTGTTGGGAATGTAAATTGATATAGCCACTATGGAGAACAGTATGGAGATTCCTTAAGAAAATAAAAATAAAACCAATATATGACCCAGCAGTCCTGCTACCAGGCATATACCCCAAGAAAAATATAATTAAAAAATACACATGTACCCTAATGTTCATTGCAGCAATATTTACAATGGCAGCAACCTAAATGTCTATCAACAAATGACTGGATAAAAAAGTGTTAGTACATATATATTACTTAGCTATAGAAACGAATGAAACTGGGTCATTGTTATGATTTAAATGAACTTAGAGTAGGTCATAAAAATTCAAAAAGAGAAAAAACAAATATATATTAACACATGTATATGGAATCTAGAAAAATGGTACTTATGAATCTATTTTCAGGGCAGGAATAGAAACACAGATGTAGAGAATGGACTTGTGGACACTGTATGGGAAGGAGAAGGTGGGACAGGTTAAGAGAGTAGCACTGACATATACATACTACCGTGTGTAAAATAGATGGCTACTGGGAAGCTGCTCTATAGCACCACTCAGCTTGGTGCTCTGTGATGATGTAAGGGGTGGTGTGAGAGGGAAACTCAAGAGGAAGGGGATATATGTATACCTCTAGTTGTTTCGTGTTGTTCTACGGCAGAAACTAACACAACAGGGAAAACAATATACTTCAATTAAAATAAATAAATATTTTAAAGCTATAATAAGTAAGTAAGAGCTAATTTTTTTTAAAAGATGTCTACTTTTGACATTTCAAAGTATTTTACTAAAATGATCAGAAAAACAGAAAAGAGACTCAAGGTACAGGAAAAATATCACTAATGAAACAGAATAGTAAGGAAATATTATAGCAATTATTTTTATAAGTTAAATTATATTCTTTAAACACATGATATACTAAATCTTAATCATGAAGAACTTCATAACATTTGTAACACAATAGGTAGCTAAAAAATTATTTTCATAGTTAAAAATCTTCCTATGAAGCAATCTCCAAACTGACCAAAAGGATAAAGAAAACACAATGTCAGTTCTGCATAAGCCATTCCAGAGAATAGGAGGGAAGAAAAAACTTCACAACTCATTTTATGATGCCACTATTATACTAATACCAAAACCAGAAAATCAAAAACCCCACAGAACACAATGTCCCACAGAAAAAGACACAAAACTCTTAACTAAAGACTATCAAATTAGATTAAAATATGTTAAAAGAATACTACATCATACCAAATTAGGGAAGTTTTACCACAAAGCCTGGCTTAACATTTGAAAATTAGGCTATATAATTTGTCACATTAAGAAACTAGCAAAGAAAATCCATGATAATATCAAGATGTGGCAAAAAGCTTTTTGCAATGGTTAAGTTAATATTTGCCATGATTAGAGAGATAAAATTAAAATATACAATAAAGGAAGACTGCTCTATAAGATATAATAAATTTCTAACATTAAACAACATAATGAAAATCTTAAACCACAGACTGTCTTGCTGAAGACATAATTAATGAGCTAGAATGTTGATCTAGACAAATAATCTTCATTTAAGAGCTGCTGCTGCTGCTGCTGCTAAGTTGCATCAGTCGTGTCCGACTCTGTGCGACCCCATAGACGGCAGCCCACCAGACTCCAGTCCCTGGGATTCTCCAGGCAAGAACACTGGAGTGGGTTGCCATTTCCTTCTCCAGTGCATGAAAGTGAAAAGTGAAAGTGAATTCGCTCAGTCGTGTCCAACTCTTGGCGATCCCTTGGACTGTAACCTACCAGGTTCCTCTGTCCATGGGATTTCCCAGGCAAAAGTACTGGAATGGGTTGCCATTGCCTTCTCTGACTTTAGAGCTAGAAAGATAATAATTTTTAAAAATAGAGAAAAGATAGAATATAGAAATTTAAGTTAACTATGAAGAACTACAAAAGAAGAGCATAAAGAAAATGAGTTCAAAGGAAATTCTCAAAGAGGCAATGACTATGATTTCTTATAGAATTCAGGAAATACACACACACAAAACGTGATTATCACACCAAAATGTCAGATTGATTCCCAATCAGGATAGCTAATAAGGAATTAGCACCTATACATATTATAGGCAAAATGAAGAACACCAAAGAGAAATAAAAAATAAGATAACACATATTTTACACAAAAGACTTATCATCATCAATTAGAATTAAGTGAAAAAATGATTTTAAACTGGGAAAGCAATGTAACTTCTGACTTAATTTAAAGCCAACAGTAAATCATTCTAAAGTTTATGTGTCAAATCATTTTAAAGTCTGTGTCATGTCAAGTCCATGAGATAATAATAAGGTAGAGGTGTTTCAATTAAAGTATACATCAGATAATATGATCCTACCTATTAAAACAATAAAATAGAACTACAGCCAAGCTAATAAAAAGAAATACTTGATCAATTCAAGAAAAATGAAGATGGAAAATAATGGAGCTTAGAAAAAAATGTTGAGCGGAAACCACTAAGATATTAGCAAAAACTCAAGCTATCAATGCTTACAATAAATATAACAGAATATGTAAATACAAAAGAGTCTCAGATTGAATAATAACACAAGAATCCATATTTAAAAGATGTTTCTAAAATATAAAAAAGCCCACACTTGGAATCGTGGAGGACCCTTGGTCCCAAGGAAGCTAGAGCTGGGTTTCATCCATTTCCATATACATGTTAGGCAACTTGAGTCTCTGGGGCCATGAGTCTTATCAGTTCACATATGGAAACATATTTATTCAACATAAGTATATATAAACTAATATATTTTATAGCATAAATATATTTAACAAATATATAGACATATTTCAAAATGAATGAGATCTATATATATCTTATAAATAACAGAATTAAAATATTAAGTGAACAAAGCAAGAGGCAATATGATACAAACAATATGGTGTGTGTGTGTGCACATGCACATGTTGCATGTATCTTTTTATATATTAGTTGCCTCTGATGAAAGTAAGGAATTGAATATGGGGAATAGATATATACTTTAATTCTTTATATATGTAACACCAATACTATGAAATATCACAATTAATAAATTCTGCTTCTTATGTAATTTGGTATAACTTATCTGTAAATTTTTCTACATTTATATAAAATTAACAGTTTCAAGAAAAAAGGGAACACAACAAAGATGAAGATAATATATAGATCCATTTGCTAAAATTCAAACTATCTTATTTAACCTTGTTTTCATAAAAACAACAAGAAAGAATTTAGAAGTTTGACGTTTTCAATCATCATCATGTTCCTCCTGAACTGGGTTTGCAAATGGAAATAAACTGTTTAAATTCAAAGAGAAAAATTATGAGAAGATAAAAAATAGCTTTGTGCATAATCTAAAAGGTAATCAGAAAATCTACTCAAAGATTATCAGTATATATTGCCAAATGCTCAGAAATTGTTATGTTTATTCTTTTATTTATTTAGAACAGTTTTTACTATTTCATTTGTGCATTTATTTAATATCATACAAACTTTAATTAATTACCTCAGTTTATAATGATGAGAGTCATGAAAGGGATTTTATCAAATTACAATGAAAAGACACTTGCTCCTTGGAAGAAAAGCTAGACAGCAACCAACCTAGACAGCATATTAAAAAGCAGAGACTTTACTTTGTCAGCAAAGGTCCATCTAGTCAAAGCTATGGTTTTTCCAGTAGTCATGTATGGATGCGAGAGTTGGACTATAAAGAAAGATCAGCACCGAAGAATGATGCTTTTGAACTGTGGTGTTGGAGAAGACTCTTGAGAGTCCCTTGGACTGCAAGGAGATCCAACCTGCCAATCCTAAAGGAAATCAGTCCTGAATATTCATTGGAAGGACTGATGCTGAAGGTGAAAGTACAATACTTTGGCCACCTGATGCGAAGAACTGACTCATTGGAAAGAACCCTGGTGATAGGAAAGATTGAAGGTGGGAGAAGGGGATGACAGAGGATGAGATGGCTGGATGGCATCACCAATGCGATGGATGTGAATTTGAGTAGGCTCCGGGATTTGGTGACGGACGGGAAAGCCTGGCATGCTGTAGTCCATGGGGTCGGAAAAGTTGGACGCAACTGAGGGACTGAATTGAACTGAACAATCTCTCTGAGATCCCAAGAGAGAACTATTACTAGTTAAAGTGGGTTTTGTTACTGTGTTTACTGAAACAAAATTGTCAAAATGCTGCTCAAAAATCTATTTTTTAAAGGATAAAGTTAAAGCCTTGTTGAATATTGGAGACAATTCTTGGGAACTGACATTAGTGTGGGTGTTAAAAAAAATAGCTTTTGAAGGTGTGCTCATCTAAGAGGGTAACCCAGCAATAAGAAACAGCAATCTCAGTCTCCATGGATGAAGGCTGATCTTGCTTTGAAATTCCCATCTTCATCCCACTCCATAAACAGAGGTCCATCTTCTCTCAGAATCTGTGGGTCAGGGTCCAGACAGGCACTGGCACTCATTCTCCTAAAGCCTGACCAGATATTTGACCTCAGAGTACAGGCAGAGATAGAGGGAAATACTTAGAGCCCAACTCCTTCCTATGGAAACAGCACAGATGTTATCCCACAGTGACTAGATACTTAAAATTGAAAGATCTGAAGAAGTTTTATATGGTGATGGAGGTGAACCTCTGTAGTAGTTCGCCATTTTACTGGGAAACCTGGAAGGGAGAGACATGCAGAGTCTGCCAAAACTGTTGTATGTGAAAAAAAATTTGTTTTTGAAATATCTTTCCTTATGCAGCCCACAGACATTCTAACTGAACTGGAATTAAAACTATAGCTACAAATGGTTATTTGATGGGATAATGTAGTCTCGAGTGAAAAGGGAAGGATCATTAGCTTTTGGGATGGTTTGTAATGCAGAGCTCCTGATTTATTACATTTTAGAGAGAATCAGGCATGAAAGACATTGAGGAAAAAATAGCTGATTGCTTCAGTAGCTGTGAAGATACTCAGTGAGGAGTGCAGTGTGATGGGCCTACCAATATCAGGGCTGGTTTATGTTCATACACACATTGTGTGTATATATAGCACATGCATGTTCAGTCACTCAGTCATGTCCAACTCTTTGCCACTCCGTGGACCGCAGCCCACCAGGCTCCTCTGTCCATGGGACTTTCCTGACAAGCATACTGGAGTGGGTTGCCATTTCCTCTTCCAGGGGATCTTCCTGATCCAGGGATCGAACCTGTGTCTCCTGCATCTCCTGCATTGCAGGTGAATTCTTTATTGCTGAGTCACCTGAGAAGCCCATGTATGTATAGTACTATTTCAAAAATTGTTATTAACTAAACATCTGCTAATTACATCAGTTTGCTACAAGCTGAGATAAGATTATTTTTACAACGCTATTTATTTATAAGATTAAAATATACGTTAAGTTCTCCCACTCCCATTTTCAGATAGATTTTAATATTCATTTTCATATGTTGACATTAAATCCACAGAATTTCATGCTAAACTCTTATCATTTGTCCCCATTCTCCTCAAATACTTTGAAAGAAATTTTGACTATTTTCATATCTCCCTAGGTAAGGGGAAATAAAAGCATGGGGGTGGAGGAGCAGTTAGGATTAATGTCATTTATCTGAAGAAAAAAAAATTCATTTGTCTGTAGACATACAAAGCAAAATTACTCTGCAGCATAACTGGTCCAACGAACATCCCAGCCCATTTCCTGAAAGCCAGGGTTTAAATATAGACATCATTTCAAGATTTGGGATTCTAAATAGCCAAGCACATGACAAGATAAAGCCTTCTGCATATACCTTGAGAGACTGCTGTTAATATTCCAAATATGGGCAGATCTCTGACATAGGCATTTTTCTAAATCTCTGTGGTGTTATCCCAGGAAATAGCCATCTTCTGGAAAGCTCTATGTCAGTTCAAGGTACATCACAAAAACCTGCATTTTACTAGAACAAACATATTCTTAAAAAACAAACAAAAAACTCCTGCAAATGTAATTTTTTCTGGGAAAAATCAGCACAAATGTTTTATCTTTGAGTGGAATTTTCTAGTGAGAAGTGGAGGAAAACTCAAAATAAAGATGCCTGTATCAGCAGTTCCTAGAGAAAGCAAGAAATCTCACACGTGATTTTTTTTGTAATGCATCTTGAATTAATTTGACATTATTCACTTGATAGTCCAAATTATACATTTTCTTTGCACAAAAACCAGATGTGCTCCAAAAATCCAAAGCATCTGCTAACTTTTGCACACAAGTCAAGGGGGGATAGTATTATAAAATAAGAACATAGCAAAAGGATGATTCTAGTCTTTACTTTTAGTGGTATAAAAAAAGGCACTGAATTAAAAATCCATTTTCTTTTGTTCTTCGAAATAGAATGTGTACTTTGGTACTGAAGCAAATCATACAAAATTTAATGAAGATACATACATTGACCTCAAACCTCAAGAAAATTTTGCTTTCATTTAGACACAAACAAATCCAAACAATGTCAGACTTAACATCCTATTAACAGTCTATTTTCTACCATGGGCTATAAAAAGTGGCATGTTCATAATCATGTTATCCTAAGGAGGATTACTGTCCTCTTGGAAAGCATTACAAGTTTATAATTGTTTCAAGACATGAGCCCTTGAGATGAGCTAAACTTGAATGATTAATCCGTGAAGTTATTCAAAGTGTCAGTGTTGCAGTAGAAAGCTTTATGTTTTTAAAGCCCAAAGTCTAGGAAAATGCTTAGATGAGAGGAACCTTCATAAAAAGCATGGAGAAAGCAATGGAAAGCTTGCCTGTGCCTGTGTTTGCAACAAAGACTGTATGCATCTGTTCATGTAAGCAAAAGGCAACACAGTATTTGGTGAGGTGTGACTGGTGAGGTTAATTCCACAGAATAAAGCATATTGAAGAGTACCCAGAGCAGGCTTTTCCTCGGTACTGTAATTAGGCTCTTTTACACTTTCTGTTAAGATCTACTTTTAATAAAAGAAAATAAGACATATTCATTCATCCACAAATCATATGACTTTAATTCAGGTAAGGAATAAGCAAAACCATTGCTTTCTCTTTCTCAAATGAGAAGGGGCATATCTTCCTGACCCCCCTTTCCCCTCCAAAAAATTCAAGCAACTTATATTACATCTGCCTGCTCAAGGAACTGCTTAAAATAACTGGTAGATAAACCATTTCTTTAAAATTCTATGGTGGATTAGGTTTCAACACAGGTATTTTTTTACAATCATGATACTATCTTATAATTTTTTTTTTCCTCTCTTATTTGCCAGCTTTCAGCCCAAAGGAAAAGTTGATGAAGACTATCTCCAAGCACATTTTTTTGGGGAAAAAAAAAAAACTTAAAATTCACAATGCTTTGTTACTTAAAATTCATCACAAAATTAGTCACTGTAAGCAAAAAGTATAGACAGCAAATATGGGGAACAGTCATTTTTATGTGGAATTTACAGAAAACAGTAAGAATCCCTAGTGCTGTCAATATTCTGGTCTCAACCAAGTCTAAAGATAATTCTGTTTAAGGAATGTTTTTATTTTCAAAGTTCAACTTTGTCAGAAGTTTGACAGTGATGGGAAAAGTAAAGTCATTATCAACATTTTATTTATTTATTTATTTTTTCATTATCAACATTTTAGTGAAGTGATTTACCAAGAAACAGTTCACATCTCGTTTCTAATTTACTTCACTCACTGTCAAACTTTGAAAAAAAACTCAGCCTATTTGTTAACAAAGATTATATTTCTCTATTACCAATGCAACAAATAGTAAACTAAAAATTTAGCAAAATAATATTTCAGGTTTCACACATACACAAATAAGAGGATATAATTATTTTATACTCAACAAAATAATCTCATTTAATTGACAAAGCTACTAATACTTGATTTTACATAATTTTGACAGAATTCCTCAAATTATACAGTAATACAATATGCCAGGCATTGCTATAATCACTAAACATAATGATGAAGTGAACACTGCCCAGACATATAAGCATTTTAGTACAACAATTAATCATGACAATAAATACATAATTGATAAAGTCTATTATAAGTGAATGCAAACACTGACCACTTGAGTAGTGTTCTTGAAGAACATATTCTGTTACAATAGTCCACCATATTTTGGTATAACTTTTATTTTCAAGTATTCAGCTCCTAAATTCACAATTTTTATAAAAGGTTTTACTGCCTCAGCTTACACTAATAAGATATGTTCAAAAGCAAAATTCAAATTGGAGAATAATTATGTCATGGATGCTTCACCTGCCTATTTTGTATATACAAAAACAGATGAAAACTTCATAGGTATTTATAGAAAGCAATTTGATACATCAGAACTAATACATAATCAAAAGACTATATTAATTTCTGTAGAACAAGGAGACAAGTAGATCAAATTGCCAATATTTGTTGCATCATTGAAAAAGCAAGAGAATTTCAGAAGAACATTTACTTCTGCTTCATTGACTACAACAAAGCCTTTGACTGTGTGGATCACAACACACTCTGGAAAATTCTCAAAGAGATGGGGATACCAGACCACCTTACCTGCCTCCTGAGAAACTTGTATGCAGCTCAAGAAACAAGAGTTAGCACTGAACATTGAACACTGGTTCAATATTGGGAAAGGAGTATGTCAAAGCGGTATATTGTCACCTTGCTTATTTAACTTACACGCACAGTACATCATGTGAAATGCCAGGCTGGATGATGCACAAGCTGGAATTAAGATTGCTGGAAGAAAGATCAATAACCTCTGATATGCAGATGACACCACCCTTATGGCAAAAAGTGAAGAGGAACTAAAGAGCCTCTTGATGAAGGTGAATGAGGAGAGTGAAAAAGCTGGCTTAAAACTCAACATTCAAAAATGAAGATCATGGTATCCGGTCCCATCACTTCATGGCAAATAGATGGGGAAGCAAAGGAAACAGGGACAGATTTTACTTTCTTGGGCTCCAAAATCACTGCAGATGCTGACTGCAGCCATGAAATTAAAAGATGCTTGCTCCTTGGAAGAAAAGCTATGACCAACCTAGACAGCATATTAAAAAGTAGAGGCATCAATTTGCCAACAAAGGACTGTATAGTCAAAGCTATGGTTGTTCCAGTAGTCAGGTACAGTTGTGAGAGCTGGACCATAAAAAAGGCTGAGCACGGAAGAAGTGATGCCTTCAAACTATGGTGCTGGAAAAAGAATCTTTAGAGTCGCTTGGACAAGGAGATCCAACCAGTCAATCCTAAAGGAAATCAACCCTGAATATTCACTGAAAGGACTGATGCTGAAGCTGAAGCTCCAATACTTTGACCACCTGATGTGAAGAACTGACTCACTGGAAAAGACCCTGATGCTGGGAAAGATTGAAGGCAGGAGGAGAAGGGGGCAACAGAGGATGAGATGGTTGGATGGCATCATCCACTCAATGGACAGGACTTTGAGCAAACTCCAGTAAATAGTGAAGGACAGGGAACCCTGACGTGCTGCAGTCTATGGGGTCACAGAGTCAGACACAACTTGCAATGGAACAAAAACAAATGTGAATCTTAAGGAATGAATCAAATAGAGTAGGTAACAAGGTTAAGTTTTATAAAGCATTTTACACTGCCCACTGTATTCTACTATTATGTCTTTAGTTCACTGAGGGTAATTGTGTTCCTTTGCAAATTTAAAACTAGAGCTAAAAGAGAACACACGAGATATTTAAAGGGAATAATGTAGTGACTTTGCTGGCAGTCCAGTATCTAAGACACCAAGTTCCCAATGCAGGGGATCCAGATTCAACCAATGCCAGGGAATTAGCCGCACATGCCACAACTAAGACCAGGAGCAGGCAGATAAATTAGCAAATTTAAAAAAATATTTAATTAAAAACAAAAGGAATGACTTCAGAAAAGTATTTTTGTATCATGTAAATATGACTATGACACATGACTACTTTTTATCTACTAGAAACATATCCAAATTCTGTCTTTGTAGTTTTCCAAGACATAACATACCATTAATTGAATATTTATGTTTTTGGGTTTTTTCCTGGTTTTTCCTCCCACACAAAATTCTTCTATTTCCAACTTTTTAAAATTTAAATTAGGAACTCATCATAAAATAGAAGGGAATTATCATTCATTTTTAAGTGAAAAACCAAGGTACAAAGTATCAAAAAGGTTGAGGGAGAACACATAACTGAACTCTCATTCCAATCTCCTTCCCACTTAGATACCTAATATTTTCCCCTGTTGGTAGAACCTCTGTGACAGCATTCACTCCACTGTACCATATCATTCAGCCTGGCGTGCTGCAGTCCACAGGATCACAAAGACTTGGAGACGACTTGCAACTGAACAACAACCGTAACATACCCGGAAGGGTAATATAGGATCTACCTGGGAGGAGGGAGTCATGTCTTATGTAAAGTAAGACTCCTTAGCAGCCTTGAGTCTACAATGCTTAAAAAGTCACTCAACAAATATTAAAGCAATTAAATTGGCAGCACTTGAATTTTTTAATAGCTTAGTAGTTAACCACAGTATAAAGAGGGATGTGCGCACAGACTGCACACTTCGCATGCGTAAAACAAGGAAATCATTGGTCATCGGCACTTCTTAAATCTTGTTTATGAAGGGAAACAATGCCAGGAATTGCTGCCTCGGAACCATGGTATGCCCAACAATGATGTTTCAGTGCCAGAAATGCTAATTTACCAGGGCTCGATCATCAATTGTTGAAGCACTTCTCTTAGGAATAATGTCACTGCATGGCAAGTTGGCAATTATTTGAGGAGTTATTTCAATAACTGCACAGCTCTTTGTCTGATTAATGAAACTGCCAATGGATTTACAACTCCTGTTACGGAAATGTATCACTGGAGATTTGCTGAATGTTGTGCCATAAATTCCAGACACCTGAAAAATTACGACAGAATTTGATTAGAATGGCTACTTTGATCTTCCTTTTTTCACTAAATTCACTTCTCATTAACTACCGCTACCACTGTCTGGACTAAGAGAGGGCTATTTATTACAAAATATTCTGTTTGCTAAAGCCATTCTTTCTTTCCCTGTCCATGCTATCTAAATTTCCTTGAGGATCATATTTAAACATGCCAATGTAGATTCAATGCATTGAATAGAGATAATGTCAAAAAAGGACGTTTCCTTGGAGTCTCTAATGTTTCTGGTAACTGGAGGTGGATAGTAAAAATATGCAGAAACAAAGCAGTAAGACTCAGCAGAATATAAGTTATGGCCAAATACTTTATAAATTTTTAGGAGCGAGGACTCAGGCTGAATGTCGTTAGAGGCACAGGGCATGAATTACTATTCTATAACTCAAACCTCAAGATATCCAGATGAATTTAAAAGTAAAAATAATCTTTTTCCACTAACATTAAAATGTATTTTGGACTAATTAGGGAGTTAAGATTATTAATCACCAATGAATGGTTTGTACAAACAAAATAAAACAATATTAAGAATGCAATGATGATCAGCCTTTACAATGGGGTCTCTTTGATATAAACCAAATAAAACAAAACCTATCTTAAAAGCTGAACAAGTACAAAGAAAACAAACATAGAATAAACCCCAGTACAAAGCAATGTAAGCAGCAATGAAATTATAGAAGGACTGTAATCTGCTTTATCATATTTAGAAATAGACAAGAAGTATATCCCAGAGATGAATTGATTTCCCTTGTTTCAACTGAAACCATATAATATGCCTCCAAGCATTATAATGCACACTAGAATGTACATTTTAGTGAGTATCAGATGTTTTTCTAAAGTAAACAGAAGAGAAATATAGCCAGGGAGTAATGACTCATTTGCAACAGAGGATAAATAAGACTTCCCCACTCCAGCAATTAGTAGCCACATTCTAGGTACTCGTCAATCCACTTTACATATATCAGTTAGTCTCTTGTCCATAGTGATTCTATGAGTCAGGTACTAACAGTACCCTTGTGTTGTAATTGAGTAAAGAGACACAAAGATTACAGAACTGATGCTTCATGGAGCAGCAACTTAGTCTGTCATTCTAGTTGGAGAGCCCATGCTCATTTCCACTCTGCTACACAGACTTTACCACCACCATTCTCCAGAGGAGCCTGTATAAAAACCACTCAATAACATGTCTTAGTTAAATTTCCTCCAGTATGTATTTCATTCATCACAGTGATAGGAACTGACATCTCCTTGTTGTTGCAGACCATTCTTCTCTAATTTCCATTTCTCTACCTCCTATTCTTTTCCTTTTTCCACATTCTCATACTCAGTTTTTCAAAATGTTGCTTTTTTAACTTGCAAGAATAAAGCCCTGATAATTTCAGAAGTATTCCAAGTAAAAAGAAAGTACTCATCATTGGTACTTATGTGGTTCAGCTGGGACAAGTGGAACCATATACTTTAGCTGGAATAGGCAATAGTTACTTAGAAAATCAGCTATTTATCTTGCATTTTAATATGCTGTGAACTAGAAGAGGAATACATTGAATTCAAAAAAGTGCTGGTGATTTTTATGGCATTATACAATCACCACTAAACATACACTGAAAATTCAAGGCAGTAACATATGAAAATTATTTTTCTCATTCTATGAATGAATCTTTTGAGTGCTGTCTGGAGAAATCACCACCAGTCAAAATAGGGAAATCCCATCAGCAAAACAGATTTGCTATTAATTTTTTAATAAAATATAGTTAATAGTCCCTTTATGCTCAGTCGTTCAGTCATGTTCGATTCTTTGCAATCCTATGGTTTATAGCCCACCAGTCTTCCCTGTCCATGAGATTTCCCAGACAAGCATACAGGAGTGGGTTGCCATTTCCTACTCCAGGGAAATAGTCCCTTTATAGGACTTTAAAAAAAAAAAAAAAAAGTCCCTTTATAGGGCTAATAAAGCTAATAGTGGACGAAATAAAAAAAAATAGCAAGCAATATAGTCATATTATAAAATCTGTGAGAACTTTCAGCTTAAAAAAGAAAATGAAATTCTAGTTGAAAGAACAGATTTCTCTTCCTCAATTTCTGAAGCTTAAAGAGAAAGTTTAAAAAGAGGGGGAGAAATGATATATTTTTTTATGTTGTAAGTGTGATGGATCCTCTCTAATGAGACACTTGGCGTAAACAAAACAGCCTGAACTCCTTTATTCAGATGTGGGATTAGAGAAAACACAAAGATCCTCCAGAAAGCCTCAAAACTCTCAGAAACAAAACTCATGGCATTTCTAAACTCCATGAGCATGGAATTCTTCTCAGCAGGGACACCGTTTCAGATTTAGAAAACGGAAATAAAGCAACCAAAAGAAAAATAAAGCAAACCAGGCAAATTTGCCCAATAGGCCTCGGCAGTCATTGAATAAAATGAAGACTTTTTAGAAACGCCAAACAAGGGTACTAAAATTCCCCATATAAGTGTCACTGGAGCCCCACTACCTTGAAAGAAAAAGAGCTCATTTTGCATAGTTCCTAACACACAGAGTAAAAAAAATTATACACGCATTTCACTGGGCGCAGGGATTCCATGGAGGGTACCATACTAAATAAAGTTTTACTCACCCCTGCTGGGACAGTCCAGAAAATGCACCTTTCACCAGTACTCTGAGAAACAAATTTGTTCTGGGAGCCCAGTGTCCCTGAAGAGCTCCAAGACCCTCTCTACAGCCCAGACCTTACTTGGGAAATTTAAATACAATGGGAGTAATTAGATCCTGGTGTAGAAGGGGCCAGGTGCAGGCACTCTACTGCCAAAGGCAAGGTGTACCTGATTACCTTAAAGAGCAGAGTTAAAGCAGCAGTCAGTATTCTCTGACTCAAGCAGGCCTGCGGTATTGACTAGTTGTTCACGGTATCCCTAGAAGTAACATAGATAGGAAGCCTACTAAATTCTTCCTTGATCTCCATGAGCAAAAAAATTCCTGGTTGAATGAACAAAAGTCTAACTTGAATCATAAAATTAGAGCATCAGAGTATGTTATTCAATTCCCAGAACTGAGCATTTGATAGACCCAGAACTGCTTGCATGAGAAGGAGGCAGGGTCTCTTTAAAGCAAGATCCTGAGGTACTACCAAAAGTTTACTGTTAAACTTTCACCCAACCTTTTGGAAAGCACCAAAAGCCTCTGCTAGGGAAACTGTGCACTGGGAAAAAAAAAAAGAAATAATCAGATTTTCCAAGGACTAGGGGAAACTGCCCCTGAACTGATAGTGATTCCAAGAGCCCCTCAAACATCACTGTGCCCCATCAATCACATTAGGGGCTTATGGAGGTCAGATTGAGGGAGTTCAAGCTTGCGGCCCTGTAAGGAGGAGGTAAACATTCTCCCTCATACTTGACCTAAGCCTTGTGCAACAATGTATTTTGCCCAAGCACTGGCCTTCCTTTAGGTTGGAAATTAAGGATCACACAGCACAATGTCTTATGGAAATACTTTTCTTAGGCTCTATGTTAATGATTATAATCATAACAAATCTTGCCTGGGAACCTGTTTCTCAAGACTTGTACCCCTGATTACACAGCAACAGTATATCTTGCCCAGAGACATCACCCAGAACCAGTTCTCCCCAGCTAATCTTGTAGGAAGTTATCTCAGGATGTATACCTTGGGAAAGGGTCTTGTGGAACTCTTAGAACCTTAAGGTATTATTTTTATCTATTCTCAGCAGCCTGTTGAGAAGCACGTAAGGCCCGGCTTAAACTAGTGAGGCAGGTACTCTCCTGATGTCCACATCAGAAGCTTTATCTGTCACTTTCACTTTAAATAAAAATTTACACAAAACTCTGAGTGATTGAAACTGTCTTTGGTCCCAGAGTTAAATCTTCTCCTTCGGAGAGCCACGAATCCATGGCGCTATTCACCGTTCACTGCTAAGGTATCAAGATCATCGACCGTTTTAGTGCAGGTCCATCTGCACAGTGATTCAGTGGGTCTTTGAACCCATCCTATTTCTCAACTTCTTGGATGAATAATTGGAATAGATATAATCAGCAGCTGTCAAAATCCCCACATTAGTCACCTGATCTGTGGAGTCAGGGTTACCAGGGTGAGAAGGACCAAATGGAAGCCCCTGTAACTGCCTCTACATAGCAAACTAGTAAACCTAAAGCAATACCACATGTCTGAAGGTACTGCAGAGATTAGTGCTATCATCAAAGACTTAAAGGATGCAGGAGTGTTGACTCCCACAATATCACCACTCAACTCACCTATTTGGTTTGTGTAAAAGATGGATGGACACAAAAGAGCTGACAGTGGATAATTGTCAACTTAACCAGGCAGTGACTCCAACTATAGTGGCTGTATCAGCTGTGGTTTCATTGCTTGAGCAGGTTTTGTTGTTTTTCAGTTGTAAAGTTGTGTCCCACTCTTTTGTGACCCCATGGACTGTAGCCCACCAGGCTCCTCTGTCCAAGAGATTTCCCAGGCAAGAATAGTGAAGTGGGCTGCCATTTCCTCTTTCCGGGCATCTTCATGACCCAGGAATCGAACCCAGGTCTCCTGCACTGGCAGGCAGTTTCTTTACCATCTGAGCCACGCGGGAGCTTAACACATCCTTTTGTATCTGGTATGCAACTATTGATCTGGCAAATGAATTTTTCCCCATCCTTGTAAATACGGTCCACCAGAATCAACTGGCATTCAGCTGTCAAGACCAGCAGTACACTTCCACTCTTCTATATCAGCGGGTATATCAGTTCTCTAGCCCAAGGTCATAATTTAATTTACAAGCATCTTTATCACTCTTCCTTTTCACAAGATATCATGTTGGTCCATTTCATTGGTTATATTATGCTGATTGGATCTAGTGATCAAGACATAGCAACTACTCTAGACTTACTGATAAGACATTCCCATGACAGAGTTTGGGAAATAAATCTAAGAAACACCATAGCAGGGGGACCTCTACCCAAGAGAAATTTCTAGGGGGTCAGTGGTATGGGGCATGTTGAAATATCCCTTCTAAGGTGGAGGAGAAGTTGCTTCCTCTGACACCCTCACACATAACCTAAAAAGTAGCAAATGCCTAGTGAGTCTTTTTGTATTCTGTTAAACAACATATCCCTCATTGTGGCATGTTACCATGGCCCAATTACCAAGTGACCCCCAAAATTGCTAATTCTGAGTGGGGCCCAGCAAAGGAGAGGGCTCTGCAACAGGTCTGGGTTGCTATACCAGCTGCCTTGCCACTTGGGCTATGAGATCCAGCAGATTCAATGGTGGATGAAGTATTAACAGCAGGTAGGGATGCTGTCTGGGGCCTCTGGCTGCTGCTGCTGCTGCTAAGTCACTTCAGTTGTGTCCAACTCTGTGCGACCCCATAGACAGCAACCCACCAGGCTCCCCCATCCCTGGGGTTCTCCAGGGAAGAACATTGGAGTGGGTTGCCATTTCCTTCTCCAATGCATGAAAGTGAAAAGTGAAAGTGAAGTCACTCAGTTGTGTCCGACTCCTAGCGATGCCATGGACTGCAGCCCACCAGGCTCCTCCATCCATGGGATTTTCCAGGCAAGAGTACTGGAGTGGGTTGCCATTGCCTTCTCTGGGGGCCTCTGGCAGGCTCCTATAAATGATCTATGGCTCAGACCCTTAGAATTTTGGAGCAAAACCCCAAATCAGGTAACTACTCTCATGTTCAGAAACAGCTGTCTGCTACTAGACCTTATAGATGAAGCTCCAATACTTTGGCCACCTGATGCAAACAGCCGACTCACTGGAAAAGACCCTGATGCTGGAAAAGATTGAGGGCAGGAGGAGAAGAGGGTGGCAGAGGATGAGATGGTTGGATGGCATCACCAAATCAGTGGACCTGAACTTGGGCAAACTCTGGGAGATGGTGAGGGACAAGGAGGCCTGACCTGCTGCAGTCCATGAGATTGCAAAGAGTTGGACACAACTTGGTGACTGAACAACAACAGATCTTATAGAGACTAAACATCTAACAATGGGCTACCAAGATGGCATGTAACCTGAGCTGCCCGTCAGGAACTGGATGTTATCTGACCCACAAAGCCATAAAGTTGGGCACGTACAACAGCACTCCATCATCAAATGCAAATGATACATACATGACTGAGCCCAAATGGGCCCTAAAATTATAGGTAAATTACACGAAGAAGTGGCCTGTGTGCCCATGGTTCCCTCTCCTGCTACACTGCCTTGTCTGTCCTCTGCACCCTCATGGGGAGTTCCCTACGATTGACTGACAGAGAAAGAGACGACTTGGGCCTGGTTCACAGGTGGTTCTGCACGTAAGCATGCACCACCCAAAAGTGGACAGCTGTAGCACTCCAGCCCCTCTCTGGGATAATCTTAAAGGAGAATGGTGAGGAGAAATCCTCCCAGTGTGCAGAATTTCAATCAGTGTATCTGGTTGCCTAATTTGATAGAAAGGAGAAATGACCAGATATGAAATTGTATATTAATTCATTCAAGGAGCAATAGCGTGGCTGGATAGTCATAGATTTGGAGGGAGCACGACTGGAAAATTGGTGACAGAAATCCAGGAAAGAAGTATATAGACCAAGCTCTCTGAACGGGGAATATCCTGAAGATACCTATGTCCCAAGTGAATACTTTCCAAAGGTCACTTCAGAAGGCTATTTTAATAATCAAGAGGATAGGATGACCCATTTTATGAATACCAGTCAGCCTCTTCTCCAGCTGTGGGCTCATGAACAAAGCTTCCATGGTGGCAGAGATGGAAGCTATGCGTGGGCTCAGCAACAAAGACTTCTACTCACCAACATCAGTATGGATACAGTCAGTACTGTGTACCCAATATCTCAACAGCAGAGAACACTGAGTCCCTAATTGGCACCACTCACTGGGATGATCAATCAACCATCTGGTGGCATACTGATTACATGGGTTGACTTTCATTATGGAAGATGCAGTGTTTTGTTCTTATTAGAACAGATACACACTCTAGATACAGACTTGACATCCTTGCATGCAATACTTTCTACCAAAATGATGTACAGAATGCCTCATCTACCATCATGGTAGTCCACATAGTATTACTTCTGCTCAAGGAACTCACTTCTCAGCAAATGAAGTTCAGCAATGGGCTCATGCTTATAAAATTTACTGGTCTTACCATGGCCCCCACCATCCTGAAGAGGCTGGTTTGATAGAATGATGGAACGGTCTTTTGAAGACTCAGTTACAGTACCAGCTAGGTGGTATATTTTGTAGGGCTGGGGTAAGGATCTCCAGTAGGCTGTATATGTGCTGAATCAGCACCCAATATTTCTGTTAGGCATAAATACTATTTCTCACACAGCCAGATTCCCAGGTCCAGGAATCAATGGGTAGAAATGAGAATGGCACTATTCATTATAATTCTTAGGTACTCATTAGCAAAATCATTGCTTCCTGCTTCTATGACATATAATGATGAATATATATCAGATATTTTTGTTTTCTTTCTTTTAATATCCCCTTTATCATATAAGATGTATTGACTTTATACTATAGTACTTAAGACTTGCTAATTTTATATCCTAGTATTTAAGTTATAGGATATGAAGGAGAATAAATACCTCTCAACAACTCTACATACCTCCTCTTTAGGGAAACAGTGACTGCATTTTTGGTTGTATACAGCATATTGTATCATGTTAGGATAATCTTGGTCTTGTTATTGTCTTTATTTTGAGATTAAGTCTGGTTTGAGAAGATGCATATTGTATCAAGCTGACAAAGGGTGGCCTTGTGAGAGTTAACTTGACTGGATCATGGAAAGCCCAGAAATCTGGTTAAACATTATGTCTGAGTGTGTCTTTCACTATTTCTGAAAGATACTAACACGTCAATCAGTAGACTGAATAAAGCAAGTGGCTCTCCCAGTTTGGGCAGGCAACATCTCATCCACTGAGTTTCCTCAGCAGAACAAAATGGTGGAGGAGTGTTGAAATCATACTCTGCCTAACTGGATGAACTGAGATAGTGATCCTCTGTATTAGACACTCCTGGTTCTCAGATCTTTGGACTTGGACTGGAATCCATAGCATCAGGCATCTGGCTTTCAGACCTGGGAATTACATCATCAGCTTTTCTGAGTTTCTAGCTCGCAGACATGGAACTTCTCAGCCTCCATAGCTGTGAGTAAAGTCCTTATAATAAATCTCATTCTAGACATATATATGTTCTACTCAATCTGTTTCTCTGGACAACCCTGACATAATTTTTATCTCATGTACTCTACACACAGCCTTAACTGTCAGTCTCTTCCTATGTACCTTTAGGTGCAATGTAATACTACATATCTTTATTTTTACCTGAGTTATTTCCAGTGAGGATAAAAAATTTAGGAAGAGAAAAAGCTAGACTATTCTTATGTGTATCTAAATGGAGCCATTTAAAAACTTTTTATTATTATAGCACTCTTAAGAAAGCCCTTGATTACCAAAAGACACATGAGGTCTATGACTGTAACATTAGTGTACTTCTAGAAAGTCCTGTCACATCATTAAATCATATCTAGATATTTTATAAGACTGGAGATTATTTACATTAGACTTGAACCAAATCATCTCAGGGCAGGACAAGGTGTGATCTAGTAAACTATTTTCAGTGTGAAAGACAGGCACCATCTCTTACAAGAACTTCAAATAACTCCTTAAAAATGAACCTATGTAAAGAATACTCTTTTAGACAGGCCTTAGGTGCTGGGAACTGTCCTTACTTCAGATGACCTACATGGGGCTTAAGTGGTCCTTTTCTGGAGGACAGATACTAAAGCCTGAAGTACAAAAGCATATTTGCTGGAAAGTCAAGTTGTTGAATCAGTCTCTCTTCCATCCCAAAACAAAGCAAAACTTTCCTAAATCAGAAGTGGTCTCCTAATAGTCTACTGTTCTTTCTTTTTCCTCAAAAATTTTCACAGTCTCCACATGAATGCACTTCAGTTCTATCCTTTAGGGTTTTAGATTAAATATTACTTCTTCAGGGTAGTCTTCTATGGCCCTCAAACTAAAGGAGTGTGTACTTTCATTATTTTCTATCCCAAATATATGTGTTTTAAAGCATTCACATATGTATGGGTCGGCTAACTGAAAGAATTCACAAGCTTCTATAACATATACTAACCTAAGGCTTTAATAAAGATAAAGTGTGTAATGCTGCTAGTGGTAAAGAACTACCTACCAGTGCAGGAGATGTAAGAGACACAGGTTCAATCCCTGAGTCAGGAAGATCCCCTGGAGGAGGGCAAGGAAACACATCAAGTATTCTTGCCTGGAGAATTCCATGAACAGAGGAACTTGGTGGGCTACAGTCTAGGGGTTGCAAAGAGTTGGACATGACTGAAGTGACTGAGCATGCACAAAAAGGGTGTTGTATAGCAAGGACAAAGAAAACAAAGGCAAACATCAATGTAATTTGATATGTTCAGAAGCCATGTCCTGGACCATTTTGTTGTAGCTCTGGGCCTTAATCCCCATCCTTTTTATCTTCAGATTATAAACCACCATGATCCATGCAAGATACTCCTGTCTCAAGGCACAAGTTAACTGTTCTTTTACTGGTCACTTGGCTAAAGCCAGTTTGTGGAACCCAACTGCCAAATATCAATCTATAAAATTTTAACAAACAATGTACATAATATGTTATAAGATGCCTCCAGAGGAGTCCTGGATTTCATACTGCATATCATAAATCACTATTTGGTACATTGCATTCTTATCCTGGCCAAGGTTCAGTGCCAGACTTCTGTCATTCCTAAAGATAAGCATAATGCTACCACATACCAGCTGCAAATTAACCACATCCATACATATCAGCCTTCAATTATCTTATTATTTTTGGGTCTATATATAAATCCTATTATTTATTGTTTGTAGAACCTATTGTTGTATCATCCATTGTTTGCAAGGCCTAGAACCAGAAAATAAATGAAGGCCTCAGGCTAATGATCTGTCTCATTCTTTTTTCACTTCCAATCCTTTGAATACCAGATCCATGACCCATTAACACCCTTAGGTCTCAGAGTGTGAACATCATTGGGTGCTGGGTGAACCTCAAAGTACTGATCCAGGTGAGAGTCTGAAATAGGCGTTGGAAGGAAGCAGTTTAAGGTCATTTTTGTGGGGAGTATTGGAGTCCTGATTATCCACAGTATGATCTCCTTTGTACCAGGCATGTGGTTCCATACACTTGACTCTGTATTTTCCACTGAAGTGGGGGCAGAGCCAAAGGAAGACCTAGGTGTGGTTCTCTAAAAGAACAGGAATTAAAGTAGAGGACCTAGGTGCCCATGTCTATTACCAATAATATTTGTTTCTTGTGTTTTAATATTAGCAGCCTACATAGCAGCCAGGACTATGATAGTTTTTTGTACAATCACAAGTCCTGTGTTTAGCATGGTTTATAGTGGGCACCTAACTAAGGATGAATGGATGGATGGTTGGAAGGACGGATGGATGAATGAACTGACAGCAGCAAAATAACTTCTGAGAATATAAATCTGTTCCAGTCTTGTCATTTTTGAATGTGACATTGGAATAAAGAATATAGTTAGGAATAGAAAAACTATAGATTAACATGTAAACTCAGTTCTTATAAACAAATTGCTATTATTAATAGAGGTATTTATGGATTCAAATCAGCTGTATGATTTGAGAAGTTGTATAATTCATGTCACTGACAAACCTAATGAATTAATGATGTAACTTGAATATTGGAGATACAACTTAGAATTTCACTGCATGTTTTATTTAACATTCGATGCACTCTGCAAATAAATCTTTAAAATATACTCCTAAATCAAACTGTAAATAAAAATGTAAAGAATAGCAGTCTGTAGGAGTGAGGAGGAAAGATGATTAAATCACCATAGGTATTCAACCTGCATAGAAAAGAGAGGAAGTTTGAAATGAGAAGGACAGAGAAAGACTAACAAGAGAGGAAGCAGGAAGAGAAATCTATCATTATCTCATGTCACCACCATCAATATTTACTATGCTGGGGCACTCTGTATTTTGCATTATCCTAGATGCCATGAGACACAGTTCTGTCAACTCCAGTGTTGATGAATCATCTGGAGATAGAAGTAGGCCAGATAGGAGAGAACTTGGTTGTCCATAAAAGTTACTTGGGCTATTTATGATGAACAAAACTAAACCAAAACAAACAAACAAACAAAACTTTCTAGGTGAGATGCTACTGTAGCAATGATTCAAATGGTTCAGGCTCTAAAAGAAACCTTGTGAATATTGTTCCCTATAGTCTCTACATGTTCATCTCCCTCCAACTTTGACTCTCCTTGGGATATAGCCCCTACTTCTTCCAACTACCTCTTTTGGAAGCCAAAATTTGAACATTCTACAATTAAGATCAACGTTTTCTCTACTGATTTCTTTCTTCTGTAATTTGCTCATTCTCATCAATCACAATTTCATTTTGTGTTTAAGTCCAACCCCCATTCTTCTATTCCTTATACAGCTCACATTCACCAAAGAGGAGAACAAGAAGTCTTGAAGACATTCAATAAATCTTTATTCTTTTTTCAGGTACTCAGTACAGATATTTCACTCTAAATTTCTTACAAATGCCACAAACCTGATATAATACCCTTAGTGAAATATAATAGTAAGATTTTCCTGGTTTCTGTTTGTTTTTTCATTTTTCTTTTTCTCACTTAGTTTTCTCCAGTTGGCTTCCTGGATTTAGCTCCAATGTGAAAGGAATATAAGAATTTATTTTCATGAAATATGTTACCTCATTTTTTTTGTTAATTTAAACTTATTTGTTAGCAAATAAACTTTTGAAAACACAGAATGAGATTTTTAAATCATTAAAAAAGATTGGTTTCCTATTTAGAATGACATAATTTTTCTTAAAAAATATATTACCACTTGTAATCCTAGACATAGCTAGGTAAAATTGAGAGGTCCAATTAAGAGACTCTATTTTCATCTGGCACCAGGCTAATGCTTAAAGCCTTTCTTGGTATGCAAGGCTTTAAACCACATACTCCTGGCCTACCCAATTCCACAAGGTCCAACGGATTCATCTCATTGCATAGCCCATTTCCCCCCTCAGGAAATAACCCTTATTACCCATATCATCATTTATCATCATTTGTCTACTCAATACTGATTACCAGTTGACGCCTCTTCTACTCTTGTATTACAAGTGTTTTCAAATGCTGTCATCACAAGCATTATCTCTCCTGCTGTGCTCCGTTGCTCAGTCATGTCGAACTCTGTGCGACCCTATGGACTGTAGCCCATAAGACTCCTCTGTCCATGGACTTTCCAGGCAAGAATACTGGAGTGGATTGCCGTTTCCTGCTCCAGGGGATCTTCCTGATCCAGGGATTGAAACTGTGTCTCTTGAGTCTCCTGCATTGGCAGGTGGATTCCTGACTACTACACTTCCTGGGAAGATTATTTATTTACTATATCATAAGTATTGTTTCATTAGCCAGATCATAAGCTATATCTTGGGACCTTACTTCTTATTTCTTAATCCTACATAACACTCAAAAAAGCCACAAACACAGTGGCAAATCAACTTTTAAATTTTGACATTTTAGTTACCAACACATTTGGAAAATGGTTTACATTTTGAAAATTTACTTTATATAGACTAGCCTATTCAGCCCTTTTTAAAACTTTTTATCAGCCACATATTAGAGATGATTTAAAAAAAAGAATTCTAGGAAGGTTGGGTTACACAATAAGTGAAAAGACAAGAAGCAAATCAAAACAGTAAGACTCCCAGGGCAGTGACCTTTCTGCACTATTTGGGAAAAACACAAGAACTACCTACCTCTGTACTGGGGTTGGATATGAAAGTAACAGCAGGGCTTAATGAAGTTCAGCCAACAATGCACAGGTGTGGGCTTGGTGAGTGGATGAAAATAACACAGTCAGAGAAGGGGCAGCCGCTGTGTCTCTATCATACACTCACTTTGCAAGTTACAGTTGTATCTCTGCTACCTTTAAGGTGATTGTATTAATACTTACTGATACATATGTAAGACCTAAAATACATAGAATACAAAAAAAAAAAAAGAGAGAGAAAATTCACCAGTGGGGGGAGAAAACGGGTGACATTTACGGTACATGGTATATATACCCACTCAAATGTTTATTTATTGTCTTGTGTGAATCTCTTCTAAATAGCTATGAGGATGAATACACTCATTATAAAGAAAGGCTGCAGGTATATTTGGATATGGGAAAGCCATATAAAACCTGCATTATTTATAAAGATGAAAACTAATTTTTCACTGGTGTGTGTTGCAAGATAAAATGGTCATCACTGTTTTCTCTCTGCATGGCACAGGCTAGCGCTGCTTTCTTCATTTATCAGATAATAAAATTGTTATGCCTCAGGTGATAAACAAAACTAATGGCACAAATAGAAAGGAGCCTGGACCATTTAACTGCCAGTTGTCTATTTCTGCTATAAAATAAAATTCCATTTTTGAAAGCAGCATCCTGACTCAAAGGCATCCTGATTACATATACACACTGATGTCTTTCCTTTATGCAAAACTGACTGGTGTCAAGTCAAGCAAATACACCCTAAAAACACTCTGCTGTTCCTTCCGTCTTGATTGATGAAAAGCTATTTCACTAAAGCTAAAAGTTTTCTTATTTTTCTATAATCCAACCTTATGTGTCTGAATAAAAGAAATACAGTGGATGGTGTTTAACACACTGGGGATTTAGCTCTCCCTTGAAAAACAATTACCATATGAAACCACATAAAGTTCTCCTTAAAAAATGCCTTTGATTAAAGATAATACATAATGATGAATTGATGTTAAATTTCTGCTAAATGTTTCATTAATTCTGTATTGCTATTAAGCTAATACCAGCAATCATGTTAAGGTTCTGCCTGATTATCCATCAAAGTGCTATATACCACTTCTACACTGTTAAGCCCCAGAATCATGCTTTACTAGGCCCATTATAGGTCTTTACAAGGTCCATTCTCTAGTCCATGCTTGGCTTTTCTCTGATAAGTAATTTCTCTAATTTTTAGACTTATTTATTGTATCTATTACTGAGTACATTCATTTGCTTTCTCTAGTCTGTAATTTTCAGTCATCCAATTGGCTTTAGCTTTATATCTTTATGAGCTTCCCTGGTGGCACAGATGGTAATGAGTCTGCCTGCAGTAGACCCGGGTTCGATCTCTGGTTCGGGAAGATCTCCTGGAGAAGGGAATGGCAACCCACTCCAGTATTCTTGCCTGGAGAACTCCACGGACAGAGAATCCTGGTGGGCTACAGTCATGGGGTCACAAAGAGTTGGACACCTGAGCGGCTAACACTTCACTTAACTTTATATGTTTTTATTATATTTCTAACCCTGCCTTTGCTGTTATGTGAAAGCCATGTGTAAAACTCAAAGCAGAGGTTAAATGACTTTGCATAACAGAACTCTTAAAGTTCTGCTGTGCTAACTAGATCAATTTAAGTTAAGATTTTAAAATAATATGTGTATAATGCACAAAACTACTAAAACACAGAAAAGCAAATAAGAAAAATGTCACAAACACCAGAGATAATAATTGGTATTACTTCTGGTACATGGTGGGTCTACAATATGTATTGACAGTCTTTTACTTATATTTGTACATCTTTAGATTTATATAACACATATTATCATATAGTTTTATTTGCTTTTATACACAGCAATTAATTGTTGAATATTTTACATACTATATTATATTTTCCTTTATCACTGATGCAAAGAATTGACTCATTAGAAAAGATCCTGATGCTTGGAAAGATTGAAGGCAGGAGGAGAAGGGGATGACAGAAGATGAGATGGTGGTTGGATGGCATCACAGACTCGATGGACATGAGTTTGAGTAAGCTCCGGGAGTTGGTGATGGATAGGGAAGCCTGGCGTGCCGCAGTCCATGGGGTCGCAAAGAGGTGGACACAACTGAGCGACTGAACTGAACTGACTTATCACAGGCACTGCCTAATTTCAACAAGCATTCTTCTACAGCACTGTATGCGCCAGTACCTTATTGGCTTCTTTGTCATTCCTCCAACATATTTCAGTCTCAGACTTTTGAACTTGCCATTCCTTCAGCCTGAGATTCTATTTTCCGTGAATATCATCATCCCATGGTCTCTAGCTTCTTTCAGGCCTCTGTCAAATATTACATTTCACAAACCCTTCCTTGGAGAACCCTATCTAAATGATGAGCTCCAATATGCTATTCATTCTCACTGCATTCTTCACCATGACACTAGACACTACCTGACATTGTATATTGTTTGTTTTCTATTATATGTCATATAATCACTGGTTTCTTTCCTACCTCTCTCATCAGAATGTAAGATACACAAAGGTACAGGCTTTTATGTTTTGTTTACTACTCTTTACCCAGTGCTTAAGACCATTTACAGCACAAAGTAAAAATTAATTTTATACATCAATAAATGAATATATTATTCCAACACACTTTGATAATTAATTTCAATAGTCCAAAAACTTACTTTCCTGTAGAATTTCCCAAATTATTTTCTAATGGAAAGTAGGAAAGATTACAACATCAAATCCCTCCAACAATCTCTTCACCTGAACAGAGTTTAAGTGTTTCATTGTGATTAAAAAGGGTTAAGTTCATCTGTCACAAGAAATGGAAGTTTAGAAACTTTCCCTGGTGTGGCTTATTTTTCCTTGATAACTTGCTGGAGGATGAATAACAACTATACCAATAATTGTACAGGCTGTTAGCTTCAATTCTAGTTTCCATATATCCCTGTGTTTTATTACAGATTATTCAATATTTTTGCAAGCACCTTGAGGACAGTTCCTGTAGGGTTTTTCTTTTTTAAATTATTGTTATATTGGCTTATTATTCTTGTTCTTTTTTAGAAAAATGAAAAATCAGAATAATAGTAAATGCTCAACAAATATTTAGTTATTTATCACTTGCTAATTACCCCAACTCTGGTTCCAAAAACTCAGTAAATATAAAAAGTAAAAGAAGGTAGAAGACAATGTATCTCAGCAGAAAATTTCAGGAAATTTTAGTTGAGTTGTAAAAATTATCTTGCTCAGATATACTTCTCCCTATACTAAACTGATATTCAATTCAGCAGGAAATCATCCATTAGCCATGATAACACAGATTTTAAAATTTTATCACTATAAAATAAGCACATGAGGCAGTATCCTTTAACTACAAAAATGAAGAGTGAGGCCATATAATGTTAAGCTCAAGGTTTTTGGATATAAACTCACATTTCTCTGTATCTATTATTCAGAAATAATAATCTTACTTATTCCTGACTTTGAATAAGTTACCCAACAATTGTCCTATTTCCTTAGGAAATTTAACAATAATTTAAGTTGCCCCAGTTTCCTCATCCAGAAAATATTAATAGCATCAACATTAATATGAATATTAATAGTACTTGCCTCAGAGGGTCATTGGAAGATGAGTCAAAATATGTAAAAAGATTAGAATAAAACACTACACCTGAGACATAGTGTTTACTAGTAAATCAGTTATATCAGTTCAGTTCAGTTCAGTCACTCAGTCGTGTCTGACTCTTTGTGACCCCATGAATCGCAGCACGCCAGGCTGCCCTGTCCAACACCAACTCCCACAGTTTACTCAAACTCATGCTCATTGAGTCCATGATGCCATCCAGCCATCTCATCCTCTGCCATCCCCTTCTCCTTCTGCCCCCAATCCCTCCCAGCATCAGGGTCTTTTCCAGTGAGTCAACTCTTCACATCAGGTGGCCAAAGTATTGGAGTTTCAGCTTCAGCATCAGTCCTTCCAATGAACACCCAGGACTGATCTCCTTTAGGATGGACTGGTTGGATCTCCTTGCAGTCCAAGGGACTCTCAAGAGTCTTCTCCAACAACACAGTTCAAAAGCATCAATTTTTCAGCACTCAGCTTTCTTCACAGTCCAACTCTCACATCCACACATGACCACTGGAAAAACCATAGCCTTGACTAGATGGACCTTTGTTGGCAAAGTAATGTCTCTGCTTTAAAATATGCTATTTACGTTCATCATAACTTCCCTTCCAAGGAGTAAGCGTCTTTTAATTTGATGGCAGCAATCACCATCTGCAGTGATTTTGGAGCCCCAAAAAATAAAGTCTGCCGCTGTTTCCCCATCTATTTGCCATGAAGTCATGGGACTGGATGCTATGATCTTAGTTTTCTGAATGTTGAGCTTTAAGCCAATTTTTTCACTCTCCTCTTTCACTTTCATCAAGAGGCTTTTTAGTTCTTCTTCCCTTTCTGCCATAAGGGTGGTGTCATCTGCATATCTGAGGTTATTGATATTTCTCCCAGCAATGGTAAATGTTTTGTGCCTTGTGCCAAGTCATTTCAGTTGTATCCAACTCTTTGTGACCCTATGGACTGTAACCTACCAGGCTCCTCTGTCCATGGGATTCTCCAGGCAAGAATACTGGAGTGGGTTGCCATGCCCTCCTCCCGGGGATCTTCCAGACCCAGGGATAGAACCTGTGTCTCTTATGTCTCCTGGATTGGCAGGCGGGTTCTTTACCATTAATGTTAGCTATTATTTAAAGCTGGCAAGATATATGCCTTGTGTCCTCAAATTAATCTTCCCATTTAAAACTATGTTAAAAGTTCTACTGTGTTATATGTATGTAGGTGAAAAAATAACTGCTTTGAGAATATTTGTGAATTCTTCCCAATGCCCTTGTATCTTCCTTGTGAAACAGTCAATTAAAAGCCTAAACCAAAAGAAGATGTCAAATCCACTTAATAGCTATAAGAAAAGGGGGAGAGAAATGTATTAAGAACCAAGTGAATACGGGTTAGAGAAAATGAACTATTGCAGAGAAAGGGCAGCTTGTACTCTGTCTGACAAAGAAGAAGGTCCGGATTGTGTTGGAGAGAAAACTGCATAAAGTTAATTGGGGGTAGAGAGCCAGGAAGCCCAGAAAGTGTTGCTAGTATTCTCATCTACTTTCCTTTTAATGCACTTTCAGAGTCTGAGTAAAGAATGGAATTCTCTCCCTCTCATCTCCTCTCCTTATACATCTTCTCCTATGAATTGTTGTTTTTGCATGACACACTATCTAGGAATGAGAGAGTATAACATTTGAATAAAGTCCACCTAAAATATTTATATTTGCCTCACTCAAAGCTCACCCTATTTCTTCCCCTGTTTTCCACTAAAAAATGGATGTATCAATATTTATGCTACATACCTGCATTAATCTCTTTCAGTCCTCTCTACCACTTCTGGCTCTTAGTTCAGTTCAGTCGCTCAGTCACGTCCGACTCTTTGCAATCCCATGGACTGCAGCACGCCATGCCTCCCTGTCCATCACCAACTCCTGGAATTTACTCAAGCTCATGTCCATTGAGCCGGTGATGCCATCCAACCATCTCATCCTCTGGTTTTTAGCTATATGGAAAAAAATAATAAATATTAAGTTAAAATGAAGAAGCTGCTTTACTTTTTCTATCTTTGTGACTCTATTGTGTTAGAATCCCTGTTATTGTTTAGTGGCTGATTTTAGGTGCCAAGAATAAGAACTAATGCTCATTTTCATGGATCCAAAGGCATTGTAGTGACAAAACTCCACATTAATTGTGATTTTTTTTAGATGTTTAGCTGATTATCTCAAGATAATTTCTTGAATTAGACAATGATTTTCAGATAGGGCTCCACAGAAATCTAGACATCCTTTCCCTTTTTTATGATTGTTAAATTTGTTTGCAGTATAATTGCTTTTCAATGTTGTGTGAGTTTCTGCTGTACAACACTGCGGATCAGTCATATGTATGCATATATTCCCTCTTTGCAGAGCCTCCTTCCCACCACCTCCATTCCATCCCTCTAGGTCGCCACAGGGACCAGGCCAAGCTCCCTATGTTATACAGCAGCTTCCCACTAGCTATATATTTACACATGGTAGTGTATATGTGTCAATGCTACTCTCATTTCATCCCCTCACTCTGTCCCCTTCCCTATTTCTAGAGCGTCTACACATTGCTTCCATATTAATCTTTAAAATGTACATTACTGATCAGGTAATGTACATTTTCTTCTCAAAAACTTAAAAGTATTGTAAACAAGACTCATCTCCTGGTTTGAGTATTAAATGCTGTTCATCTGGCAGTATAAATAGCAATTACTATCCCTAGGGCAAAATATTATATGAATATCTAGTAATATGTTGTCCTTGCTCTCTTTTTTAATCAAGGAAATTCTGTTTGGCAAAGAAAGACTGAGTTTTTTGTTTTTAATAAACTCAAGTTTAATTTTATAGGCTTAGCAATATCACCTAAATATATCTTAATAACTGATATTAATTATCAGTAGCTTAATTTTATTATACACTTCATTTGATTGCAACCCTAGATTTTCTTGATGTAAGAATTTTTAGAATATATTATTATATACATATTAACGAATTTTTCATCACTTTTCATTCCTAAAGAGGAAAGGAATATAACATTTTTATTCTTTTCCATCATTATTGTGTTCTTAAACCAGACTTTTTCACATCCAAATTCAGTTCTTTAAATTCAGGCTTTTGTCTGCCCCAATATGTCAGTCTCGTGTGTGTGTGTGACTGAGCAAGTGAGAAGGTGATAGAGGTTGTCTGTGGGAGACAATTGTGGTCTTAGATATAAAAAAATAATAATAATAAACAAATCATAGTAGGTTTTGAGGCACTATTTAATAGTACTACATGCAAGGAGTCCTAAATAACATATTTTATCTTGGCCTAGGCGCCCTTTTCTATTAACTACTTAAGAAGATATAAACACACCAAAGAGAAAATGGAAAAATGAGCTGCCATCTTATTTTTAGCTTAATGTTGGAATTCCTACTGCAGAACCCTCTAGAAACTGAATTTAAATTCAGAGACTAAGCAGATATTTACCTTCTCCCTATAGCCCAGTCTTAATCTTACCATGAGATAAGCACTGAGCTCAAAAGATATGACTGAGCCTTGATGCCGTCAACAAAAGTGAGGACCAAACAGCAGTGTTGCTAGGATTCAGTCAGTACTTTGTAAATTTGACATATCGGAAACAGAGAGCAAAAGAGTGAACAAAAGAGCTCTCTGGGCTTGTTCAGAGATAAGACCTGAGTTCTCTAACAGAAATAATCTTATGTGGTATAATAAGATTCTCTTATACACACTTTGATGCCTCTTCCCCACCACTCACACACACATACATTTCCTGCTCCAGTCACTGCTGCAGGAACAGCTCCAAAGTGTGGATCAGTTTTGCACAGGTGCAAACTGTCAGTCTTTTGCATCAGGCTCACATCATAGAACCCTTTCATCTTGCCCCAGGGTTCATTTCCTCACACTAGTTTAGCAGAGCATCCGCCTAAATGCTCAGGGCTCACATGAGAGTGTGTGCAAGGGAAAACTCATGTGCTTCTCTTGACTAATGGAGGTAGGGAAACACTGGATAAATGCTTTCCCCTCTCTTCCTCCAGGGAGACAATTCTGAGGTAAATTTCACTGCTGTTGAATTGCTAAGTCATGTCTGACTCTTTGCAACCCCATGGACTGCAGCACACCAGGCTCCTCTGTCCTCCACCATCTCCTGGAGTTTGCTGAAATTTGTCCGTTGTGTTGGTGATGCTATCTAACCATCGCATCCTCCAGCTGCCCACTTCTCTTTTTGCCTTCAATCTTTCCCAGCATCAGGGTAAAAGTTACACTGGATCAAGGACTATTTATCCATTGTGTTAGTCAACTTGATAATGTATCATTTCATTGTTCTATTTTTTTTCCTTCCCTGTTTCTCTTCACCTTATAATTCAACCCTAACCTATGGAAACCTATTCTCATATAAAATACTTATATATTATCCTTTGACACAAGCTCTACTTTGAAGGGAAGCCAGGCTAAGTAAACAGAACAAAAACACAAATGGCTAGTTAATCTTTAATTTATTGTCACCATATACTGAAGAAAATATAATCCAAATCATGTTATGGAATATGACCCCATTAGAAGAGCACTTTTCTCCTAAAGTAAGAAGGGGAGGAAAGAAGTTAGTTCTTCATCCCCACCCACATATAACTCTGAAGAAAAATAAAGTTTGGTGGAGGTAAAAACCTACTATGAAAAGTTAAAAAATACAAATAATTTAAAGTATATAATATTAACCATTTACAATAACAACGTGTATAAGTACTGCAAACATATTCAGGGAAAAGAGCAACTGGCCAGATTCATACTGAAGAAGGCTTTATGATAAAGGGATGTGTGTGTGCTCAGTTGCTAAGTTGTGTCTATGCGACCCCATAGACTGTAGCCCATCAGACTCCTCTGTCCATGGGGGAGTTCCCAGGCAAGAATACTGGAGTGTGTTGGCATTTGCTTCTCCAGGAGATCTTCCTAACCTAGGGATCAAACCTGTGTCTCCTGCACTGCTGGCAGATTCTTTACCACTGAGCCACTAGGGAAGCACCATGACAAAGTGCTGGACATGACCTACTTAATTGGTAGGGTTTTTCCAGTGGTCATGTATGGATGTGAGAGTTGGACTGTGAAGAAAGCTGAGTGCTGAAAAATTGATGCTTTTGAACTGTGTTGTTGGAGAAGACTCTTGAGAGTCCCTTGGACTGCAAGGAGATCCAACCAGTCCATCCTAAAGGAGAACAGTCCTGGGTGTTCATTGGAAGGACTGATGCTGAAGCTGAACTCCAATACTTTGGCCACCTGATGTGAAGAGTTGACTCAATGGAAAAGACCCTGATGCTGGGAGGGATTGGGGGCAGGAGGAGAAGGGGATGACAGAGGATGAGATGGCTGGATGGCACCACCGACTCGATGGACATGAGTTTGAGTAAACTGTGGGAGTTGGTGATGGACAGGGAGGCCTGGCATGCTGCGATTCATGGGGTCGCAAAGAGTTGGACACGACTGAGCGACTGAACTGAACTGATATAAGCAGAGAAGAGACTGGAAGTTATTCTGGGAAAGAGGTCCCGAATGGGAAAACAGAAGCATTTTGTGCAAAGGTGAAGAAATGAATGTACATATACACTGAATGTAGAATGAGAATGAGTCAGATAAATAGGAACATTGGTTTGTGCTTCATTCTTGCCCTTTTATAAGCAATTTGTGATTTCTCCCACTTTCCTTCACCAACTATGAACAATGTATGCTAACTCCTTAAGCACTTTTCTTTTTTCTGCTTCTGGGTTCTTGATTTTGACTCCCCATTAAGACTTCCTTCCTCAGTTGCTATACCTGGCTTCTCTCTAGAAGTCACTGATTTTCCTGATTTTAGAAACCGGAAAGCTTTGTTCTATCCACTTCTAACTGTGAATTTCTACTGTCTGAGTCAAGCCTGTCCCTTCCTCAGACAAGAGAGGACAGAGTTAGATGAATATAGTAAAGCTGTAGGATATAAAATTAACACACAGAAATCCCTTGCATTCCTATACACTAACAATGAGAAAACAGAAAGAGAAATTAAGGAAACAATACCATTCACCACTGCAACAAGAAGAATAAAATACTTAGGAGTATATCTACCTAAAGAAACAAAAGACCTATACATAGAAAACTATAAAACACTGATGAAAGAAATCAAAGAGGACCCAAGTAGATGGAGAAATATACCCTGTTCATGGATTGGAAGAATCAATATTGTGAAAATGAGTATACTACCCAATGCAATCTATAGATTCAATGCAATCCCTATCAAGCTACCAACGGTATTCTTCACAGAACTAGAACAAATAATTTCACAATTTGTATGGAAAGACAAAAAACCTTGAATAGCCAAAGCAATCTTGAGAAAGAAGAATGGAATTGGAGGAATCAACCTGCCTGACTTCAGGCTCTACTACAAAGCCACAGTCATCAGGACAGTATGGTACTGGCACAAAGACAGAAATATAGATCAATGGAACAAAATAGAAAGCCCAGAGATAAATCCATGTACCTAGGGACACCTTATCTTTGACAAAGGAAGCAAGAATATGCAATGGAAAAAAGACAAACCTCTTTAACAAGTGGTGCTGGGAAAACTGGTCAACTGCTTGTAAAAGAATGAAACTAGAACACTTCCTAACACCATACACAAAAATAAACTCAAAATGGATTAAAGATCTAAATGTAAGACTAGAAACTAGAAAACTCCTAGAGGAGAACATAGGCAAACACTCTCCGACATAAATCACAGCAGGATCCTCTATGACCCACCTCCCAGAATATTGGAAATAAAAGCAAATATACACAAATGGGACCTAATTAAACTTAAAAGCTTTTGCACAACAAAGGAACCTATAAGCAAGGTGAAAAGACAGCCTTCAAAATGGGAGAAAATAATAGCAAACGAAGCAACAAAGGATTAATCTCAAAAATATACAAGCAACTCCTGCAGCTCAATTCCAGAAAAACAAATGACCCAATCAAAAAATGGGCCAAAGAACTAAACAGACATTTCTCCAAAGAAGACATACAGATGGCTAACAAACACATGAAAAGATGCTCAACATCACTCATTATCAGAGAAATGCAAATCAAAACCACAATGAGGTACCATTACACGCCAGTCAGAATGGCTGCTATCCAAAAGTCTGCAAGCAATAAATGCTGGAGAGGGTGTGGAGAAAAGGGAACCCTCTTACACTGTTGGTGGGAATGCAAACTAGTACAGCCACTATGGAGAACAGTGTGGAGATTCCTTAAAAAACTGGAAATAGAACTGCCATATGACCCAGCCATCCCACTCCTGGGCATACACACTGAGGAAACCAGAATTGAAAGAGACACATGTACCCCAATGTTCATTGCAGCACTGTTTATAATAACCAGGACATGGAAGCAACCTAGATGCCCATCAGCAGACGAAAGGATAAGAAAGCTCTGGCACATATACACAAGGGAATATTACTCAGCCATTAAAAAGAATACATTTGAATCAGTTCTAATGAGATGGATAAAACTGGAGCCCATTATATAGAGTGAAGTAAGCCAGAAAGATAAAGACCATTACAGTATACTAATGCATATATATGGAATTTAGAAAGATGGTAATGATAACCCTATATGCAAGACAGAAAAAGAGACACAGATGTACAGAACAGACTTTTGGACTCTATGGGAGAAGGTGAGGGTGGGATCTGAGAGAATAGCATCAAAACATGTATATTATCAAGTGCGAAACAGATTGCCAGTCCAGGTTGGATGCATGAGACAAGTGCTCAGGGCTGGTGCACTGGGATGATACAGAGGGTTGGGATGGGGAGGGAGGTGGGAGGGGGTTCAGGATGGGGAACACATGTAAATCCATGGCTGATTCATGTCAATGTATGGCAAAAACCACTACAATATTGCAAAGTAATTAGCCTCCAATTAATTTAAAAAAAAATACAGTGTGGAACCAGTTTATAGAGGATCTCTAAGGTAAAAGAGAGGAATCTGAGCATTATCCTAAGGACTGATTCAATTTCGGATGAGAAAATCCATAGGCTTTTTCCAATTCAATTATCAAATTCAACTCTTTCTTTTACAGAATGACTTCCTAAAGCTTTAATAGACAATAAAGGTTATTAGAGATGCTTCAGGCAGGAATACAAAAAAAAAAAAAGAGAGAGAGAGAGAGAGATTCAAGACCTACTTCTATGGAAGAATAAACACAGATTAGTAAATGATTAGAGGTAGGTGGTGAGGGGAACTGAAAAAGCATGATTCCTAGGTTTCCAATTTTGGCAAGTGGCTTTCTTAAAAAGGGAAAGTAGGAGAACATAATATTGAGCTCTGCACGTCAACCTCCAGGAACTTCAGTTTGGTAACACTTTTTTGCTGGGCTTCTTTTTCATTTGTGACCTCTGAACCTACTGATTCTGCATCCTGAGTGTTCTATAATTATGGGCTTATGTTTGTAGCTCAGTTGCAACCCCTGGACTCTATAGCCTGCCTGGCTCCTCTGTTCAAGGATTTATCCAGGTATGATACTTGAGTGAGTTGTCATTCCCTTTTCCAGGTGATATTCCTGACTCAGGGATTGAACATGGGTCTCCTGCATTGAAGGCAAATTCTTTACCGTCTAGCATTTGTTTAAAGGCACAGATTCTCAAGTCAGCCTAGGTGAAAATCCTGATTTCACACTGTTTGTTTGACCTTCACCAAGATGCTTACTTTCTTTGTGCCTCAGTTTGTTTCTTATCTGTAATTATACACAACTCATAGGGTCTTTGTGAGGAATAAAAGACGTCCCACACAGAAAACACTGGAACCAGTGCCTGGCTATGATAAATACTCAGTAAGTGTAAATTATTAGCACCTAGATTCCAAAAAGGGGCTTCTGGTGGGTAAAGAATCTGCCTGCAATGAGGGTTTAACCCCTGGGTTTGGAAGATCCCCTGGAGAAGGAAGTGGCTACCCACTCCAATGTTCTTGCCTGGAGAATTCTGGGAACAGAGGAGCCTGGTGGGCTACAACCCACCAGGTCACAAATAGTCGGACATGATTGAGTGTTCCAAAAAACAAAAAAAAATTTATTTGCAAGCCCCAAGCCTACAAAACCCAACCCAACCTAGCTACTTAAATTAGTACCAGTCACCCTGTTGACTAGAGGATTAAAACAGATTGAATTAAAACATAATTACTTTTTAATTTTTTTATCTTGAATTTAGTTAACATTTTTAATATATAAAAGTCTCTACCTTTGGGAATTTTGAAGGTCACTTTCCAGCATTAATTCTTTATAACAGAATGCACTGGTTATCATCTGGGCAATAGCTTAGCAATAGGGCTACCTGGATGCCAACTCTAGGAAGCAGCTCCGAGAAGGACCCCACAGTGAGTCACACTGGGCCATGCAGCTAAACAAGGAAAACTGGCAATGGATCCATAACAATTTATTTATACAAGGCACCTTTGATCCACATAACATCAGCAGGAACAGAAATCCTTGTTTCTCTTGCTTAACATGATTTACATGTACAATAAGCTAAGTAGGCCCTATTTTCCTTAAGAACCACCATTCCATTGGAATTAGAACCATTGTTACTTTAAGTTTAAAAAAACCCCAATTTGAACATGTTTTTCCTGCACTGAAAGCGTGAATTATTCATTTCATATTTGGATTCGTCTGAATTTTTTCTTAGTGTAACTTTTAGAATATGAATTTATAACTGAATATTGAGATATAAAATCATGATATCAGAAATATTAACAAATCAGTATAAGCAAGAACTGCGAATTGCCAATCATCACAAGACAGGTACAAAGAAATGTGAGGTTATTGTTGTTTTTATCTTCTTTTCAAATTGCTTCATAAACAATATGCAAATGTGCTAAAAAAAAAAATCTTTAAACGTGTTTTATAAGGAGAAGATATTCCAATGTGGAGTATACAGCTAGAATTTATCTCTTGAAAGTATGAATTTCATACAGCTCAGGGACCATCCTGGCACAGTTTGCACAAATTTTGCTCCCTTATATAGGCTGATTTCTGTCTGAATTTGTAGATTGTATGTCAGCATAACAGGAAAAAAAAAAAAAAAAGAGGGGGTGGAAGCAGTTATTTATAATCTCCATTGCCTTCTCTGGAGGACAGATTCCAATAATTGGAAGTTCCATTGTTTCTGGGGAGTGCAATGAGTGAAGTGATGCCCCTATGAGGGGCATAGGTGATGCAATATATAGATAATTTACATACATTACAGATTTACATTGTAAAAAGATCTGGAAATACGAAACAAGACCCCTCCCTCAAAATTAGAGATGCAAGACTTTCAGCAGAGTGAAAATACCTAATGGGGATATTTTAAAGTACGTAAACTCTCTTCTTTATCTTCTTCCCCAGAATTTCTGTAAAATAGGACGTGATCACTTCTGCTCTACTAGGCTGAATTTACAGCAATGCACTTGTCCTTCCCCAAGATCAATAGGAAAGAAAAACGTTGCAAACAGTAACAGAGGCTGGGAGAAGACTGCCACATAGAGGTTACACTAACAAGAGACAGACAAAATGAATCTGAACAGGGGGGTGGGGAGAAATTAAACAGCTTTTCCCAGTATTGCATATCAGAAAATTCGAATATTTTCTAGAATGGACCTTTCTCCCACAACAGATTTCATTTTTTTTTTTTAAAGATAAGATATCAGTGATTGCTTAAGAACATAATACAATCTGAATGAAACAGAATACATTGTAAATCAATAGCTGTTGGGAAATACCACAGAACACATTGGAAACCAAGGTGTTATATGAAGAGTGAATGAACACACAGCTGGTGTATCTGAACACTTGGCTGTTTTCCTGTGATTACTGTTGGCAGCTAAAGGCAGGGGTAAGCAGGACTCTAGGAAAAATGCTAAAACGGCAATTTCTGTTTTTAGTCACAAACCAAAATACTTTTGTTTGTTTGTTTGATCTAGTTTCACTGGGTACAAATAAAGGTCAACTGGTTAAAACAATGTATTCAAACACCGAAAAGAATTTAAACAGGTCAGCGCTGGACTCAGGAGAGCCACTAATTGCTGCTGTAAATACTATTCAGGAAGGTCAAAAGGAGAGGCTGCAGGCGGACAGAGGTTGGAGCGATGACCTCTGCCCGCAGGCTGTAGGGCTCCGAGTCCCAGGATGGCTGCAGTTCTGGGGTCGCTGCAATCTGCTGCCAGCCTGGCCCTGCGTGACCCACAGGGGGATGGACTGGGGAGGACAAGCAGAACATGGCTGCTGACCAGATGGCACTCAAACCTGCCTCCTCTGGTGAGAGAAAAGTCTGCCAAAACCAGGTGTTTCACTTTTTTTTTTTTTTTCTTTTTTCTCTGGCATTTTTTTTTCTGCAGGTCCATTGCAAAGACTCCGACATCAGCACAGCCATCTAGGAATTATCTAAGAAAATGAGTTTTTGGTTTTGTTTGGTGTAAGAGATTTGAGAAACAGCTTTTGGGGGCTACCCCTATGTGGTTGGTGGACACCAAGAGTCCTTTCATCAGGTCATTGACAGGCACAGCATAAGCGTGAGAGGGCTTCCCTGGTGGCTTGGAAGGTAAAGAATCTGCCTGCAATGCTCAAGGTCTGAGTTTGATCCCTGGGTTGGGAAGATTCCCTGGAGGAGGGCATGGCAACCCACTCCAGTATTATTACCTGGAGAATCCCATAGACAGAGGAGCCTGGCAAGCTACAGTCCATGGGGTCACAAACAGTCAGACACGACTAAGCTAGTAAGGACACATACACACAAGCATGAGAGGAAGTTTCCACCATCTCCCTTATAAGAAAAAGAGGCTCCTCCTTTAGCTGGCTCTGTTAGGAGCCTGAGAACCATCAGATTATTTGTATCAATCATTTTGCATGGATATTCAGCACACGTTCTTTGCTCCTTTTTTTTTTTTTAAAGGAGGGGGGCTCTTGTCTTTTTATGGAAAGAAGGACCCAGATCTGCTCTCTTCTGATCATGATGCAGTAAAAGATGACAGGGAAACATTATACAGTGACAGGTAGGGAGTGTAGGATGATTCTACACCTATTTTAAAGACCCTCTGCCTTGGCCCAAGGGAAAAGAAAGTACAGATCTCATGATTCAAAATCCAGGGCGTTTATGGAGTCACATTTCACTGGGGTAGGTGCGAGGGCAAAGGAAGAAAACTCCAAATATTCCATACTCCCTCATCTCAGAGAAAGCTGATGTTTCCACCTCTTCTCCATCCCATGCTTCTGGCTAGGTGATTTGATTCAGGGACTTTATGCCTCATCATGTCTCCTTAAGTAGACATGAACAGGAAGGCATGAGCAGCCAGACTGTCTGGGAGCTAGATGAGGCAAACAAGAGAGTCCCTTGGGGACTTGAACTGTTTTACCAGCAAACCCTGAATTTGGACTGTCATGAGACACTGACAATATAAAATAATAAAATTTACTTACTCATCCACCAATAGGTTTCAATAGGTTCCAAATGCTGTTCTAATGTTATGTTTTGTAGTCCAATTAACCCATGACTTCTTGGACACTGAGTGGCTTCAGATAGACTTAGCCATATAGAAATTACTTCTATTTTTTTTTTTTTTGAGAAGTACATGATTTAAATTATGCACAACATTGGGGATTAATAGGCACATAGTCATTGCTAGTTTCCTAGTTTCTGTTCCCTTCACTTTGGAGGGAGAGTGCTACTGGGCAGTGAGCATCTACGTATTGTTAGTGGACAGCAAGCTGGGTTGTGTGGAGGTGCCTTAGGCTGATGCACAGATGGGGAGAGAGATGAGGGCTCCATGTCAGTGTCTTCTGTGCAACCTTGGGCTCTGACTTTTAACTGTTTCCTATGTTATGGTTTGGTATGAGATTGTACTGAGGGGGAAAACCTGGAAGGAGGGGGAGAGATGGAGAACTATTTAAGATCACTCAGAAGAATAGAAAAAAACTGGTTGGAACTAAGAGAAACCTAACTTTTAATTCTGAGGTAGCTTTTTACTAATTTTATGAAATAGACATATCATTTAATTTCTTGAGTATGAATGTCCTCAAGACATTGAGGGTATGGATCACCTCTATGAATCAAAGTGCATTACTGTAATGAAGCAAACATTTAGATTTTCTATTTTTCATCATAATACATATAGCTTGTGCAATTAATGCAATTTTTTGTTTCCACTTAATAACTAGACCATTCAGGTATGACTTAAATAAAATCTCTTATGACTATAAAGTGGAAGTGAGAAATAGATTTAAGGGACTAGATCTGACAGAGTGCCTGATAAACTATGGACGGAGGTTCATGACACTGTACAGGAGACAGGGAGCAAGACCATCCCCAAGAAAAAGAAATGCAAAACAGAAAAATGGCTGTCTGAGGAGGCCTTACAGATAGCTGTGAAAAGAAGAGAGATGAAAGGCAAAGGAGAAAAGGAAAGATATAAACATGTGAGTGCAGAGTTCCAGAGAATAGCAAGGAGAGATAAGAAAGCCTTCTTCAGTGATCAGTGCAAAGAAAGAGAAGAAAATAAAAGAAAAGGAAAGACTAGAGATCTCCTCAAGAAAATTAGAGATCCAAGGGAACATTTCATGCAAAGATGAGCTCAATAAAGGCCAGAATGGTATGGACCTAACAGAAGCAGAAGATATTAAGAAGAAGTGACAAGAATACACAGAAGAACTATAGAAAAAAGATCTGCATGACCCAGATAATCATGAAGGTGTGATCATTCACACTCACCTAGAGCCTGCCATCCTGGAATGTGAAGTCAGGTGAGCCTTAGGAAGCATCACTACAAACAAAGCTAGTGGAGGTGATGGAATTCCAGTTGAGCTATTTCAAATCCTAAAAGATGATGCTGTGAAAGTGCTGAACTCAACATGTCAGCAAATTTGGAAAACTCAGCAGTGGCCACAGGACTGGAAAAGATCAGTTTTCATTCCAATCCCAAAGAAAGGCAATGCTAAAGAATGTTCAAACTACTGCACAATTGCACTCATCTCACACACTAGTAAAGTAATGCTCAAAATTCTCCAAGCCAGGCTTCAGCAATATGTGAACCGTGAACTTCCAAAGGCAGAGGAACCAGAGATCAAACTGCTAACATCTGCTGGATCATTGAAAGAGCAAGAGAGTTGCAGAAAAACATCTATTTCTGCTTTATTGATTATGCCAAAGCCTTTGACTGTGTAGATCACAATAAACTGTGGAAAATTCTGAAAGAGATGGGAATACCAGACCACTTGACCGGCCTCTTGGGAAACCTGTATGCAGGTCAGGAAGCAACAGTTAGAACTGGACATGGAACAACAGACTGGTTCCAAATAGGAAAAGGAGTACGTCAAGGCTGTATACTGTCACCCTGCTTATTTAACTTATATGCAGAGTACATCATGAGAAACGCTGGGCTGGAGGAAACACAAGCTGGAATCAAGATTGCTGGGAGAAATATCAATAACCTCAGATACACAGATGTCACCACCCTTATGGCAGAAAGTGAAGAACTAAAGAGCCTCTTGATGAAAGTGAAAGAGGAGAGTGAAAAAGTTGGCTTAAAGCTCAATATTCAGAAAACTAAGATCATATGATCTGGTCCCATCACTTCATGGCAAATAGATGGGGAAACAGTGGAAACAGTGGATGACTTTATTTTTGGGGGCTCCAAAATCACTGCAGATGGTGATTGCAGCCATGAAATTAAAGACGCTTACTCCTTTGAAGGAAAGTTATGACCAACCTAGACAGCATATTAAAAAGCAGAGACATTACTTTGCCAACAAAGGTCCATCTAGTCAAGGCTATGGTTTTTCCAGTGGTCATGTATGGATGTAAGAGTTGGACTATAAAGAAAGCTGAGTGCCAAAGAATTGATGCTTTTGAACTGTGGTGTTGGAGAAGACTCTTGAGAGTCCCTTGGACTACAAGAAGATCCAACCAATCCACCCTAAAGGAGATCTGTCCTGGGTGTTCATTGGAAGGACTGATGTTGAAGCTGAAACTCCAATAGTTTGGCCACCTCATGTGAAGAGCTGACTCATTGAAAAAGACCCTGATGCTGGGAAAGATTGAAGGTGGGAGGAGAAGAGGACAACAGATTAGGAGATGGTTGGATGGCATCACAGACACAATGGACATGGGTTTGGGTGGACCCCGGGAGTTGGTGATGGACAGGGAGGCCTGGCATGCTGCAGATCATGAGGTTGCAAAGAGTCAGACACAACTGAGCGACTGTACTGACTGAACTGGCTGACTGACATGCAACCTTTTGTCATTGTTTTATTTTTTATTATTATTTTATTCCAAAGATCCTTATATAATTTTTCAGGTTTATCATTATAGATGAGTTGTTAATATGGATAAGAATCTCATAATCACCATCATTAATGATAATAGGGATTGATATCCCTCTATAATCAAATAACAGGTTTTTTAAATGGTTAGTCACCATGGGATTAGTATACTTGGACCTGGAATCAGTATAAATAAATGAACCATTGTATAAACATCTGAACATTGAAATATGGTACTTGACATTTCCTTAAAGTGTTATTGCATTTGGTACTATAAACCCTCACATTTCTCCCAGCACTCAGATACCTCTAATCAACATTTCTCTAACCCACCCCCTCATTCCATACATACATTTTTAAGCAGCTCATTCTTCTGTCTGGAGAACACTTTGCCTAAATATTCAGATTCTAACTTGACCGAAGTATTAACTGGGTCTAGGGACTTCCCTGGTGGCTCAGATGGTAAAGAATCTGCCCAGAATGTGGGAGGCGCAGATTTGATCCCTGCGTTAGGAAGATCCTCTGGAGAAGGAAGTGGCTACCTGCTCCAGTATTCTTGCCTGAAGAATTCTACGAACCGAGGAGACTGACAAGTTACAGTCCACTGGGTCGCAAAGAGTTCGACATGACTGAGCAACTCGCACTTTCACTTCTAGCTTAATATATGCGTGTGTGTGTGCTCATGAGAAGGCAATGGCAACCCACTCCAGTACTCTTGCCTGGGAAATCGCATGGACAGAGAAGCCCTAGGCTACAGTCCATGGGGTCGCGAAGAGTCGGATAGGGCTGAGCGACTTCACTTTCACTTTTCTCCTTCATGCACTGGAGAAGGAAATGGCAACCCACTCCTGTAATCTTGCCTGGAGAATCCCAGGGATGGGAGCCTGGTGGGCTGCCATCTATGGGGTCGCACAGAGTCGGACACGACTGAAGTGACTTAGCAGCAGCAGGGTATGCTCAGGTACTATATGCCAAAACTCTTTTATGTCTACTCTTAAGTTACATTTTGAAACTTAACGTTTTTCTGCCCTCTCTTTTTGTAAGTCAATTATAAACTAAACTAAATCTGAAAGGAAAATACCATAGTTTCAGTTCAGTTCAGTCGTTTAGTCATGTCTCTTTGCAACCCCATGAATTGCAGCGTGCCAGGCCTCCCTGTCCATCACCAACTCCCGGAGTCCACCCAAACCCTTGTCCATTGTGTCTGTGATGCCATGCAACCATCTCATAATCTATCGTCCCCTTTTCCTCCTACCCTCAATCTTTCCCAGCATCAGGGTCTTTTCCAGTGAGCCAGTTCTTCACATCAGGTGGTCAAAGTATTGGAGTTTCAGCTTCAGCATCAGTCCCTCCAACAAATATTCAGGACTGATTGCCTTTAGGATGGACTGGTTGGATCTCCTTGCTATCCAAGGAAATTGCAAGAGTCTTCTCCAACACCACAGTTCAAAAGTATCAATTCTTCAGCGCTCAGCTTTCTTTATATTCCAACTGTCACATCCATACATGACCACCAGAAAAACCATAGCTTTGACTAGATGGACCTTTGTTTGCAAAGTACTGTCTCTGCTTTTTAATAAGCTGCCTAGGTTGGCCATAGCTTTACTTCTGAGGAGCAAGCGTCTTTTAATTTCATGGCTGCAATAAATGCTGGAGAGGGTGTGGAGAGAAGGGAACCCTCTTACCCTGTTGGTGGGAATGCAAACTAGTACAGCCACTATGGAGAACAGTGTGGAGATTCCTTAAAAAACTGGAAATAGAACTGCCATACAACCCAGCAATCCCACTGCTGGGCATACACTCCGAGGAAACCAGATCTGAAAGAGACACATGTACCCCAGTGTTTATCACAGCACTGTTTATAATAGCCAGGACATGGTAGCAACCTAGATGCCCATCAGCAGATGAATGGATAAGGAAGCTGTGATACATATACACTATGGAATATTACTCAACCATTAAAAAGAATTCATTTGAATCAGTTCTAATGAGATGGATGAAACTGGAGCCCATTATACAGAGTGAAGTAAGCCAGAAAGATAAACACAAATACAGTATACTAATGCATATATATATGGAATTTTAAAAGATGGTAATGATAGCCCTATATGCAAAACAGAAAAAGAGACACAGATGTACAGAACAGACTTTTAGACTCTGTGGAAGAAGGTGAGGGTGGGATGTTCTGAGAGAACAGCATTGAAACAAGTATACTATCAAGGGTGAAAAAGATCACCAACCCAGGTTGGATGCATGAGACAAGTGCTCAGGGCTGGGGCACTGGGAAGACCCAGAGGGATGGGATAGAGAGGGAGGCAGGAGGAGGGATCAGGATGGGGAACACATGTAAATCCATGGCTGATTCATGTCAATGTATGGCAAAACCCACTATAATATTGTAAAGTAATTAGCCCCCAACTAATAAAAATAAATGGACAATAAAAAAATAATTTCATGGCTGCAGTCACCATCTGCAATGATTTTGGAGCTCCCCAAAATAAAGTCTGTCACTGTTTCCACTGTTTTCCCATCTATTTGGCATGATATGATGGGACCAGATCCCATGATCTTAGCTTTCTGAATGTTGAGTTTTTAGGCAACTTTTTCACCTTCCTCTTTCACTTTCATAAAGAGGCTCTTTAGTTCTTCTTCACTTTCTGCCATAAGGGTGGTGTCATCTGTAGGTTACTGATATTTCTCCTGGCAATCTTGATTCCATCCTGTGCTTCATATAGCCCAGTATTTCTCATGATGTACTCTGCATATAAGTTAAATTAGTAGGGTGACAATACACATCCTTGACAGACTCCTTTTCCGACTTAGAACCAGTCTGTTGTTCCATGTCCAGTTCTAACTGTTGCTTCTTGACCTGCATACACATTTCTCAGGAGGCAGGTCAGGTGGTCTGGTATTCCCATCTTTTGATGAATTTTCCAGAGTTTTTGTGATCCACACAAAAGTTTTGGAATAGTCAATAAAGCAGAAGTAGATGTTTTTCTGGAACTCTCTTGCTTTTTTGATGATCCAATGAATGTTGGCAATTTGATTTCTGGTTCCTCTGTCTTTTTTAATTCAGCTTGAACATCTGAAATTTCATGGTTCACCTACTGTTGAAGCCTGGCTTGGAGAATTTTGAGGATTATTCTAGCATTTGAATTTGCTAGCATGTGAGATGAGTGAAATTGTTCAGTAATTTGAACATTCTTTGGCATTGCCTTTCTTTGGGATTGGAATGAAAACTAACATTTTCCAGTCCTGTGGCCACTGCTGAGTTTTCCAAATTTGCTGGCATTTTCAGTGCCACACTTTCACAGCATCATCTTTTAGAATTTGAAATAGCTCAACTGGAATTCTATCACCTTAACTACCTTTGTTTGTAGTGATGCTCCCTAAGGTACACTTGACTTCACATTCCAGGATGTCTGGCTCTAGCTGAGTGATTATCTGGGTCCTGGAGATTTTTTTTGCACAGTTCTTCTGTGCATTCTTGCCACCCTTTCTTAATACCTTCTGTTTCTGTTAGGTCCATACCATTTCTGTCCTTTATTGAGCCCATCTTTGCATGAAATGTTCCCTTGGTATCTCTAATTTTCTTGAAGAGATCTCTAGTCTTTCCCATTCTATTGTTTTTTCCTATTTCTTTGCATTGATCACTGAGGAAGGCTTTCTTATCTCTCCTTGCTATTCTTTGGAACTCTGCATTCAAATGGGTGTCTCTCCTTTTCTCCTTTGCCTTTCAAGTCTTTTCTGTTCTCAGCTATTTGTAAGGCCTCCTTAGACAAACATTTTGCCCTTTTGCATTTCTTTTTCTGGGGATGGTCTTGATCACTGCTTCCTGTACAATGTCATGAACCTCCATCCATAGTTCTTCAGGCACTCTATCAGATCTAATCCCTTGAATCTGTTTGTCACTTGCACTGTGTAGTTGTAAGGGATTTGACTTAGGTCATCCTGAATGGTCTAGTGGTTTTTCCTACTTTCTTCAATGTAAGTCTGAATTTGGCAATAAGGAATTCATGATCTGAGCCACAGTCAGCTCCCAGTCTTGTTTTTGCTGACTGTATAGAGCTTCTCCACCTTTGGCTGCAAAGAATATAATCAATCTGATTTCAGTATTGACCATCTGGTCATGTCCATGTGTAGAGTCTTCTCTTGTGTGTTGGAAGAGGGTGTTTGCTATGACCAGTGCATTCTCTTGGCAAAACTCTATTAGCCTTTGCCCTGCTTCATTGTGTACTCCAAGGCCAAATTTGCCCATTTTCCATGTATTTCTTGAGTTACTACTTTTGCGTTCTAGTCCCCTAAAATGAAAAGGACATCTTTTTTGGGTGTTACCACATCCTTGTCTAACTCAAAGAACTATAAAATTATAATATTTAAAAATTTTTTAAATATCAATTAGGAGAACATTTTTCTCTTCCATCTTGTTTAGACACCAAATTATCACAGTGAAAGATAATTTTAGCCTTTTTTTTTTTCAGCTCTGAGTTTAGCCCTAAACAACAGTAGACAACAGTAGCTGTGTTATAACTTTCTTCTTGTAAATCTGTTGCCCTACACCATGTAATGGGGCTGATTCTACTATTTACATCCTGTCATTCATAATGTCCAATGTGTAATTAGTAATCTAAACTATACCACAGTTGGAATATTACAGCAGAGCATGCAGATTCAGCCTTGACCTACATCCAAATTTTACTGAAAATAATGAGGAAACTATTTTGTTGGCCAAAAAATCCTAAAACACAAACCTAACAATAAACAAAGCTTTTATGGGCTATTGAACACTAGAGAATTTTGGAAACACAAATATAGATGGAGAAACAGATGAATAACCTGAAAGGAGGAAAGGAGCAATTAAAATGTAATTTATCCAGCTGGAAAGACTTTTAAAAATAAAGGATTAGGATGAATTCTTTCAAAGCTGAGATTCTATAAAACCTTAACCATACATTTTCTGTCAAAACTAGATTTGTTATGTCACACTTCCATAACTCAGACCTGCAGTGCTTGGAAAATAGCTTGTTGAGGCTTACTCCATAATGATTTTCTTAGCACTATTTTAAAATGCATGTTTCCTAACTTGGTAAAAAGTCATGGGTTGTTATGAAGTTGTTTTTTTATGGGTCAGTGAGTAATCAGTGAGTAGTGAAACAAGAAATAATCTTTCAGAATAGAGTGAGGATTCACCTGTCTCGAGATAATAAAAATAAACAATATTATAATATTTATCACTCCTAGATTAAAAAGGATCCAGGTACCTCAATTAATATAATATGGCATGGTTTAAATTATGTTTTATTTTGGAGGTGGGAGACCTTGAATTATCACTGACATGGTTTCAATAGAGGAAAACTGTATGCAGGTAAAACTGTAATGAAACAGTCTCCTTTGGTAGTAAAACATCTTTAAGTGGTTCAGACTTATCCCCCTCATGAATTCTGATGACTAAAAGGTTCAAGATTCATTGATCAGAATATATGCTTTAATTGGAAATTCTGCTTCAAGTAATTAATTTTATTTTTGCAGAATTTAAAACAACTTACTTATTTCTAATTGTCTGACTGGAACCCTGTCTCCTCTGTTCATGAAGGCATTGGAAACTGTTTTCCAAAAGCCTAGATTCTTTCTTAAGGTAACAACTACGAAACACTCATAAGATAATATATGACACCTAGGAAAATAAATCATGTTGTCATTGTCACTTCTCAAAACCCACATTTTCCTCAACAGCTACCTAAGCAATTTTCAGGGTGAACTGTTAATTAGTAACTTTGCCACCAGAGTTGACACTGATTTTAGACAAATAACCAAGACTTAAATACTGCAAAATCCAGAATAATGTTTTTTGGTTTTTTTTTTTTTTTTTTCCCCTAGCTCCTCTTGATAAGACTCAGTTCCTGGATTTAATGGTTATATGAATTGTGAAAACCACCCAATCTCAGGTAAATTCAATTATTGTGACAGATCTTGGATTTTATTCTGATGATCTAAAGAGCATAAATATCCAAAGAGCTCATGACCTCTTACAAAAATTTCATTCTGGTTTATAGAAACTTCAGTAGCTTGTGTAAGGTTCAAAATGGCATATTTTCTAGGGGTTCACTTCCGAGTTCTACAGATTTAGTTGAACACATCTCTCTGTTAGCATATTATTAGAATGAATTATTTGTAGTAGATGATCCCTTAATTTCTGGAACATTTGGCTATGTGTATTTTTGATACATTTTAAAGTGTTAAAGTTCATAATTCCACACATCTGGATGCATTCTCAGTTAGTACAGTGTTTTAATAGGTCTTTGCATCAGTAAAATAATGATACAAACATACTGTTTTTTAAAAAAACACCGGGAATCTCTATAACTTAAAACTACAATCTTCTGTTTTTTCTCATCCATCTGTGGGATTGCTAAGCTAGACTGCAAGTGATGAGTTGGATTCAGTTTTACCCCATGTGCCTCCCGCTGTCCTTGAAGCAAAGGGCCAGCTGAGTCATATTCTTTTCATGCCAGTGGTAGAAGTACAAAAAGGCTGAGCAGAACTGGTAAGCTCTCACTCCCATCCACATTCTATTGGCCAAAGAAGACCACATGGTCAAGCCCCAAACTAAAAGGGTGGAGAAACACATTCCATCACTCAAGGCATGTAGCAAAAAAAGGGAGAAGCATTTCAAACAAAGACATAATCTTTTAGTCTTTTAATATATGATACTGTAAGTTCTCTCATGCTGCCTTAAAAGGACCAAATTTGAAGGGCTAAGGTAAAGAAACATTTATAAAATAGACATTAGACCATCATATTATCTGTTTCATTCGTTTGTAAAACTGAATTTCTGAAAAATGACTGATTCAACTAGTCAAAACATGTCTCTTTAGTAATATAAATAGTGGATTTAAAATGGATGTTATGAGGACTTAAAATAATTTAGAGGTCCAAATTTAACAGCATAAACCACTGTTCAGTCCATGCTGATTAAAAAATAGATGGAATATATCTTGGTATACAATTATTAAGATTCAGAGTAGGCCCTTCATCCTTATTCTGCAGTTACAGCGCTGGCAGTCATTTAACCACGATGCACTGGTATCTCATGTTGGTTCCTAAAATATTAAAATGCCTCCACAACAGCTGGTAATGAACCAACACTCTGATCCTCAAACACCAAGCATACTCAGCCCAGTTCAACCAGATCCCTCTGCTGGCATCTTTGCCCACAAGCTCCTCACAGTCCAGCCACCTAGGACTTCAGGCCCAGCTCTGCAGGGGTCCACAAGACCTTGTTTGAGTCCAGATAGATAGCATTCATCCTGTTCAGACAGTGCTCACTGTCACTGCCCATGGTATAATGGAATTGAATATTTTTAATATCATCTCCTCAGTTTAATCAAGAGCAGATATTTTGGGTTTACAATCTATCTTGAGAGGAGACTGGATTTCAATGCTCATGGTAAACACTAAAAAGCTGGCTGACTTCTCTTGCTGTTATCCTGCTCACTTTCTCTAACAACTCAATCCTTTCTGGGGGAAAAAAAAGTGGTACTTTTAAGTATTAGAAATAATACCAAAATTAATCATAACATGTACCTTTGAATTGTTTCTAATAATTATTTTTCCTATTTTTTTGCCTAAAATAAGCAAATAATATTTTATTGTGGAAAATAAATGTATTATTCATTATAAAAATTACTATAATGTTTGACTAAGCACACACGCACATAGTGTTTGAAGTATTAGTAACAGCCAAATGTATGGTTATTTTAAAATGGCAATAATTAAGCTAAAAACTAGGTATCTTCCCAGAGTCTTCTACTTGAGATATAAAATTATAGAGAGATGTATGTACAGACAAACCAGGGAAAAGAAAATTCAATGATATTGGATTGGGAGTGGAGGGTGGGGATCCTAGCATTTGTAACCCATACCAACTAAAAACATAGAATGCCAAATTTCATTATTTTTATAATCCTGGCTGAAATACAGCTTTCTCTTTTGGACAGCACACTTTTCATTTAAGAAGAAAAACAATGTCATATTATAGTGAACAGGAACTTCAGTACAGACCATCCCTCTATGCGTTAGTTGTTCAGTAGTGTCTGACGTCTGACTCTTTTGTGACCCCATGGACTGTAGCCCACCAGGCTCCTCTGTCCATGGAATTCTCCAGGCAAGAATACTGGAGTGGGTTGCCATTCCCTTCTCCAGGGATCTTTCTGACCC